>NC_051211.1:20395633-20746883 GCF_015220715.1 Pygocentrus nattereri
GCTTTTTGGTTTAAAGACCTTCAGATGAATGCTGAAGGTATGAGGAGCTTTTGAAAAACTACAGGGCTTTGGGCCATACTGAGTGCAGGCTGTTTGATTATTTCTGCTAGCTGGGAAATGCAAATGAAGCCATACATGTAAATGCAATCCTATAGTGGAATATCAGTATAATATCTGTATTATATCAGTGACTATGCTGACAGTCAAGACTTTTATATTGCAGTGGAGGGATGCCCAATGGATATATGGCATATTTGTGTTATGCATGCTGGATACTGTAGTTAGAGAATGTTGACTGAGGACAACACAATTGTGAATTCTGTCAAACTGATGAATGCAATGAATACAAACAGATGGTGAATATAAAGTTTCCAGTCATTTTAGGCCCCTGTTAAGTAGTGTATGCCAGTGCCACTGCTACAGTGAATACCTTTGTATAAAAAACACGGTCTTTCAAATGAGTAATGGAATGAGATTTGAAGAAATAAAAAAACAGACCAAAAACTTGGAGATTGAAACAAACAACAGAATGCCACTGATTGATATGACAATATATCATGTGTGTTGCGACGTCTAAATGACATAACAAAGGCTATAAAATTGGCCATTTAAATCAAACATCTCAAACATTTCCACTTAAAGAATCAGTATACTCTGAAACTGCACATGTATCGAACTATTTGCCTCTAGCACACACTCAAACATCGTCTTTATTCATTATGCACTGTAATATTCATACATCCATATTTATATTTACATTAATGTGTAAAGGACTACTGTAAATTGCTGAGATAATGTGGAGCGTATGACAGAATAACTGCTAAACTGCTAAATGTGCTAAACTGTTCTCCTGGTGCATGGTCAACTATGATCGTATGACTATTCCCTCTATGGAGACTGAGACTGAGCAGACGGACATTCATAGACAGTTCAAGAGAAAATGGTTTGGAAAAGTAAGCGAACCAGCAAACTCTTACAGAGAACACTCAAGTGCACTTCCTATTGCAAGCAGATGCCATTTCAGAATCTCAAAAACAGCAAGAGGCATGTTTCTGTCCACACTGTGATGTGCTGTTATTTACGTCCAGTTGCAGTTGTGATTGGTTGTGTGTACCAACTGACCAACAGAGTTACATTTACCTCCAAAGGGTTCTAATAGTTATTTCAACATTGGTGATTTTACAGCAATGTCACTAGCGTAAAAATGACCATTTAAGACTTTACAGGTGGTAGAACAACCTCATGTATCCAGCTGTATCCACCCTATCCTGAAAACATACATGTTCTGAAACTTCATGAAGTGCTACTTCCATGCCAAATGTGCTGTGCTTTGTACAGCACAGCGTATATACAAACAGTGTATAAAACAACATCATTTCTTTTATTATAAGTCTCGATGTACAGTGAGTTGCCAGCATATTAAGCACACCTGTAAGTGTGCTATTTTGCCAGGAACTCTCTATAGGTGCCTTTTGTAGGTTTGTAGGCAAAACTGCAGTGCCTGGAACTCTTGTACCAGTGCAATGCACACTGGTACATTGGTGCAGTTGCTGTGCTGGTCAGTTGTGGGTGGTCTTTTGTTGGTCCCTTTCCATGAAAGAACAGGGAAAAGAGGGTAGATTAACTGTACGGCAAAAGACGGACTACTGTCAATAACTGTAAAATTACAAAGTGCACCTCTATGGTAGGTGTGCCTGGTAAAATGACCAAGGTTTGTAGATAAAAGTTAGGTATACAATGACAGACTGGCAACCGACCTACAGGGATACTTAAGCACTACAGTGTATACTATAGGATGTTTCTGGGTTTGAAAGAATGCTGCTGGTCCCAAGTTGAGCCCTGTTGATTGATTAGAGGAATACTGTACAATCCTCTTTTGGCTTTACAGGTTACTAAGTTATCTTGATCTACTTTAAAAAGGGACTTCTTTATGCAAAAAGTGTTGATTCATTCACTTATTTAAGGATGCTCCTTGAGGTAAATTGATAAAATATTACCTTTAACGTTATTAGTAATATTAGTAGTATTTATGGAAAAAGTGCTAATAGTGTGTTATTGTGTGTAAATGTTCAAAATGCCCAAAGTGTTTCCACTTCTGTTAGATGTAGTGATAATCTGTATCACTAGGTGGCACTAGTGTTTTTTGTAGGTTTTGTCTTAGATTGCTGGCCCTTTAAAAGGCTGCCTCAAACCCTCTATTAATTGTGGATGTAAAGTGCAGGATCATCAGTTGACCATGAAATGTAAACAGCCTTTCAGGTTGGGGCAAAGTTATAAAAGGCTGTTAGGACTTTTTCCAGGTAAGATGAGAGACAGTAAGGTTGTTCTGAATGTCGCAGTATGGTTCAGTGCTGCCAGAATCTGCTGGAACAGTTGCCTTCTTCCTCTCCCTCTCTCCTTCTTCTCCATCCTCCACAGTCACAGAAATGAGAACAGGGGATTTTCTGGAAAAAAAGATGAAGAAATCTGAATAGCTGGAACAATATACACTCACTGGCCCACCTTATAAGGTAAACCTACCTTGTATATACACTCATTGCTAACAAATTATGCAGAGAAACAGATAAACTACAAAGTGTAATTGTAGAACTACAACATATGCCTGATAAAATAGACAGTTAATGTGGATACATGGTACCTAATGAAGTAGAAAGTACATGAATAACAAATACTTGCAAACACTGGCAGCAGATTGTCTTGTACTTGACAGCAATGTTTACTTTCAACATATTTCTGTTATAGGATGATACCTCTCCAGTAACTCAGTTTGTCATTTTTCTGTACTGCTAGATCTGTTATTGTGAAGTGGAAATGGCTAAGAGGCCACATAAGTAGACTGATCAGGACCACCAAGGATTGCTAGACTTGGCCAGACTGCATTGTGTCAGCTGTAAAGTTTGGTGGAGGAGGAATAATGGTCTTGGGCTGTGTTTGATGGTTTGGGCCCCTGAGTTTCAAGAAGAGAATTCTTAAAGTCATATCACTCCACTGCTGCGCTCCCTTCACTGGCATCCTGTAGCTGCACGTATCATATTTAAAAACCCCAATGCTTGCCTAGACAGCCAAAAAAGGACCAGCCCCTCTATACCTAATGGCAACAGTCAAAACTCAAACTACCTCAAGCCCTTCGGGCTTTAAGTAGCGCTCAGCTTGGTCTGCTATCTTTCAAGACACATGGAAGACAAAGGACTTTTTGTAAGTGTGATAAGAGCGTCTGCTAAATGCAGTAAATGGAAATGTTAAAGCTGTAGCATTCAGTGACATTCTTGAGAATTGTTTGCATCCAGCTTTGTGACAACAGCATGTTCCAGCATGACTGTAGCCCTGTGCATAAAATTGAGATCCATAAAGACATGGCTTGCTAAGTTTTGTGTAGAGAAACATCACTGTTCTTCTCAGAGCCCGAAGCTCAACCATATTGAACACCTTTAGAATGAACTGGAATCCCGAATTTGAGGCAGAACTTCTTGTCCAATGTCAGTGCACAGAACAGTGAAGAGTCTTACAGCAGCTAAAAGGTATCAACTGCATATTAATGCCTAGGCAGGTACAAAGTAGATGTATCTAAATGACTGGCAGCTCAGGGTATGCACATGATTTGCCTTCCCTTAATTTGAAATGAGTAAGACAAATAGTTATTTTAATGAACTCAATATTTAATGAAAAAATGCCTCTTTATTATCAAAAGTAAGAAATATGGTTAAAAAGTATGTAGCAGAAAAATGACAGTGACATAAACAAAACCAAGTTCAAAAGTTTGCATCCCCCTTTTATGAAATACCGTCTGATCTACTATTTTGCACGTCCATAATTTGTCTTTAAACCCTCCCTCAACCTCTGGGTCTCCTCTGAGCAACCTTTGTATCATCTCAGGTGTAATTTTAGTCCATTCTTGGTGGCATATTGACTGCAGCTCTACTAAACTGATGGACTGTTTGCCCCATACTGCTTTCCTCACATTATCCACAGATGTTCTATTATAGTCATGTCTGGAGACTG
Organism: Pygocentrus nattereri; assembly: GCF_015220715.1. Taxonomy (NCBI): domain Eukaryota; kingdom Metazoa; phylum Chordata; class Actinopteri; order Characiformes; family Serrasalmidae; genus Pygocentrus; species Pygocentrus nattereri. Next base: position 20,399,633 of record NC_051211.1, read on the forward strand.
AAAAGGGCATGGCAAAACTTTCACCTTCTTCTCCTTAAACCATGCCTCAGTTGACTTTGCTTTATGCTTTGGATCATTAACTTGTTGCAGGATCCATCCATGCTTCATTTTTAGCCTTCTGACTGATGACAGGAGGCTTTGCCGTTGACAATGGTCTGTGACCTTCTTCTATATGCCCAAATTATGACCAGTTCAACTTTGGTTTCATCAGACCAGATTATAGTAGCCACATTTACATGCAACCAAATAATCTGTTAATAATAACGACTAATAGCTCAATCGGAACAGAATACATCCATGTAAACACCTCAATCGGAATAGACTAATCCGATTGAGGCCATTCAAAATTTAATTTCTATCCGACTGAATGAGGTGGGTAATCCTGTAAATAATCTGTTAAACGGAAGAATAATAGCTGTGTAAACATCTGAATCCGATTACATCCCAATCGGAACGAGTAAGTACGTTCTGCGCTTGTCGCGTTGTAGTGAAAGTTTATACCATTCAACATGGTGGAGCAGAAGCTGGTCTGCAGAGGAGACGAGGTTTATACTCTGAGCTTTAAAAGACGGCGGTGGGACGGACGTCCAGCTTATGTGTCTCAGAGCATGATGTCTTCCCTTATAAGTACAGGTGAAGGACGTTTTTCTGTATCTACATAAGTTTAAAGCAATTAAAAACACAAGCGCGCCAACTGGAAACTCATCTCATTCGGACTAGACCTCATGTGATGTTCACTGTCATGGTAACGTGGTTCTCCAGGCATGCGTGTCAATTTGCATCGGATTACTTGTAGTGAACATGTAAACGAAGATTTTCCATCGGATTGTTGAATGGAGTGTGCATGTAAACACATCAGTCTGAATCTGTAATTGGAATATGTTCAATCGAATTGGCAAAAATCTTTGCATGTAAACACAGCCACTGTTCCAAAATTCATCTGGTTTGTTAATATGCTCTTAAGCCTACACTAAGCGTGCTGTCTTGTGTCTAGAAGTAAGCAGTGGCGTCGTGCGTTCTTCCAAACTATCCAGACTTGTATATACTGCGCCTCACTGTGGAGATGTGAATCTTTACTCTATGTGCCTATAAGGACTTCTTTAACATCTCTATGAAATGTTAGTTCTTTTTGAAGTCTTCTGACAGCCGTTGTCTTGATCCTATTTTTGTGGCCCTCAGCAAACAGCCTAATCTCACACTCCACTCTTCAAGCATTAAATGCTTACATTGATTTGTAACACTCCGACATCTAATTTTAACATACTCAAGCTAAACACTTAAAATGCTTATCCAAGGGATGCAAACTTTTGAGCTTGCTAGAAAAGATAAATGATGTCTTAAATTGAGCTGTTCTAATATGGCACTTTTATGGCAGTTTTTGGACGAAAACAACTTTAGAAATATGTCACTAGTTTGATGATTACTAGTATGATAGAGGTAGATTTTTGGATTATTTACAGATAATCTGAAGGAGATGCAAACTATTGCACTCAAACTGTTGTTGCTGAGGCCATGTGATAGAGCTATGCATGTTTAATGATATCTGTCTGTTCTTGTATACCTGTCTCCACTCTGTGTGATGAGCCTCCTGCAGGTCTCCATTTGCACATCCAAACCCCTCTTCATACTGCACATCTCCATGTACTCATGCAGGTGCCTGTTCATGTCTGATTTGGCGGTGGCCAACTCCAGCTGCAGAGAGACCATGAGAACATGTGTTTGTGAGACACAAGCATAAAAATAAATAGGCACTCACTTCAATTCACAGCATTTTTCAAAATATTACTAGATAAAAACCCAAATTCACTATATGCCCCAAAGTATTCAGATATCCCCTCTAATTGGAGAATTCAACTACTTTAATGTGGACCCATTGCTGATACAGCTTGTATAATCCTTATCGAAAAGCACTGAATGGAACACTCTAGAGCAGCATGAGGCTGAAGTTTCCATGCCCAATACTAATGATGGTTAAAGGCGTATAAAGCCCCCTGGCACTGGGTTATGGAGCAATGGGACTGTGTTCTCTGGAATTATGGCGCTCCATCCAACACCTTTGGGGTGATGTTATGGCACATTTTGTAGTTTGTGTTTTATTTTTTCCAGTATGTTAAACTCAGCAAATAATTAGAAATTATAGACAAACATTGCAGAAAAATTACATTTTACTTTGTTTGACCATCATTTGACCAGAGGTATTCAAACTATTGCATGCGAGTGTATCTATGCTGACCAGTATGTGACCAACATGCTGTAAAACCTGTTTCAGGCACAAACACCGTGAAGGCTGGCTTTCACATTTTCTGCCTATCCGGCATTAAGAGGTGCTGCAACTGCAAAGTCTCTGCTTATTGACACACACCTCACCACACAGACTGCTCTCACCTCGATCTGGTCTATGGTCTCTTGGTATTCCTTCTCACGAGACTTGAACAGCGACTCGGTATCCTTGATCACCTTCTCTATGGACTCCTCCTGCTGTGAGTGTACATAACAAATACAAATGCCTCATAAAACATAACTGTTTACAAACGACATGTATGACATGATAATATATGTAAATGCTAAAAAATGTTTGTCATGTTGGAGACTTGACTTGTAGCAATGTTATGGCTTGAATAAGAGCTGTTGGATAATGTTAGTTATAAGATACCAACTTTAGAATAAACAATTTTTCATTCTTTTTTTAAGAGTGTCTGTGGAGAGGACAGAAGATATAATATCAAAGAATACTTTCTTTTACAGATAAACCTAAATTTAGGGAAATATTCCATGTGGGATGAGCAAATTGTCCTCTGCATATACTGAATATGTGTTGTTACAGAATTTGAATGAATGAAGGAATTGTCTGCTGATTTTACATAAAAAAGTACCAGTTATTTTTGCCTAGTTACTTTCTGCCAGTTCATTTTTACAAATTCTCTTTTTACCCTTCATGTGTGTGTATTGTGGAATTCTACTATTACTACTACTACCACTACTAGTAATAATAATAATAATAATAATAATTGTCTACTTCTGTGAAGACACAAACTATTTTTTCCTGCGAACACCTCCTGTTATTGTGACTTATTCAATGGTACTAATAATGTAATATACAACATGAAAAATATCAACTGAATAACAAAAGGAAATAAATAAATAAATAAAGAAGGAGAACAAAACAACAAAGTGAATACAAGCAAAAGACAAGATAAAAGCAGGCAAAGCAGAATGTATTACCTCCCCCTGAGTTTCCACACCCAAGGTGTATCCTGGGAAATCCTCCCACAGCAGCAGAGTCTCCTCCGTCTCCTCCCACGCCAAACTATCACAGTCATCCTCAAACTCAGACTCTCGCCTGCAACACACACACACACACACACACAGCGGCTTTAAACAGGCTGCTAAAGAGGACTAATCAGTATTAAAAGATCAAGCCTGTCAAACCTGAAATATCCTCAGACTCATGAAGCGGCTCTCAAAATAATCTTTCCACAAATCTGACAGGGCATGAGTCACTTCTTGATCTGTGCCACTACCCATAACACCAAATCAATTAAAGGATTAGTAACAGCAATAAACCAACTTTTTCATAGTTTTCACATATGAACATATACGTGGGATTATTTGAAACTGCCCATTTTCAAATATGGGAAGGGACGCAGGAAGTGGGGGTGCTGGGGAGGGGGTGGGAGGGGTCGGGGGGCAGCACCCCCAGATTTCAGAATTGCACCCCAACAATAATAATGATCATCATCATAATAAAAAGTTCTAAGCTTACAGTAATTTGAGTGTAGTAAAGAATTCTTTGTGCTTGTTTGTATTTGTACGTTTTTTATACAGTTAGGTGCATAAATATTTGGACATACAGTTATGATTAGTTTAGCTGCCCAGCATAGAATACTGGAGTTTAAATGAAATAATGAATATGAGCTCAAAGACTTTCAGCTTTAATTTGAGCATATTTATATCAAAATTGAACGGTGTAGGAATTACAACCATTTCTTCACACCACGCCCCCAAAGGGTTCAAAAGTATTAGGACAAACTAAACTAGCCATAAATTAAATTGTCTTTTTTAATGCTTCTCAAGATGATAGGTTTTTTCTCTGGGGATTCTCTGCCAGACCTTAACTGCAGCCATCTTCTTCTGCTTTTGGGGCATTTTACCTTCAGTTTGACCCTCAGTAATGGAAATCCGTGCAAAATGGATTGAGGTGAAGTGATTGACTTGGCCATTGCACAACATTTCTCTTTATTTCTTGAAGTCCTGGGTTGTTTTTGCAGTATGGTTCAGGTCAACTGTCAATCTGCACTGTCAAGCTTAGCTAAGAATTTGGCTGATCAGATAATATAGCAGTATCTTCTTCTTTCGGCTGCTCCCTTTAGGGGTCACCACAGCGGATCAACTGCCCCCATCTTACCCTACCCATTGCCTCCTCTACTTTCACACCAACCATCTCCATGTCCACCTTCACTACATCCATAAACCTTCTCTGAGGTCTACCTCTTCTCCTTCTACCCGACAGCTCCATCTCCAACATTCTTTGCCGAATATATCCACTATTCCTCCTCAACACATTTCCAAGCCATCTCAACCTGGCCTCTCTGGCTTTATCTCCAAACTGCTCCACCTTCACTGTCCCTCTGATCTGCTCATTTCTAATCCTGCAGTATACACTTCAGAATTCATCCTGCTGTTTTTGGCAGCAATACATGCCCATGCCATAACGCTACATCCAGATGAGATAGTATGCTTCGGATCATAAGCAGTTCCTTCCTTTCTTCATACTCTTCTCTTCCCATCATTCTGATACATGTTGAACTTTGGCTCATCTGTCCATAAGATGTTATTCCAGAACTGTGCAAGCTTTTAAAATGTTTTTTGGCAGACCCTAATTTGGTCACCCTGATTTTGGTTTATATATTGTGCTGAACTATCTGTATTTACTTTGGTTTTACTTCTCTTGATAGCTGACACAGATAGGCTGACCCCCTGGACAGTGTTCTTGATTTGGCCAACTGTTATGAAGGGAGGGAATTCAACACAGTTGTTGTCCATTGTCTTCTGGGCCTTTGTGTTTCTTAGCTAACCAGTGTGTTCCTTTTTTATGAATGCATAAAATAGCTAATTTAGCTACACCTAATGTTTATGATCTCTCAGATAGGTTTGTTTTGATTTTCAGTCTAATGATGGCTTCCTCCACTGACAGTAACTTCATATATAGAGTGCACAGCAACAGATTCCAAAGGCAAATGCCACACTTGAAATAAACTCTAGGCCTTTTATCTGTTTACTGGTAAGTGGAATAATGAGGGAAAGCACACATCTGGCCACTGAACAGCTAAAGAAACAACTGTCCTGTTATTTTTGAACCCCTAAAGGCAGGAGGCAATACATTCACCTACACCATTCACCCAATTTGGATACCCTCAAATTAAAGCTGAACGTCTACACTTTGAGCATGCATTCACTATTTAATCACTTATCCAATATGCTCTGCTTTACAGCCAAAATAACATCTTTGTCAAACTGTTTATGTAACTAACTGTATATGTTTTGTATCTACATCAGCTGTAACTGTTTAAGTTAATTTTGTATTGCCATTAAAGCAAAATAAAGCCAACTCACTGTTGGATCAATAAACTGTTGGGTGCTTTGGGAGCGCGTTGTTTAATCACAAGAAGGTTGAGGTGTAATTACGAAAAATCTAAGCAATTTGTTCGGAGCCCCATAGTGATCAAATATTGTTTTTAAGCTTTAAAAAAAATCATCTAACACAACAACAACGTTAACCACTATCCGTTGCTCAATGCTCCTCCATCCATCCATCCATCATCTTCCGCTTCTCCGGGGTTCGGGTCGCGGGGGCAGCATCCTGAGCAATGAGGCCCAGACCTCCCTTTCCCCAGCCACTTCCACTAGCTCCCTGGGAGGGATTCCGAGGCGCTCCCAGGCCAGCTGGGCGATATAGTCACGCCAGCGTGTCCTGGGTCTTCCCCGGGGTCTCCTCCCCGGTGGACTTGCCTGTGACACCTCTCAAGGGAGGCATCCAGGAGGCATCCTAACAAGATGCCCGAACCACCTCAACTGGCTCCTCTCGACGTGGAGAAGCAGCGACTCTACTTTGAGTCCCTCCCGGATGACCGAACTTCTCACCCTATCTCTAAGGGAGAGTCCAGCCACCCTGCGGAGGAAACTCATTTCGGCCGCTTGTATTCGCGATCTCATTCTTTCGGTCATTACCCAAAGCTCATGACCATAGGTGAGGGTGGGAACGTAGATCGACCAGTAAATCGAGAGCCTTATGGCTCAGCTCTTTCTTTACCACAACAGACCGGTAAAGAGCCCGCATCACTGCTGAATGTCACGCTCCCTTGTACCATCACTCATGAACAAGACCCCGAGATACTTAAACTCCTCCACTTGAGGCAAGAGCTCATCCCCGACCCAGAGAGGGCTCTCCACCCTTTCCCGCGTGAGAACCATTGCCTCGGATTTGGAGGTACTGATCCTCATCCCGGCCGCTTCACACTCGGCTGCAAACCGATCCAGTGAAAGCTGAAGTTCACGGCCTGATGTCCCCAATAGGACCACATCATCTGCAAACAGCAGCGATGTGACCCTGAGCTCACCAAACCGGACACCCTCCATCCCCTGACTGCGCCTAGAAATTCTATCCATAAAAATTATGAATAGAATCGGTGACAAAGGGCAGCCCTGACGGAGTCCAACTCTCACTGGGAACAAGTCTGACTTACTGCCGGCCATGCGAACCAAACTCCTTTGGCTTTGTTTGTACAGGGCCTGAATGGCTCGTAGCAAAGAGCCATGTACCCCGTACTCCCGAAGCACCTCCCACAGAATACCCCGGGGAACACAGTCGAATGCCTTCTCCAAATCCACAAAGCACATGTGCACTGGTTGGGCAAACTCCCATGAACCCTCCAGAATCCTGGAGAGGGTAAAGAGTTGGTCCAGTGTTCCACGACCAGGGCGGAACCCGCACTGCTCCTGCTGAATCCGAGGTTCCGGACTCTCTTCTCCAGTACCCCTGCATAGACCTTACCAGGGAGGCTGAGGAGTGTGATTCCCCTGTAGTTGGAACACACCCTCCGGTCCCCCTTTTTAAAAAGAGGCACCACCACCCCAGTCTGCCAATCAAGTGGCACCACCCCCGATGTCCACGCAATGTTGAAAAGGCGTGTCAGACAAGACAGCCCCACAACATCCAGAGCCTTGAGGAACTCGGGACGGATCTCATCCACCCCTGGAGTCCTGCCGCCAAGGAGCTTTTTAACTACCTTAGCGGCCTCAGTAATGGACAAGCCTATTCCCGTGTCCCCAGACTCTGCCTCCTCACTGGAGAACATGTTGGTGGGATTGAGAAGGTCTTCAAATTATTGCTTCCACCGCCCAATGACGTCTTCAGTCGAAGTCAGCAGCACACCATCTCCACTATATACAGTGCTAGTGGCACACTGCTTTCCCCTTCTGAGTCACCTGACGGTTTGCCAGAATCTTTTCGGAGCCGACTTAAAGTCACTTTCCAAGGCCTCACCGAACTATTCCCTCACCCGGGTTTTTGCCTTGGCAACGACTGAAGCCGCAGATCGCTTGGCCTGTCAATACCTGCCAGCTGCCTCTGGTGTCCTACAGGCAACCATGCCCGGTAGGACTCCTTCTTCAGCTTGACGGCATCTCTCACCTGGGGTGTCCACCACCGGGTTCGAGGATTACCGCCCCGACAGGCACCAACTACCTTGCGACCACAGCTACAGTCAGCTGCTTCAACAATGGAGGAGCGGAACATGGCCCATTCTGAGTCAATGTCCCTCACCTCCCCCGATATCTGGTCAAAGTTCTGACGGAGGTGTGAGTTGAAGATCAATCTGACAGGTTCTCCTGCCAGACGTTCCCAGCAAACCCTCACTATACGCTTGGGTTTGCCTGGTCTGACCGGCATCTTCCCCCACCACCTGATCCAACTCACCACCAGGTGGTGATCAGTTGACAGCTCAGCTCCTCTCTTTACCCGAGTGTCCAATACACATGGCCCGATGACACGACTACAAAGTCAATCATTGAACTGCGGCCTAGGGTGTCCTGGTGCCATGTGCACTTATGGACATCCTTGTGTTCAAACATGGTGTTCGTTATGGACAAACTGTGGTTTGCACAGAAGTCCAAAAACTGAACACCACTGGCTCAATGCTCCTTGCAGTGTTAATTCTCACAGACGGACTGTGAACGTGACAGAATATGTTACCACAACATGAATGGATTGGTCATTGCACAGCTCGTTTTAATGTAGTTCGTCCAGAACGAGAGATTAGAGTGAGGGTAAGCATTCGTGGTGCTAGAGTTAGAATCAGTGTTGATGACACCTGAAACATATAATACCTGTAAATACACTGCTTGATCACTGTTTCACCATCATCAACATTCTATATAAAAACTCAAAAGACATGTAGGTTCACCGTTTTATTCATTTTGAATAGTAAATAAAATGGCTATATTTGTGTTGTGGACATCACAACCCCTGCTTCCTATCACCACCACAGTAAAGAAATCTGGGTTTCTTTATAACGAGCCATTTAACATCTAACAACTAAAACTTTTTATATCTGAATCACTGAATTATACAGCAATTTGGAAATCAAATTCCCATTTAAACAGCAAAGCAAGTTTCACCGACTCCCACAAGAGCTGAAGCTATTCACTTCTGCAGGGAAGAGGCTTCAGCTCTGAGCTCCTCACGTTAAAAGGAGCGAAGAAACCCTGAAAGCCACAAGCTCTGTTGTGTATTTTTCGCTTTTGTTTTGATGGTAAAACTTGGTCTTGATGAGGAAATGCCTTTGCCACAAACTTTGCCTGAAACTATCCTAGATACACTGCTGTAAAACATCCATGGTTTTAAAAAATCAAATATAATTTTTATTGATGTTACGTCCATAGGACGTATGTTTTGTTTTGCTAGCCTCTCTTCTCTTCTCTCTCTCTCTCTCTCTCTCTCTCTCATACTGTCGCTTATTAGGAACCTGCCCACTCGTTCGTATGACTGGCTGGAGTCCCGTAACGATGCTTGCATCTGATTGGCTGGCTGAAATTGAATAGAGTACTTCTTCCACGGCTGCACTGGATGTCCTCGAGGCTTTCCTCCATGGCGGCTAGGGGCGACTGTTTTTAGACCTGAATCGCAGCTCAGCTTGTTTGTTTAATGGCTAGCATATTGTCTGTCATCATTTCAAATGAAATAGCTTAGCTAAACCTCTTGTTTTCTATCCAGTTATCTCTACTGTTAAACAGTGAGTTCATGATCTTTCTCTGTAAACTTTCACTCTTATGCCGACCAGGTTGTAGGAGAGGGCGTCATTTCTTTTGACTTTGTTTTCTCCTGTTTTTGGTATAGTTGGGGAGTTAGAGAAGACTGAATGTATTTTAGTTTGTTTATTTTCTCATAGGTAAGCTAGTTGTCTAAAATCTTTAAAGGTTTTTACCTTTAAAAATACCATATCCATTAGAATAGACACAGATACACGTAAAAAAATAACAAGAACTGATTTTTTTTTAAAGTAGTTGATATCTTGTGAGCTTGTTTGGTTTCTTCTTTGGTCTCTTCAATGCCCTCATTCATCACATAGAATCGTTAAATAACATCACCAACACCCATGATGTCACTTAATGAAGGACTGATAAGTCATCAACCAGGTAGTGGATCATCATGCCACATGGAGAGGCTTGGAAATGGTTAAACAAACACACTGACATCACTGAATTAACAATTGTATTTATTCTAATATCAGTGTTTTCTGGGTAAATAAATGTTCACCACCCAGATAAACAGCTTCTGACCTCTAATTTCCTCAGGGGGCTGAAATTTGTACATGGTACTGTATGCATCATAAAGAGAAAAGCACTTACAACTGGTTAAGCATCCTCTGCATTTCCTCATTGACTTGACTGTTGGATGAACAACACAGCTCCACCTCTTTAACCCCACCATCCTCACTCTCAGAGATGCTGGTTGGTTCCTCGCCATCATTGCTCTTTGTAGACTGAGGGGTGTGTTTCCGAGGACGGCGGGTTAGTGTTGAAGGAGGCGTGGCCACCTGCTAAAGAGAGAAATGCAAGAGAATGTGACGTGACAATAATAATCAGATGAGACTTCAAGTCTAACGCGGGTAATAAAGCAGTAATTACTGAGATACTGCACGTTACAGTGAGTTTATCAGAGGTGCAGTTAGGCATGACACAAAGCACATTTTACTTATTATTATTAATAATGGCAGTAAGTAATTCGTCTGCCAAGCCAGTTAGTTTGTTAACAGTTGGCTTTGGTTGCCAAGAATTTTTATGTATCTATATTTTTGGGGTTTTAGTTGGTGCAATAATACAGAATTCGACTGATGTCTGCAGTCGTGGGTGGTTACACTGGTTGTTTTTAACCCGCTTTGAATGTGGCTCAGCCAATCAGATTTTGGAAACGGACTATCCACTATTTCACGTCAAACTGACATGATCACCTCATATTTCAAGCTGTACTAGTAATGCTATCAAAAATCCTATGTTGGTAACCTAGTAATAAAAGTATGCAGATGATAATACATGTTTCAGTTCAAGGAACAAGGTGACGATCTCAAAGTAAAGGTAGTCTGAACTCTGTGTGCTCACCAGATACAATCTTCAGTGGCAAAGTCACCAATCTAATTAAAGAGCATGTCCAGTTCCTACTTAAGCAGCTTGTTGTCTACGGACATCTAAAAACAGGCTGGACGGAAGCCACTACAGATTACACAAGTCTGAGCTGTGTTTTCTGACATTATAAGTGTGCAGGTGAAGGCACAGGGAGAAAGTCGCTGAGATGTATGGATATATAAATACATCGTGAAAAGAAATGATATATGGATAAAGGGCTATTACAGACAACTAACACTGTTACTAAAGCAAAAACTAGCAGTGAAATGTTAACTGTAATAGAAATAAAAGTACAGTTTTCACAAATATTAACACTACATCAAAACTGTAATGTCCACTGCAAAACTAACCAAAACAAAATATAATTACTGAGAAAAAGTTACATTTTTCAGTGAGTGAATGATCATTTAGAAGTGGAGCCCTTCTGTGCCTGGCTGTCTTTGAGAACTATTGAGCCGAGCTGAGTTTACTGTGGGCTTATTTTATTCCACCCTTCTCAAACACCAGTTATCCCAGCGTTCATCATAATAGTAAAAACTGAATCTCATATAACAATAAACTCCAATTAACAATAAACTATAAACTCTAAATTTACTACTTTTTGAAATAAAAAAAACTAAAGCAATCAACCAGAAAGACTAACTCAAATAAAACAAAATGAAAAGTATATAAAACTTTTTTGATTTTTTTTTTTTGATAATTTGATTACTACATAACCCTGACATGGACTATTCTACCTTGTCAAAATAAAGACAATAAAAAAATTAAATATTCAAACCTTAGATATTTACCCACACTGTGCTATGATCTGTTTAAACCCAAGGCATTAATTGAGATAGTATAGTATTTCAAATAGGTATAATATACATTAATAAAGATATATTAAATATACAACATTAAAATATATACAACAAATGGAAATGTATAAATATATACAATATACAACCTTATAAATATATATACATTTACACTTAAGTGTATACAAAATAATAAAATAAAGTGTATAAAATAATATTAACTTTTTTATTTGTTTAAAAGTGAAGTTCTAAATCTAGATCTTGTTAATCATGAGTTTACATTTTAAATACAAATATTTTATTGAGAAAAAGCTGTCGCACATTTTCATGTCACTACTGAAAGGGTTTTAGTCTGTAGGAGCCTTATTTTAGCCACGCCCCTCTATTTCAGAGCAGGAAGTAAGACTGCATCCCTGCCCCTCCTGGCCACAGGGTGAGCAGTTAGATCTCATTGTTTTGAAGTAAATGCGTTCCGACGTCTTTAACATTAAGAACTGAATACATATTTTTCTATTTTTGTGTTTTAGTGAAAAATATTTTGGTTTAATGTGTGTAAAACTGTTTAAAGCTGTGTTTGCTAGTCATGTATTGGCTAGAGTTTTTGAGTAATGCTGAAAATTTGATTATATTGTCACAAAAAAGTCACTACTGAGTGTTATTATTGTTTTCGTAGTCACAAATTGGAATGTAAAATCATTTATTTTAGTAAAATAAACATAATTAAGGTGTAGAGTCACTCAAACCAAACAGATTTTAGAATCATATGTGCAAAGACAGACAAAATCAGGGATGGAGGGGAATAACCTCCTAACCGTGTAACTGAGCATCATGTGAAACGTTCATTAATTATTAGCGGTGTAACATGCAGTCATATGCAAAAGTTAGAATTTTGTAGGGTTTATAAGTGAAAATTCAAGACATCCTCCTGGATTGTTTTTACTGTTTCTATTTCTCTAATATGCAAATAATTTCTCCAGTCACATTTGTTTTTAAAAATTCTGAATAAACAAAAATAATCAAATTAAATTGAATCCAACTGGGTTGTGGTGAAATCTGAGATTTTATTATGCATCAAATCACTTTGTAAAAATAATCGTTATCAAACTAAATCAAACTGTGTGGTCAGATATCTTCCTTATCCACGTGTAACTTCTTGAGTTAAGATAGGTAGAGTGAGGACAACAAGGAGCAAGAAGGAAGAGTAGAGTTATTTAGAGAAACACACCTGGAAGATCTGAATCATGTCCTCGCAGTTCCTCTGCTGAGCCACGTCACACAGCCGTGCTGTGATGTCGATCCGTCTGCAGATGTCCATGTCCACCTTCATAGCCTTTTCCTGGATCTTACTGTCCAACTCTGAAAGATTCTGAGGAGTCGAGGTAAACAATGAGAAAAGGACAGAAGGAAAATGAAGAAAATATGCAAAAAGACGAGACAATAACAGCATATAGTGTATTTATATGGACTCTGTTCTTCTAAGAACCAGTTTTGCCAACTCTCACAAAAAGTTATATAAGAATGAGGCAGGTTGTATAAAAGCTTCATCCCTGGGCCAAAAAAATGATCTATTCCTCACTGACATGATTTCTCACTGCTGTTGTTGCCTTTTATTTTAATATATAAAGAACATGACTGAACAAAGCCATTTAAAAATTTTACATTTGGTAATTGTTTTTTATTTTGTTTGTGTTATTTTGAGCAAATAAATATATGAATAGGATTAGACTTCACACTTCAGCCATCATTAACTGATAAAAAATTCAAAATAAGGCTGTAGTGATGTGAATTCTGTTCTAAATGCGACCTCAAGCTCACTTAGAAACTATCACAGTGCATCCAACAGTAAAGGCAGCATCAGCTTCTTTTATACAGCGATTACAGAAAACATTACAGCTCACTGAAAACCACTTCCACATGCTGATACATTTAACTATGAACAGCCTGCAAATGCATCTGTTCCAGTTACTCTAACAACAGATTTAATGTGAATTCCACCAATTTTTCAACATTTCTGAATAATTAAAATGCTAAGGTATAAAATATGGCCAGACAGTATGACAATATAATCTCTTATTATAATAATACTACTACTAATAATAATAATGATGATAATAATGATCATAATAATAAGATAATCTCTTAACATATATTTTTGCCAAACTGCCCACAATGTAAACTAAGTGATTGATTACTGAGTCAGAATTATTTAAGATGGTGGTGATATGAATCAGACATCTGCATCATTTCATGCATTTAAAAGCTCCCTTACAGTAATCTACACGACTAGGTTATGTGGGATGCATGAAACACCATTTCAAGATAGTTCTGAAAAACATTTGGCTTAAAGTGTCTTTTTTAAAATCCATTCATGGCAGTAAGGCAAAAATAATCCCCAAAGAAAGCTTTTGGATTTTCCTCTGTTCCACCATTATCGACATTACATTTTAGAAAAATCTAAAAACAGGGATGCCCATAAATGCAGTGAACACTATAAGGGTCAAAAAGGTAAAAAAAAACAGGTAAACATGGCAAGAGTAACCAAACAACCTGCACACCAATCACAGAAGTGTGGCCTGATCTGCCGAGCAATGACTAAGGAGGAACAATAAGAAACATAAAGTGGACGGTCTCTTGCAGTAGGGTTGTTGTAAGACAAAATGTCCACAAAAAAATGTAGAATTATCACCATTCTACCATTTTGGACTGGAAATAAAATGGCGATATTTGAGTTGTAGACATTACGACTCCTGGTTCCCATCACCACTACTGTAGAAATCTGAGTCCGTACATTTCTCTACAGTGAACATCAGAGCCCTCTAAAAGACTTGTTTATCTCAGACACTGAATTATGCAAATTTTTGTAGCATGTGGAATTCCTCTTTAAATTATTTTAAACAAAAGCATAGTCTCTGAATGTGATGAAACGTTAGGAAAAAGGTTGATGTGATGACTGACTCACATTGCTCATCAGGCCTTTGAAGAGGACCAGCTCGGCCTTCAGCTGCTTCACTCTGAGAGCCAGTTCATCCTGACACACCTCGCTCTCCTGAAGGTCCTACAAACACACACACACACACACACACACACACACACACACATTCTAATCTTACAAGCTAGACCAATACTTCTGAACATGTTTCATAGGTAGCTTTGAATATGTTGATGGAAGACAGATGGTGGGTGGATGGAGACTAAGATCTGCATGAGCAGATCAAATACGGTACTACTTGAGAATGTGCTGTTATATTCTACCTCTTCAAGCTCTCCAATCTTCTCCTGCAGGTCCACTCTCACGGTATACTCCTCCTCCCACCTGTAAGAAATGAAGCCATATGTTAAAATATAGTAATGATTGAGAAGCAATCAGTGGATATTGTATATATATATGGTCCATCCACTGAATTAGTTCAAACAGCAAAGTAATCAGACCTCAGATATTTACAAGGTTTACTTTGTGACCTATTTAAACCTAAGCTATCAATTGAGATAGCAATCGGGCTAAATGTGACAAAATCATCATTCATTGGGTGCTTTCTATTGGGAGGTGACCGTCCCAAACCCTCACCCCTACATTTCAAGTTATGAAAGTATTTTTATTTTTTTTAAAAGATCTTTTTGATTTAGATTCATCATAGATTTAATTTTTAAACAAAATACACTTTCTTTTAAAAATGCTGTTCCACGTTTTCATGTCATTACCAAAACACAAACGAGTTTTAGTCCATAGGCAGGGCTTATTTTAGTCACGCCTCAGCATTTTAGAACAGGAAGCAAGACTGCATCCCTGTCCCTCATGGCCACATGGTGAGCAGTTAGAACCGTTTTGAAGTAAATGTTTCCCAAAGTCTGAAAATCTGTGTGTAACATTACAAATTGTCACTATCAAAACATATTTTCTGCAATTAAGTAAACATTTTTGTGGTTCAAGGAAAAATATTATGTTATGTGTAACTGTTCTAATGTACTGCTTAGTGTCACTGAGTTCTGTTCAAAATTAGCTAAAATAATCACAACCGAAACATGTATTAACATTCGGAGGCATTATTACTGCTTTGGTAGTGACAAAATGGAATGTTCAGTCATTTGTCTTACCATAATAAACATAATTAAAGTATATGGGTTACTCAAAGCAAAAGGATTTCAGTTAAAGTCCAAATCATATAAACTGTGTTTTCATCTCTGACCTTGAACCAGCAGAGTAGAATGATTCATATCTATTTCACAGATTTTGTATAATCAACAAACTGAAATCTGATCTGAAAGCTGCCATGCAAAAAACAAATAAATGTGGAGCAGCTGATTTGGAGGAGGGGCCAATGGAAGAGGTCACCATACCCGATGGCAAGTATAAACTAGGGTATGTACAAAGCCCCCAGCATTGGGCTGCAGTGCAGTGGAACTGTGTTCTCTGGAGTGATGAAGCTCCACTCAATACTTTGGGGAGAGTTTGTGATCCAGAAGTAATTCATTCAATAGGGCCCAAATGATGTGAACGTTTTGTGGCTGACACAAATTTTAGGGTGAATGATAACCAATAATATTGGTGGTATAGTGGTGTTTTTATATTGATATTTTACATTTTAATTATATACTCCAGCAGTTTTAGTCAAATATCCCTGATATGATTGTTTGTCATTATAAGCTGTCAACTGTAAATTTTGAGACATGACTGTTCCTACTGGTCACATTTCTCTACAATTAAACAGCAGAGACTCACAATAATGGCAATCCCACTGATTTTTAAACAGTTCTGCATTAGAATGATTTGATGTGAACCGATGTACTTTTTAGAAAATTACTGACTCAGATTTCTTTACAGTGAGGGTGATAGGAACCAGGGATCATAATGTTTACAACAAAAATATACAGCCATTGTATTCACCGTCCAACATGACCAGTGAACCTTCAGGTGGCTTCTGAGTGTTTATAAATAATGCTGATGTAAAACAGTGGTAACAGTGGTATTGGGGGCAGTCGTGGACTGGAGGTTAGGGAACTGGCCCTGCGACCAGAAGGTTGCCGGTTCTATCTCCAGCACCGACAGTCCATGACTGAGGTGTCCTTGAGCAAGACACCTAACCCCCAATTGCTCCCCGGGCACCATGGATATATAGGGCGGCCCACCGCTCCGGGCAAGTGTGCTCACTGCCCCCTAGTGTGTGTGTATTCACTAGTGTGTATGTGGTGTTTCACGTCACGGATGGGTTAAATGCGGAGGTGGAATTTCCCCGTTTGTGGGATTAAAAAAATATCACTTAACTTAAATCTGAAAAAATAAAGTTTTGTTTAGGGAAAACTGAACTCCACCATAAATGCATTCTTTAAATATGTTTTAGGCCAAAACCTTAATTCAAAACTATAATAAAGCAATGTCTCAGCTGTAGGGCAGCACATTTGAAGATGTTTCATGCAATAACACTGTTGGGGAGCTTTTGGAGGCATTAAACTCTTCAGATGCCTGGTTCCTTTCACCACCACTGTGAACAATCCTAGCTCGGTCCAAGTTTCTCTAGAATGGAGCATTTTGTGTTACAATGTGTTATTACCATGCTAAAGATTAGGTGTGGACAAATTTTACATGTTTCTGTAATTTTAACCATGATAAAGTTTTCTTCTTGCTTTCAATTTCAGCAGTTTAATCCACGTTTCTGTCATATACATGACCAGGGGACACATACTGGGTTCCTTAATGTAAAGTATTGCCTTCAGGAGATGGTAAGTTTGAATCCTGGCAATTCAATGAACAAGAAGATTCTATTTATTCATGCATAAATCTGTGTATAAAATGTATATATTAAATATGTAGTGTATTAGTGTGTATAAGTGTGCTAGTGTGGAACTTCATACAAACCTTTGTACATATATTGAAAGTAATTTTTCCCGAAATGGTTTTGTGCAGCATACTGAAAGTAAAAGGACTGAAGGTGTGAGTAAAAACTTCAATTAATATGTTTCATTCATCTGGCCTTTAGGACTTGCCTATTAAAAAACATAATGTAGGCTACACTGATTAATTTGTGCATTTAGCAGTACTTCCAAAAACCAAATAACAAAGACACATTAATATTTCTCGACTGAAACCTTAGACCTGACCATGACAGACTACACTGAGCTGATATTAGAGAATCTCAGCTGTATGTAATTTAACCCCTAAGTCTGGTTTAATAGTACTCTCCTGCATCTTCTCATTTCCTCTGACACTGTATCTGTAGCTCCTCAGCAGGAAGCATTATGTAATGCCTAAGCACACTGCACATGCTATGAGTGAAGACTAGAAGACTAGACTTTAAGTGTCCCATCTGAGCTCAAGCACACTGCAGGTGAGACTGCAGCACAATTTATTACTGTAGGGGGATCAAGCTGAAGATACAGAGCTGATCACGTTAGAATAGAAACAGCTCCATTCACTTTCAAGTCATGAATATACATGTATAATAATAAAGTATAATAATTATTATAATACTTTTTAAATCATTTTTGCCGATATACTGTTACCTATATAGCAGATAACATCTACAACAATATATATATATATATATATATATATAATCACTCTCCACAGAACTGTATGACTCATAATTCATCAAGGTTGCAGAGCCATTGTACAAAATAGTGAAAGCGAAAGAGAGAGAGAGAGAAAGGACAAAGTATGAGATAGTCGAGCAGTGGACACTAACAGCATTCACAGTAGTGCTGCATTGCAGATGCTGAGGCACAGGGGGAGGAGGCGGAAGTGAAGTTCAGAGGGGTGTACGTGCGTGTGTTGGGGGGATCCTGCTCTTCTGTACAGAGCGACTTCATTTGAGTCACTGCAATTCAGTATAGCAGATTTTAGCGTGCAAATTTGGCTCCTTTTAATAGTCTCTAAAAGATCAGCAGAAGGACAAACCATGTCAATACTTGGTGGTAAATATGTTAAAGGTAACAATGAGTGATTCCAATGAAAACTTGATCAACCACTTTCTTCACACAGTGATGTTTCCTTTTGCCTGATTACTTTTTCTTGCAGAACTAAGCCCCTACATTTCACTAAAGTGCGTTCATAACTTCTCAAGGAGCTAGTACAGTACTGTAACTGTAACACTTAATGCTAAAACTCAGTAATGAATCTAAATTAGTCCGTGTGCAAACTTAACCATCATAATAGCTGTGTGAGGTGATTTGCACATATAGACATAAGTAAGGTCATTGGCAGGGACACCGTGTTTCATTTATACCAGTTTATACTCTTCGCATAATGCACCCATAATTATTATCATCCCTGTAAGACAGAACACCTTCTGGGTGGTGAACCAACTAATAAACTTCACAAAGAATCTGGGGGTCAATTTTCAGACCTAGTTTAAGCCTAAACCCAGACACTCAAAAGAAAATCCATCAAATTTAGTCCAAGATAATCCATGTCCGGAACCATGTGCACCCCATAAGGTTTGTTTCTTGGACCCAAATTAAGCCTAGTCTTAGAATATCTTTTTCTTTCAATGGAGAATCTCCATTCAGAATTCTCTTCAGTCCAAGAATAGGATTAATCCCTGTCTGGGAAACCCACCTATGGTATTTCACCCATTGGCATTACATTTTAATCCAAGACTAGGCTTAATTCACGTTCAAGGAACTGGCTCATTTAATGTCGCATAAAAGAAGACATTGACAAGTAGGCCAATACATTAATCCACATGGTATACCGTAGCTCCTGCAGAAGTACTCATCTTCAATAGACACTAGCTTGGTTTAAAGTATTTAGACCAGGGATCACCAACTCTAACTCTGGAGATGTGCCTTCCTACAACTTCCACCTTCAGCCTATCTCTTACAAGTGTGGAGGATCAAGATTAGCTTAAGTGGTAGATTCCCGGTAGATCGCCGGAGCAAAGGTGGTGACCCTAGATTTTGATCATGACTCACAAAAAGAGCTTAAGGTGCAGAAATACTGACCTTCGTTTATACTCGTCACGTTCACGTTTCACTTTGGCCAGCACGTTGTACAGGGCCCGGATCTCTGGGGTGATGGTGTCGATTTGGACCCCCACCCCATCTGGGTGCGTCCACGATACTCCAGGACCTGGCACCCTTGGGTCCCGACCAATACTGACTCTCCGAGCAGGGTTATAAGACCAAATAGTCCCAGGAAGGAATCTGGGTGGGAGGTTAGTGGATGTCCCAGTCCCAGTGCTGACATACTTCTCGTTGATATTGGAGATGCTCTTAGAAGCAGGATCACCAGGAGACGAAGGGCTGATGGGAAAACTAGGGGCAAGATTGGAGTTTGAGTCCGTAACACTTATTGGGTTGAATTGTCCGAGATTTGTCTTGTTGCTGGACCCAAGTGGGAAGACGGTGTTGTCCAGCGTTGGTGACAAGGCCAGACCTCTAGGCAAGTAGTTGGCATTCGGTACCAGTATCAAGTCAGGCCTCACCGGCACTGTCCCGAAGCTCCCAGTTTGGACCCCCACGTCCCGCGTGGGTGCCTTGTCTGCCCGTTCCTCCAGGGCACTCTGCAGCTGCTTCTCCAATGCCTTGTTGCGCCGCTCCAGCTCATGCACCTTGGCCAGGAAGCAACGGAAGCGCAGGTTCAGTGCCTTGAGCACACTGATGTTGGAGCCTAGGTCATTGCGCAGGGCGGCGGCAGCCGGAGGCGGAGGTGGGCACCGGTGTGGGTACAGGGGAGCACCGTGAGGCCAGTTGCCCAGGTCCAACCCAGGCAGGCCCATGCCATCCTGACCTGGGACAACCATATGGTCGCCCAAGATGAAGGGTGGCTCAGGTGACCCGTAAAGGGACTCTGCGAAAAGGCCCGTATCTGGCAGGCCAGTCACCTGCTGCTGCTGCTGCTGCTGCTGGATCGGGTACGCGCTCTCGCCCAACACGGGATTCATTTTAGAGGGAGAAAAGCTGAAGTGCTCGAAATCCGGCATTTAACTTTGAATTAAGCAGAGCCTCCGCGCTGGTAATGCTTGGAGCGGGTTTAGGCTCCTTAAGGTGAGGCAACACTCGCCGGCCTCAATCAGGCTGAATCCGATTAGTCTGAGGGGAAAATGCGCAATGACAAAGCGCGAGTCGAAAGAAAAACAGGCTGTTTTCCAATATCCTGCACGTATTACGTGTCTTTCCTAAGCTGCTGTATTAATGTCGCCTACCTGAAGGGAGGCAGATTCTTCCCAAGCGACAGGAGCATCCGTAGCGCACTGAGCGAGCTCTCATCCACAGGATAAACACAAGTGCCAACTGCGGCGCTTTTCTTACCGTAATTACCGAACTGTACGCGCCTCCCTATTTAACCGTTCGGCGTATTTACGAAAAAAGACATTTTAATCGACGACTGCGACCCAGTTACTGTCCTCGCTGTGTTTTAGAGCTCGACTAATTGACCGTAAGTGCTGTATTGTTGTGGTTCTCCTTCTGAATAATGCGAGTGTTTAGCTCTGCGCGCTCTACTCACTTCTTTACGGCAGCGGCGGCAGAATCCTGACGTCAGCGATCACAATAAACAACGCAGCGCCAGGCAGCGCGAGCTGTGAGCGTGGAGACGTCATCATCATACACGTGCCGGCGCGTCCAGGGAATTGGACGGGTGGAGCTGGGGCAGGCATTTGGGAGGGCGTTGGAGGGGGCGGTAGCTGTGGCTATCCAAGTACTGTACCTGCTGTTTGTGCTTTCAGTAGATATTAGCTCATCATTGATCATTCTGTAATCTTTGCTTCTACGCCCTGGAGGCTGCATTTTCCATGCATATTTGATCAGAACTGTCCAGTACATTACACGAGCCCTTTTCATTCACTGTAGAGAAACTTAGACTAATGTTTACCATTTTAATAGAAAGTAATGTGTTCAGAATACAGTTGCAATGCATATTGATAAGACACATGGAGAAAACCTCGGCTCTCGTAATGTCTACTGAGTTTGTTGTCTCTTACTGTTACAGGTTGACTGTATTCTTCATGCATTTCTTCTGTTAATATATCCATCCATCCATCCATCCATCCATTTTCTAAGCCGCTTCTCCGTCATGAAAATGTTTTTTTTCATTATTTCCATATTATATTATACATGAACTCTTTGAGTTTATATAAATGATAAAATTCTCAGTCATTTTGGTTCTTATTGCATGCTTCCGTCCACTTCTGTCTCATGAACTAAGCAAACCATTCGCCACTTCCCAGTAATAAAATCTTGCAACACTGTCCTACTAATGCATTAATAATAACATAATAATACATAATACATAGAAGTTTGCACAACAGATGAGCTACACTCTCCAACTATACACCAACAAAGTGGAGTTATAAAGATAGGTCAGCTGCCCCTTTGAAAGCCTCTGCATGGCTCTGGTTTTATTATTCATTACTGAAGAAGCATTTCAGTGCAAGAGTTTAGACAATATGGTGCCGCACTAATCACAATCCTTGTTTTCCCAAACAAAATAAATCAACCTCTTATGAAATGGAGATCGATTTCACAGAGAACAGCAGAAATGTTGTTAGAAACACTGAAACAGAGCAGCAACAGCCTTCAAATGCACAAGGTTTCCCACTTCGGCAACTGACAATGCATGAACTCATAACGTAGGGCTTTGAAATAGCTTTCAAGGTTAAGGGCAGAAGAAGCAAACTCAAAGGCCATGAACAGAGGACTTTTACTGGGATACATGACATTCAAACAAGACATCACATTTCAAACTATACAGCGTCATAAAAAAGTTGCCAGCGATGACTTGTTCTTCAGAATTGATCTTTCTGAGGTGACCAGGAACTTTGAGGTATATTAGTTTTACTCTCTGGAGTACATGTAGACCATGAGGTCTACCACACGGCTGCTGTAGCCATATTCATTGTCATACCTGTGGAGAAGAGACAGAAGCTCCATTACAAAGATGGTAGATGTAATCAGAGGTATAAAACTGTGTTTTCCAACCCTGGTCTTAGAGTACCTGCTCTGCATATTTTAGTGTTTTTCCAGGTCCCAACGCACCTGATCACAACTAATCAGCTCATTAACAATGCCTTGCTCAGTTGAAGCACTAAAATATGCAGAGCTGGGGGGCTCAAACCTCAGGGTCCTCCTCATCATCATCATCATCATCATCATACCAATGTTTTTTGAAGAATCTCTGTAATCACTGTTCTTTTCTACAAACATATCAAGTAGCTTTTTTAAAAGTACACGTAACCAATTGCTTATACCACGTCTAGCCAGAGGCAGCCCTGGCTGAGGGTACTAGAGCCACTTGATTACAACAACTAAGTATGTGAAACCTGTTATCATATGGTATGTAGCATTAAAGGGCCCATACAGTGGGGCAAAAAAGTATTAAGTCAGCCACTGATTGTGCAAGTTCTCCTACTTCTGTAAGGTCTGTAATTTTCATCATAGACACACTTCAACTATGAGAGACAAAATGAGAAAAAAAAGTCCAGGAAATCACATTGTAGGATTTTTAAAGAATTTATTTGTAAATTATGGTGGAAAATAAGTATTTGGTCAATAACAAAAGTTAAACTCAATACTTTGTTATATATCCTTTGTTGGCAATGACAGAGGTCAAACATTTCCTGCAAGTCTTCACCAGGTTTGCGCACACTGTAGCTTGTATTTTGGCCCATTCCTCCTGCAGATCTCCTCTAGAGCAGTGATGTTTTGGGGCTCTCGCTGGGCAACACAGACTTTCAACTCCCTTCACAAATTTTTTATGGGGTTGAGGTCTGGAGACTGGCTAGGCCACTCCAGGACCTTGAAATGCTTTTTACGGAACCACTCCTTCGTTGCCCGAGCGGTGTGTTTGGGATCATTGTCATGCTGGAAGACCCAGCCACGTTCCATCTTCAATGCTCTCACTGATGGAAGGAGGTTTTGGCTTAAAATCTCACGATACATGGCTCCGTTCATTCTTCCCTTAACACGGATCAGTCATCCTGTCCCCTTTGCAGAAAAACAGCCCCAAAGCCTGATGTTTCCACCCACATGCTTCACAGTAGGTATGGTGTTCTTGGGATGCAACTCAGCATTCTTCTTCCTCCAAACACGGCGAGTTTAGTTTTTACCAAAAAGTTCTATTTTGGTTTCATCTGACCACATGATATTCTTCCAATCCTCTTCTGGATCATTCATATGCTGTCTGGCAAACATCAGACGGGCCTGGACATGTACTGGCTTAAGCAGGGGGACACGCCTGGCACTGCAGGATTTGAGTCCCTCTCGGCGTAGTGTGTTACTGATGGTAGCCTTTGTTACTTTGGTCCCAGCTCCCTGCAGGTCATTCATCAGGTCCCTCCGTGTAGTTCTGGGATTTTTGTTCACTGTTCTCATGATCATTTTGACCCCATGGGATGAGATCTTGCGTGGGGCCCCAGATCGAGGGAGAATATCAATGGTCTTGTATGTCTTCCATTTTCTTACAATTGCTCCCACAGTTGATTTATTCACACCAACCTGCTTGCTTATTGTAGATTCACACTTCCCAGCCTGGTGCAGGGCTACAATTTTCTTCCTGGTGTCCTTCGACAGCTCTTTGGTCTTGGCCGTGGTTGAGTTTGGAGTCTGACTGTTTGAGGCTGTGGACAGGTGTCTTTTATACAGATAACGGGGTCAAACAGGTGCCATTAATACACAGCTTTCAGGCCAAGGTGCTAAGGTACATTACAAGACCATTTTTCACTGTAAGCAGTATAAACGGTCTCTGAGGGCTCCCATGCCATGAAGGGATGCAAACTATGTACTTTTTAAAAATGCATTCAATAGCACTGTAGAAAATGCACTGTAAGTCTAAATATTTGTATCCTTTTTCCTAACCAAATGAATTATCTATTCTTTTTATATTCTTGCTTACAAAAGAACATGATTGGAGTGAGTATGTCACATAAAAACAATAACTGCAATTTTTGCACATGTTTTAGTGGTGGTGGCTGACATGTATCTATTTCTAATATCACATATAGCTTCCCTGAAATCCCACTAGCATACTGGAGGAAGTTTGTTTATTGATACTTTTTTTTTATGTCCTCAGTATGCCAAGCTAAACCTCTCCCCCATGCTACTTGCATTTGTTGGAAGAAGCATAGGAGGGAAATCTGTCAAATGACACTAAATGTATGTGAAATGAATTGTATGGAAGCCCTGAAGGGCCACAGATGTGCATGTTGTTTCCAGATATTGTGATATTAATGTCGTTATTGTGGCAAAACAAATGTTGTTTTCTCAAGATCTCAAGTTATTCATTTATTCGCATTAATATCTCATGAGAACAACATTTGTTATGTTGTGGTGATATAAATGACCAGATCTTGAGACAAATAGAATTTGTTGTCACAGAAAAACAGAAGATGTGCAAATCCACAGCCTTTTAGGGCTTCTGTACATTTGGGTTTCATTAATAATTAAGTCGCTGAAGTTGAATGGAAGAATACTTTGTTTACTTTCATAAAATATTACCAACAATTTCCTTTACCACAGCAAAAAAACCCTCTGGATGGACACATGACTCACCATGTCACCAGCTTGACAAAGTTGTCGGAGAGTGCAATGCCAGCACTAGCATCAAAGTATGAAGAGTGAGAGTCACCATTGAAGTCTGTGGATACCAGCTTGTGAGAGGAAAATACATTAATCTATATCTCAGCATAGACATTAATGTTAGTTAGCAAATACAGTAGTTCTGGATGCATGCAAGTTATATTACTGCATAAAACTGAGCTGTTTACCTGTTCCTCAGTGTATCCCAGAATTCCCCTGAGCGGGCCTTCTGCTGCAGCCTTTACCACCTTCTTTATGCTTTCATATTTAGCCTGTAGTAAGAGAGAAACAGGCCAGCAATTAAGTAAACAAGACAAAGACAAACACAAGAATACCAGATTACAACACTACAGCCAAATTTGAAAAGCAATACCTTCTAATAATGTACTGCACATTAACGCCACTGTTTCAGCATCATTCTCTCACTGAGATGGAAACAAAGTCATTCAGAGTGAGTTGATGTGAAATGGTTCATTGTAGAGGAACCTATCAACATGGATTTCTTTAAAGTGGTGATAATAACCACTGTACCTACAATGCAAAGCTACCAGTGAACCTACACGTGTCTACTGAGTTTATGTACTGTGGATGATGGCAACCAAAAAATAAACTGGAAAAAAAATTTTTTTTTAATGTTTTCTTTGGGAATGTTGCTTTCTAACACCTTTCATGTACCTGTGTGCCATGAATGAAGCTTCAAAATACATTTTAGGTCAAAGCCGCATCAAAAATTTTCAATAAAACAATGTCAGGTATTGACCAATGCATATATTCCAAGTTCCTGTAACTGTTTTCAGTGTAATAGAAATATAAAGGTTTCACCTGTTCTTCCATCGCCACTGTGAACAATTCAGACTCAGTAAATTTGTCTAGAACTGAGCATTTCATATTAAACCCCTCTGAGTGACCATTTACATCTTGACTATTTAAGTGTGTGGAAATTTTGGGAAAACAGGTGGAATTCCAAGCATTACATTTGGCCCAACCTTTTAATAAATGGTTAGGGATAAGATGCTCGATGTCCGAGACACTGATTTTTTTTGGTTCTCAGATAAGATTTTGACCTAAAACATATTTTTAAAAATCCATTCATGTTGTAAAGATACATGCAGAGTGTTGTAAGGCACTTTTTTTCCAATTTATCACTATTTATCATTATTTACATTTCCTTTAACCTTTCCTTTTACTTCTATCCTGTAAAGACACTTTATGATCCTAATTTTTTATTAGGTTTTTTGAATTAATGTTTAGTTTTTTGTCTTTTAAATAAATTGTTTTTATTAATGTTTTAAGTACATTAAGTTTTAAATTTTAAATTGAATTATCCTTGTATTTTCTCATTTGTAAAGTAGTTTGAATGACCGCAGTGTATGAAAGATGCTATATAAATAGCTTGCCTTGCCTATATTTGTGCTATAGACATCGTGACCCCTGGTCTCAGTCAACAACAATGTAAACAAATCAGTCGCCAAGTTTCTCAACAGTGAACTATTTCACATAAAAATGCTCTGAATGACTGAATCATGCAGAAATTTTGAAAGAGTGGTGGAATTCCCTTTAAGAAAAGAAGGTGAAACGAAAGGATGCTCACTCGCTTTTCCAGACGCACTGTCAAATCCACAACAGACACATTGGGGGTGGGGACACGGAAGGCCATGCCCGTCAGCTTACTGAGAAAACAGTTCAAAAGAATGAAGATATTAAATAAAGCAGAATGTTTTAAATGAACAATCAGTCATTACAGTCTAATGGAGGCCACATTATCTTTGCTGAAACTGGCTGGCTTTTATAATTCAGTAAGCTCTCTCTGATTGCTGAAATAATTTATGTTACTTTGCCAGGATGACTAAGCAAATCTAGACACAGCCATGCAAAAAAAATTAAAGATAAAAAAATTAAAACGATAAGGACAAAGCCCAGTTTTAGCATGTTTTAGTGGATCTTAATTGCCTAGATCTACTCTGAATTGCCAGTTTATAAGGTACAGCCACCATTAAGATGTACTTTGCAGCTTCAAGGTTACTGAGTGTAGCCTCTTTGTTGTTGCATAATTTATCACCATTGTCCCCCACCCCGCCCCACTATCCACCAGTGGAAGTAACTCCTACAGCACCACCACTGGACAGCTGACATTCAGCACAGTTTGGTCAACATTGGTTAACATACTTGACATACTTGATCCAGATAATGAAGGGGTATCTAAATATTAGAGGCAGGTATGTTGGTTCTAAACTCTCCAGGGTAGTAGAACACCAGGACCAGGATTGGGCACCCCCTGCCCTAGCCCTTCATCAATGGTTGGTTTCTGACCTCAGGACCACTGTTGGCAAGCTATTTATATATTGATCTATTGTTTCCAGTCCAGGTTTTCATTAAAAACTACAGTGATGTAGCTTTAAAAGGCATTAAACTTTTTTGGATGCCTGGTATCACCACCACTGCAAACAATACTGACTCTCTCTAGACCAGAACATTTCATGCCAAGCCACTCTGAATGGCTTTATTTAGATCTGTATCTTTAAGGCCAGAACCGGAAACCCAATGCAAGGTCCAGGGCTGAATCTCTTACATACCCGTTGAGCTCTGGGATGACTTTGCCCACAGCCTTGGCTGCTCCAGTGGAGGCAGGAATGATGTTCTGGCTGGCACCGCGCCCGTCTCTCCACAGCTTACCAGATGGGCCGTCCACAGTCTTCTGCGTGGCTGTGATTGCATGCACTGTGCTCTGGGGGGCAGAAAAATTCAGAGAAAGAGGTTTGGCTTTGAAGAGAGGAAAACAGCATCATAAAAGGGATATAGATGCTCAGCGGACAAAGACATTCTAGAATATCTTGCATGTTTAAATTAAGATATTGTCACAGTCATAGGAAAATTTCCAAACTCTGTTCTTCATCTTAATTTTTTTTCCTAATGTGAAAAACAACAGCTTTGCTTTTACAGTTTTAAAGATTGCACCAACAGAACAGCTTTAAAATGACTTTAAATCTCATTAACAGATGTTAAGCTATGTAAATCTTTCCTTCATTTCAGAAATATAAGGCCTTCCTATGACAGCCATGATATGAATGGTAGGTGAGAAAGCATTTTTGTGGCTTAGTTTTTGAGCTGGAAGGAGTTCACAGACCAACAAGGAATTTTCAACAAGGTAAATACAAGAAATAGGTGAAATGCAAATAAAAACAGAAGGTAGTGATTTCTAAATTTGACCTGTATTTAAATTCATTCATCATTATGCAAAGAGAAGATATTTAATGTTTTATCTTATAAACTTAACGGTACTTTGTAAATATATGTTCACTCTGCAAGTGATGCTTGCAATACATTCCAAAAAAGTAT
Source organism: Pygocentrus nattereri (assembly GCF_015220715.1). Classification (NCBI taxonomy): domain Eukaryota; kingdom Metazoa; phylum Chordata; class Actinopteri; order Characiformes; family Serrasalmidae; genus Pygocentrus; species Pygocentrus nattereri. The sequence continues at coordinate 20,427,952 of NC_051211.1, forward strand.
CAGGCAAAGTTGTGACGTTCAGAGAACATTTTAAAAGAGGGTATGTAATTATACTTGGAGGAGCATCCAGGAAAGGCCTAGTCCTTTACAAGCAAGGATAAAAAGATTCAGGGAATCCGGAAAAATCTCTCTGCATAAAAAGCAAGGCTGAAACCACAAGTGAATGCCCATCTCTCAAATGGCACTGCATTAAAGCCTGGCATGCTTCTGTGACTGATATCATTACATGGGCTCAGGAATACTTTGACAAACCACTGTCAGTAAAGACTGTTTGTTACTGCACAAATGCAAGCTAAGATGTACTATGTACAAAGTGGGGGTACTAGACATTCATTTTTGTTAAAAGATGTAGGTCTGACTGATCTTGTCTGTCCCCATGGTGTCCCTCAAGGCTCGGTTCTCGGCCCACTGCTTTTTATTTTGTGCATATTCCCTCTTGACGTTATCATCAGACGACAATGGTTTACAATTTCATTGTTATGCTGAAGATCCTAAAATGTACATGTACACACAACCTACAAGACTACCTTTACCGGTTCTAGCTGACTGTTTTGCTGGCTTTTTCACATCTTTCTCAACCCAGGAAAGTGTAGAATCTGTATCGCCAATGAAAAGTGGAACACTGTCAGAAAAGTGAAACACTGTCAAAAGCCATGAGGTCCAATAAAATAAATATGTTTAACAATACCTGACGAGCACAGTTGCCGAACTGAAACACCTCAAACAGAGTATTGACCATATTGGTAATTTAACCCATAAAGAAAAGGTAGGATATCAGTCCTTACCATGAGTCCCTCAATGATGCCAAAATTATCGTGGATGACCTTGGCCAGAGGAGCAAGGCAATTTGTTGTGCAGGAAGCATTGCTGTGGGCCAGACACTGGTTAAGTTAATAGCTGCAAGTTAAGCAATAGCTGCAAGCCATTTACACAACAAAAGAAAGAGGAGCTTTACCTGACCACATTCATGGATCTGTCATAGACATTCTGATTGACACCCATCACAAACATGGGAGCATCTGCACTGGGGGCGGAGATGATGACTCTCTTAGCACCTCCCTTCAGATGAGCCTGTGAAAGGTGGAGCAAAACTGAACAGTACATTTCTGTAAACTGTTTGGCTGCCTTGGACATATAAGCATATTAAAATAGACAGCTTATGGAGGCTACCCTGTAAACCTCGCCCTGGACTGAAGGTGTTCTACTATCTACCTATAAGTGCAAATAAAATGGCTCCCACACAGCTATTAAAGTCTGTAAAGTTAAAGCATAGTACAAACTGCTTGCCTAAAATAGTCTCAAATAGACTTTCTTATGTGTTTACTGACCATCAATATGGACAGAAGCATGTTGCTTAGCTAAAATATTAGCAGCCATCTCGAATTCATAATGTTTTAGTATTCATTTTATAGATACTACTGTCATTCAGAAAGGCAGTGCATAACATTTTTGAGCATGTAGCTATGAATTCCCCACTAGGGGGTGCTGTTATTACTTAATTACTGTTTTTTCTGCACATCTGAAGAAACCCACAATTGCAGGTTGGTGCTATAAATGTCTAAATCTTTAATGCTTGATTTTTCATTTAGTAGGTAGCATATAGGCTATGGCAGTAGGAACAGCAGAAGTTGCCTCAGCTCTCAATTTCAGAGACGTCTTGGGGAAAGAAAAAAAAATGAACAGACAAATTGTAAAATCCTAAATCATTGCTGGCTTTAAACATGACATTACGGCCACACATTTATCAACTTCTGGGCATTTCGTACATTGCAAGTACAATATACAAACATCTGGATTTTTTCTTGTCTGTTCAAATTACCCAATGGACTACAACTACCATAAATCTACACCTACACTGAGCAGATGACTTGAGCACTTGGGAAATGTTTAGTACTTTACATGCAACATAGTTAGAACAACTGACAAATAACTGACTGCCAGCGATTGACAACAACTTCTACAAGCACTTGGACTCTTTACACAAGAGGCACCTGATTTATACAGGAATGAAAAGCAATTATTTATCTCTTTCATTAGAAAATGGATAACAGAAGTGGATAAAGAGTAAATACAAGTAAACATTAAATAACTTTATACAGGAAAAACACAATCTATTAATTAATAATAAAACTAAATAAGTACTACATGCTCATTGGTGTCCCCTGGTGGCTTGGGGCCTTAAGCAGCTGTTAATACTGCGAGAGACCAGTCAGAAACCACATAAGCAAACCTATTTCAGATTACTTAACAGCTCAGTAGTTTGTGTTAAATGTGATGTTTTAGCCAAGGAATAGCTTTCATTTCTTGATGGCCTCTGGCGCAATACTAATGAAATATACACCAAATGTCTTGACTGACTAACTACATCTGAGGTGAGGGAAGGACTTGCCAATTGTCATGTTAAATCATTTAAACGTTCAAATTTTCTGAATGCAATGCCTTTTTCCCAAAACATTCCATAGCATTTACATATTATTAGACCATATTATGCCTTGCCCACTCTTTTTAAAGAGGTTCTACTTACAGAGGCCTTCTCAACAGTGGTGAACACACCAGTGGATTCAACAACATACTCCACGCCAGTGTCAGCCCATTTAATGTTGGATGGGTCCTTCCTGCACTTCAAAAAATGGTTGGAGATTAGAAGGTAGAAAAAGAGAAGAATTTTGCTCTTGCTGAAAGGAAAAGCTTGCTGAACTTTTGGTAGGTTTTCACTTAAATGTCTTGGAAAGCCACTTAATATGGATCAATATATTCTGAAGTATATTTATTTCATTTAAATAGATTGTATCCCATTAGGCACATCCATATATGTGTCTGTAAGTAAAAACGGACATTATACATTTTAGTAAAAGCTGCACTATGTAAGATTTGGGGGTTTGGAGACCTCTCTGGTGGAAATGTGTAACTGTACGCAATGCGGTTGTGCCTTGGCGGATGGATCTGATGACTGTGAGCATATTGAAAGAGTATTCCATAGGAAGTCGATGAAAAGTGGGTTTTTCCCGGCTGTTACTACTAATGTGGTCTACTAATGTCATCATATCTCATATCACACGTCGTATTTCAGCATGTTTTTTCTTCCTGACTCACTAATACTACTTTCAGTTTTAAGAAATAAATTTATATAGTGCAGCTTTGAAAAAAAACTAATTTTGCTTTATAACTGCTGAAAAAAAAACTAATGAAAATGTATAATAAATCAGGGTCTATTTGAATATATGCTTGGTCGCTTACTCTGAGAAGACCATGATGGCATGGTTGTTGATGATGAGCTTGCCACCCTCGCTCCTCACCTCACCTTTGAAGCGGCCATGGGTGGAATCATAAGTGAACATATACACCTATGCAGGTAAAATATGAGTGAATATTCCATTTACAAGCATGAGACAATTCAATTTAATCAATCAAAACACAGCAGCAAGCTAATTAAGCATTTATTATTACTATCCTATTGTCATCCACACACATTCTTATTTTCTCACCATGTAGTCAACATCAATGAAGGGGTCATTGATGGCCACAATGTCGACTTTTCCAGTCAGGAAGGCAATCCGAGTCACCAGACGTCCAATACGGCCAAATCTAACATGGAAGACAAGAGAGCAGACTCTCTGTTGTTACTTTCACCACAAGAAAGCAGCAGCAGCATGAGGCATGACCAGACCAGATGACCAGATGGTTTTCTGTACTCACACCTGATCAAGAGGCGGTAAATGAGCTAATGATAAGACTGGGACTGTAGCTTTATTGTACTGACATTTTAAAGGACAACTTTAGCATTTTTTCTACCATATGGCCAATACCAAGAGCAATAATTTCCTTGTACACAGACAAAAAAAACCACACACATTAGCTTCTGCCCATTGACATCTATAGGTTCAGCTCTTGTCCATTGACTTCTATTGCTTCAGCTCAAGTCTATTGGCTTCTATTGCTTCAGCTCTTGCCCATGCTTCAGTACCTGACTATGTCCTTTACTGCTTCAGCACCTGCCTAATTTACTTCTATTGCTACAGCCCTTGCCCAGTGGTTTCTATTGTTATCCCAAGCCCATAGGCTTCTACTGCATCATCTCCTGCCCATTAACTTCTATTGTGCCATCTCCTGCCCATTGTCGTCTATTGCATCATCTCCTGCCCATTGATTTCTATTGTGCCATCTCCTGCCTATTGACTTTTATTGCATTGTCTCTTACCCATTTACTTCTATTGCACCATATCCTGCCTACTGACTTCTATTTTGTCGTCTCCTGCCCATTGACTTCTATTGCATGGTCTTCTGTTATTTCAGCTGCATCTCTTTAGCTTCTACAGATGCAGCTTCTGCTCTCCAGGATCTATTGTTCCTGTTTCCTTCTATTAGAGATGGAGCATTTCTTTCATATTGAAATATGGAAAATGGTCATTTTTTTTCCCCAGCATAAAGCAATGTAAACTTCCACTCAGTACTTAAGCACATCTAAAATGACAGACATTTTCAACCGAAGTTTTGGTTCTAACATTAGTGGTAATTTCCTGCTGTGTATTTAGAGATGCTCTCTGGACAGTTTTCTTAAGGGCATTTTAAGACATGCATTAATATTCAAATATGTATTTGGATTTGAAGTAGAAGCCTAACCCTGTATTTTTTTCTTTTATTAATTTTATTAATAAATAGTAATAATAGTTGACAGCAGCAGGCATCAGATGATATTTTATCAGGTTTACATTGATTTTTGGGTTAGGGTTAGGGTTAGGGTTAGGGTTAGCCGCATTCCAGACAAATCAGAAATGTTTGCTGGACTCATTATCAGAATTTCAAAATATATAAATACCAGGCATATTTCTTTTGCAAATTTCTAAGTAATTTTTTATAGAAAGTATAGAAAAGTATATAAAGTTTTGTTTTGGTTAGGCCATTTGAGCAAACCACTGAGCACAGACATGCTGCATCTGACTAGTTGAATGAGACTTCTTTTTTCTACTTTCCTTTTTATTCTGCCAGATCTGGTGGCCATTTGCATCCAACAGCAAATCAGCTCTTCCAGTATGTTTAGCAGTATGCTGTATACGGTCAGGCAAAATCAAGGAAAGCAGACAGGAAAGAAAGTGTCATCCAAGTATTTGGACACTAATGCTTTTATTTTTGGTTATACGTCCCTATGTATTTTGAAACAAGTAGCCTTAGTTCGAAAGTTGAGAACTTCACAAGTCAAAAATAGAGAATTGGAACCAAGATCACTGTATCATCCTGATTACTCCCTGAAAATTAAGTACAGTCGTATGCAAAAGTTTGAACAGCCCCTGTCAAATGATGTTTTGCTGATTTTTTAAATGCAAATAAGTTTACATGTGGTCTACAGGGAACAAACCTAAATATGACACGTTTCTCTGAATTTTTGTGCACAATCTGGGTTGCATGGCTGATGTTAGCATATTCAAGAACAAAACAGAACCTACAAAGTGCCATAACTTTTGCACACACCACAATTTTTCCCCCAATACAATACATGCAGTAAATAAACAGTAATTACACATTAAAATGTGCAGAAATTGTTTTCTGATAAGAATGTGTTATTTTCACTCAGAACATCAACATGTCATATAGTGGAATATCTGGCCTCATTAATACATTCAAGCTAATTAGTTGTGTTGTGATTAGGGAGGGTGGGGTCTAAATAGCCCTGTTTGATAGAAGGCCATTAAAAGCACAATCCACTTCCATATGACCTGAATTTGTTGTTTTGAATCTTTCAATATTATCATAAAATGTGAAAACTATTTTTAAAGAAATAAAATTAGTTCTACAAGTAAGTGTCCTAACTTTTGACTGGTAGTGCATATAAAATACATGTTAAAGCTCACAAGCTTCTTAAGCGGACACTGTCATTTAGCCAAGCAAGTACAAACTCACTGGAGTTCCACTCCATGAACATGATTTATAACTATGTAGACAGAACGATTTAGCCAACATTCTGCAGGCCCTCCATAGCTGGATAAAATTAGCGAGCAGTGAACTGGTAGGCGCATGACTTAATGACTTTGAGGATAAGCTTACCTTGTTCTGCCCTTAGTGCCAAAACATTAAAGGAATACTCCAGCTGGTTTACAACCTAATCTGTATTTCCTGCTTCTGTAGCATACAGTTAATTATCGCAGATGATAAATTTACTGTACTTAGTTGCTAATTAGTTTTGTTGTGATTAGGGAGGGTGAGGTCTAAATAGCTCTGTTTGATAGAAGGCCATTAAAAGCACAATGTGATTCCATAGAAACTATTTTGTAGTTTTGAAGCCTTCAATATTATCATAAAATGTGAAAAATATTTTTAAAAGAAAGAAATTTCGTTCTACAAGTAGGTGTGTCCTAACTTTTGACTGGTAGTGTATACAAAATACACGTTAAAGTTCACAAGCTTCTTAATCTGACAGTCAGTCATTTAGCCAAGCAAGTACAAGAAAAACACATTTTTGTTCAAGAAATATAAATTTTTGAATTATTAGCATATGGTAAAGCATTAGGATCAACTGCCTAATATGCTGCTGATCCTCTGTGTGCAAAACAGCTCCAACCTGCTGATTCATGGATTGTTATTGATTTCTGGTGTCCTGTGGTATCTGATACAAAGACATTAGCAGTAGATACGTTGTGAGATGGAGCTGCTGCAAGTCAGACTTATTCCAGCACATTTGTGACATGCATGATGGATTGAGACTGGAGAAATTTGGAGGCCTCTTTATGTTCCTCAAACCATTGCTGAACAATGTGTGCAGTGTGGCAGCTTGCATTAACTTGCTAAAAGAGTCCAACGCAATCTGGGAATGCCATTATCATGAAGGGGTATACCTGGTTCACGACAATATTTAAGTGGCTGGCGTGTTTCAAATTGACTTACACATGAATGCCTGCACCCAGAGTTTCCCTGCAGAAAACTGTCTAGAGTATCACAGTCCCTCTACTGGCTTGTCTTCTTCCACAATGCATTCTGTTGCCATCACGTCCCCAGGCAAACAGTGCCCATGTATGCCCAGCCGTAAACACAAAAGAAACCAGGACTCATTGGACCAGGCGACTTTCTTACTCCAGGTCTGATGGTTGCTGTAGGCTTTTTCATAGTGGAGAGGGTTTACCATGGGCCCTCTGACCGATCTGCGGCTACACAGCCCCATACAGATGTGTGATGCACTCTGTATTGTGAGAAATTCCTCCAGTAACCATCATTAAAAGTTTCTTTAACTTGCGTCACAGTAGCCCTTCTGTCAGTTTGGTCCAGACAAGATAGCTTTCGTTGCCCTTGTACATCAACGAGCCTTGGGCAACCAACCCCCTGTCACCAGTTTGTGGTTTCCTCCTTCCTCCACTGTCGGTGGGTACTCACCACTCTTGACCAAGAGCACCCACAAGCCTTGCAGTGTCGGACATGCTCTGACCCAGTTGTCTGGCCATGATAATTTGGCCTCTGCTAAAATTTTACTTTCTCTCATTTCTCCCACAGCCAACGCGTCAACTACGAGCACAGATTCACTTATCATCTAACAGAACACAGACCTTGAAATACACCATTGTTACGAGTTAATCAGCAACAGTTGCTTCATCTCTGAGTGATTATAATGTTTGACTCATCTGTGTATATTCAACCACACTGCTGAAATAAACAGAATCAATATGCATGTAACTGGTTAAGGTAGACTATGTGACATCACCATGCCATGAAAAATACAGTTGTAATTGTGAGTTCAACAGCAGCTACTGTACATGAAACCATCTGAGACACTGATACTATGTTTTATCCACTGACAAATGCCATCACTTGCGAAGCATCCAAACTAGAATCAGCACGTATCACCTCTCTGTAAATTAAACGAAGAAATACTGCACTCTGGAGGCGTTTCTGTCCATGACATCCACCTGGAAACTGAGTAGGCCATAAAAATAAGCACTGTGTGTGGTTCTTACAAAAATCTAATATCCATTTGCCATGTGAAGCTTATCAGTAGATGACAAAAGCTTATCCAAGTGCAAGGTGTAAACACATATACTGCTCCTTTCATGTCATCAGTCAACCAACAGTCCAGCTGGCTGGACGAAATTAGAGTGAAAGACATAACGCGACAGCTGGGGGAAGAAGAGCTAGCTAGCTGTAAGAGGAGGCCATGCCACGATATGTCACATTAGAGGAGAGTACAGAAGGGTACAGAGAGATGCACTGGCCAAGAATTGCTGGGCAGTTATGCAATTTAACCCCTCGAGGGGGCACCGGGTTCTGTGTCCTAATGGAAAGAGCACCAAGTAAAATGTCAAATGTCAACAACATATAGAGTAATACAGGGTTCCTTTGGCAGGGAATAAACCATTAGGTCATCCATCATCACTCACCCGTTGATTCCAACTTTGACCATTTTAGCTGGCTCAGGTCAGCTCCTTTGAATGAACGGAAAAGTGGAAATAGATTTACTGATCATTCCTAACAGTTACTTGCTGCAGCTATGTATTTAAAGCTTTCTGGCATGTTCATTAACATAGCATTATTAGTCACTATTTAAGCCAATAATTGTACAATGTAAAATTGGCAATGGCAAAGCCTCATAGTATCATTACATATTTTCTAAATGCATGCTTCTTAAACATTGTCTTGCAGGTTATTCATTCAAAACCAATCAGGAGAGCAAAAATATTATAAATAAATAACTAAACCCTCCACTGCTACTTATTCTACAAAACCATGATACCCATTTTAAAGCATTCTTTTCTAAGGAAAGTAACTCTACAGGTTTACATGATAACTGTTATATACCGTGTGCAGGCAGCCTCTGTTCAGGTAGTCCTTGCTTGAGCAAGAGCAACTAGTGGGCTGTTCAGTACATATCTACACACAACTGGCACATCCCCCTTACACACATTCCACACCCACCAACCATCTTTTTCCCCCAGTCAGAACTTGAATTTTATTATACGTGTCCCAAAGCTCAGGTCTGATTATTCATTCATGTTTGTGTAATAATCCGTTTTTAGTAAAAATGCGGACAAAATACAAAACGAAAAACAACGGAATAGCTTAACATTGGTTTCTATGGTACGCTGGGCAATTGCACACAGTAAATCAGGGCAAGACGATCTGCATCAGTAATTACAAATCCATGCAAGTATTATATTGTAAAAATGATGAGCCACAACGTCAGCACCTCACTAATATGCTGTTGGTCCTCTGTGTGCCACATAAACAGCTCTGGATGGCAGCGCGCATTAACCTGCTAAAAGAGGCTACTGCAATAGGGGAGTACCATTGCGATGAAGCGGTGTACCTGGTCCACAATGATTTTTAGGGAGGTGGCATATGTCAAATTGACTTTCACATGTATGCCTGCACTCCCTCCACTGCCTTGTCTTCTTCCCACTGTGCATCCTGGTGTCAACAATTCCAAAATATGGAGAAAAAGAATACCCTTTAGGTCTCAGTATCAAAAGCATCGATATCCAACCCTCCTAGGGAAGTAATGATATGGGAATTGTAGGCTGGTGTCGTGTATATATCTGCCAATAATGACACAAACATTAATGAAATGTCTAAAAGGACTAACATTACAGGGCGATGTGACATTCATTTATATATATTACAAACAGGGAAACTGATAAAATGCAGATATGTTAGCAGAGTAGTCCTGTATCGACTAAACATTCTGCTCTTCTGGGGCACAATATATGGATAAATGACTGAAATCTATACATCCATTTGATGAGGATTTATTTATTTATAATTATCTGCCGATGCTGATATGATTCCAATATCATTGCGCATCCTTGACCCTTAATTGTTAGTAGTATACAGCAATACAGTTAAAAATGCTACAATTAAAAATCCTGATTTTGTACAGACACCAATATTGTTATGCTGGTATAGACAATACGTCAACCCAAAACACAATTATGTCACACAAGACGAGAATGTGCTTGATTTATACCTAGATATTCTGAACACAATATAAAGAGACGTACATAAATAAATGTATATACACTATATCGCCAAAAGTATTCGCTCGAGATCCCATTCTTAATCCATAGGGTTTAATATGATGTTGGCCCACCCATTGCAGCTATAACAGCTTCAACTCTTCTAGGAAGGCTTTTCCACAAGGTTTAGGAGGGTGTTTATAGGAATTTTTTAACATTCTTTCAGAAGCGCATTTGTGAGGTCAGTCACTGATATTGGACGAGAAGGCCTGGCTCGCGGGCTAATTCACCCCAAAGGTGTTCTCTCGGGTTGAGGTCAGGACTCTGTGCAGGACAGTCAAGTTCTTTCACACCAAACTCACTCATCCATGTCTTTATGGACCTTGCTTTGTGCACTTGTGAGCAGGCATGTTGGAACAGGAAGGGGCCAACTCTCCAAACTGTCCCCACAAAGTACTAAGTGGCCGAGCCCAACTCCTGAAAAACAACCCCACATCATAATCCCCCTCCACCAACTTTACACTTGGCACACTGCAGTCAGACCAGTACGGTTCTCCTGGCAACTGCCAAACCCAGACTCGTCCATCGGATTGCCAGACGGAGCGTTTCATCACTCTAGAGAACACGTCTCCACTGCTCTAGAGTCCAGTGGCGGCGCTTTACACCACTGCATTCTACACTTTGCATTGCACTTGGTGAAGTAAGGTTTGGATGCAGTGGCCATGGAAACCCATTCCATGAAGCTCTCTACGTCGTTCTTGACCTCATCTGAAGGCCACATGAAGTTTGGAGGTCTGTAGTGATTGACTCTGCAGAAAGTTGGCGAGCTCTGCACACTATGCACTTTAGCATCTGCTGACCCCGCTGTCCATTTATGTGGCCTACCACTTTGTGGCTGAGTTGCTGTCATTTGTTATAGTACCACTGACAGTTGACTGTGGAATATTTAGTAGCGAGGAAATTTCACAACTGGACACAGTCGTTTGCGCGGTTGGCATCCGATCATGGTACCACGCTGGAATTCACTGAGCTCCTGAGAGCGACCCATTCTTTCACTTATGTTTGTTGAAGCAGTCTGCAGGCCTAGGTGCTTGGTTTTATGCACCTGTGGCCACGAAAGTGATTGGAATGCCTGAATTCAATTATTTGGATGAGTGAGTTAATAATTTTGGCAATATACTGTAGATGAAACCCTGAGAAAACACCTAATTATCAGGACTTGGTAAATGTTAAAACTTCCCACTATTTATTACCACAGGCAGTGCATGCAGCACCTACTTATGTTAGAGTGACATTTCCAGGTTTAACCATGACCTTTGACCATGACTGCCTTGCAGTACAGACTCAGTAAGGCACAGGCATGAGAAGCTCACTCTTGGCTAGCATGCATATGTTTCTGTCAGCATTCATGTTCAGAATGCCCAAGCGCCTCAGAAGTTTCAAACATTGCTCCTAGATACTAGTTTGGAATTGGACCTTCACAGGTTCACAAGCATTTGCACAGCCACCAATCATTTCATTTTAAATGTTCTGCATGTCCATTATTATAGTCCCTAGTATAGCAATACATTCGAGCAATGATTTGGCCAAAAGTCTAATTTATACAATCTTATAAATCTCATCCAAATGCATTTGATTAGCCAAAACATGTTTGGTGCCTGAGGTCATTGATTAGGTTTGCATTTTAGCATTGAGCACAAAATGTGTGCTGGAACTGGTCTTCAAAGGCGTGAAGAGGTTGAATCAGAAAAAGTTGAAAGTCTCTGTTGATCAGTGCTGTCATTCTATGAAAAGTGCTCAACGTGCATGGTAACTGAGTTTAGGATTGTAGCTTAGAGACACACTTAGAGACACACAGACTGCCAAAATGGAAAATGTAACCATCAACACATTCACTGTAAACATACCTACTCAGCTCCTAGAACGGTGCCGCCGTAGTCCCTAAAGCCAAGTCCGGCCCCTGAAAACGTCCTAAAATTATTTTAATTTTCGAATTAGCTTGTTTCACTATGAGCTGCACTACAGTCCCCAGCAAGCACTGCTACATAGTGTGCATTCTGACCCTATTCCCAAAAATCTCTGGGCCAGTGGTCACACAAACAGAAAAGGTGCCTGATGTGTAGTTAAAGAAAACAGGCAGTTTAAAACAACAACCTAAAACATTTCATTTGAGTTAGGATTATTTTGATGAAGTATTTAGGGCAAAATGTTAAGTGAAAATGAAATAAAAACTCAGCTGGCTCACAGATCTGTTGAGATTTTTTAATATGGCCCTTTTAGTGGTAGAGTTTGACACCCCTGCCAAAAATGTTTGATTTCCAATATAAACTAGGGAAACTCACTTTTGCTGATGCATCTTGAAGGTGGGTGGAACTTCTGGAAAAACTGCTTTTGGGCTGTTTGAAATGTCCCCCTAACATCCAATGGACCTGGGGGACAAACCACTCTCAGAAACCATTAGAAGCCTTGAAGAAAAGGCTGTTAAATTTCTTTCTTATGCACAACATCAACGGTTCAAATATTGTCCTATTTTGGCTGAACCACCTACCACGTTTTTTGAATTCTTTAATGACCAACCTAAAAGATGCTCACACTGTCCAGGGTATTCAAGCCAGAAAAAAGAGACACCTTGTGGTGAAGTTGAGAAGTGCAATGCAGAAAGAACATTTGCAAGATGCTGTTCTGAGAAAACACCAGCATAGACACCCTGTTACTGCCTAGGATGCAGCACACAGGCTCTGTAGAGAAATGGTTAAATTAAAAAGGTAACATCTGACTAAACACAAAAAAATGCAGTAAACAAATTTTTATTCCTTCACTCTGTTACTGAGTAAGCTCTTTTATATGTTGAGCTGCTACAGAATAAGGGGTCCAACAAACAGACAGGCTACAGTCAGAAACTGCAAACCTCCAACCAAACCACCAGTAAGTGTAGGTATAAGGAGGCACCTCAATCTGGCAACTCAGGGTTTAACTGGAATAAGTAGGAAGGAAAGGCCTAAAGAGACGGAAAACATTTCACAGCATTTAAACATCGGTGTTCTTCACTTTGAACTGTAATGTTTTATCAGAAATTCCTCTTTACCAATCCATGTCTTGGGCCTAAAAGATACCTTGTAATATCTTTTACAAGGTAAGTTGACCACAACTATCTAACTTGCGTTCTGATTGGCTATCTGCATGCCCATGTGAATGCACTTCTGTGCACTAGCTTTAATCTAATGGCAAACAAATCTTCGCAAGCAGCCGCCCGCTCTGCATGCCGCTCAGCAAGATAAGCTACATTCACATTAAGCAGCACAAATGTGAACTTTGTACCCTAACGTGACACAGATCTGATGCTTTCAGAGCTGTGTGGATAAACAATTCTGATCTTTTCAAATCACATATGAGCCAATCTGACCATGTTCACATTACAAGCCTCATTCAGATTTTTTGTTCATATCCGATCTTGCTAACTTGATGCTTCATGTTTGTTTAGGCAACTGGCCCAAATCTGTCGTTGATAAGCCTGATTGTTGCACAGATAGTTTACTCTGAGCAGCTCTCAGATTTTCTTTATTATGGCAAGATGAAGGTGAAAGGGTCCGATGCTTTTGCACTGTTTACTGCCACTGGACGGTACATGTCCTTTTTAAGGTTGCATGGCCACGAATCGGACATGAATACGATCTGAATCCGATCATATGTGGAAATGGCTCAGAACTTAGAATTCAGAGCTCTTAAAATCAGACCTGATTCACATTAGGACAAAAAATCTGATTTATGCCACTTCAACCTGGTAGCTAGATCAGTTGCCTTAATGATCACACTCATGAATTGAACTTGTGTTTTTCTTTCTTCCATTGCACATGCGCCGTTACTTAGCATTAAAAAGTTAGGATTATATCTTTAAAAGTCATTTAAGAGCTAGTAAATTACATAACCTCATGGGTTTTGAATGTACACCATATTACTACAGATGTTTTTCTTTGGAAACTTTTTTTAAAAGTCAACTATCCCTACACAGCACAAACAATGGTCTGTGGTTGGTTATTTTTCGTGTCATTCATACACGCCCCTCCCTATCAATGTTGGCAGCTCTTAGCCACCGGCTTGTGAGATGAGTAAATCCAAAATCCATACTACTCTAATGAATGTGCTCCTCATGGTGGTGTCCTATTTTTCATACGTTTATGGTAGCATGGAAATTTGGATGCAGCCTGAAGGTCACGGGACATGGATAGTTGTACAGCATACAAATTTTCCAAACCATTGTTTTTAATGAAGATACGTATACTGGCACCAAAACTTGGCATAGATGCATCCTCAATTCTCAGCTATTTTGAGACCCCAAAACGTGGACTGGAGCTTGTTTGTAACACTACCACCGTGCCGCAATCTACACAGAACAGCGATGTTCTAATCAGTTCTCCCGCTGCGATGCATATTTAGTAGTACAGCAGTATTCACATCTGCACTCTTGCTGCATTGCATTATATGTAGTACACCCATGTTCATATTGGAACTTATACTATGTACATTCGATACAGAATAAAAGAGGTCATATTCGCACTCCTGCTGTGATGCATACTACGTAGTATAGTAGTGCTGATATTTGCACTCTCACTGTGAAGTATTGTATGCAGTATAGCAGCACTCTGCTATGTAGCATGCCAGGTGTGCAGTGGCCTTTACGCTACAAACTGCTGCCCTAGTATTCAGATGAAAACAAGGCAAAAGCATGCAATGTTATTTTTTTTCCCCACAAAATCACACATTCTTTTTGAGCTTATTAAGTGTTGGATGCCAAAATGTAAATTGCATTTGTGTAGCTCAAATTCGTGACCAATAAAAAAAAAAAAGCCTTTAAAAATAGGCCTACAGAACGGACAAGACCCAGTGAGCCAAACATAAGACGTCGGCTTAAGCTGAACTTCGAAAAGACTGGACAAGACACAAGACTGCACACAAAACTCTGGATTCAGACATCAGGCATTGTTCAATGAACATGGAAGACAAAACCCAGTATCTGACATTAGTACAATAAAGTACTCGCTAGAACATCTGAAACAATCAGAATCACAAAGTAACATTACTAAGGCTTCATGAGAACTCCATCACAAGGCCGTTATCAGTCATAATGCTGTAATAATGCGTAATGCTTGGCGATAGTAAAGCAGCCCAAAAGGAGAACACTTGCTTTAGGCATACAAGAAATTATGCATGGACATAAACTTGAAAATTTTGAAGCCAATTTCCCACAAAGGTTGTTATGTGTGGACTTCGGCACCAACAAAAACTGCTGACGAAACCTGCGATGCAAGCTTTAACACCAACACCAGCCGTATGATGGAGGGATCAGCATGAGTAACCATCAATTTCAAACCTGTTAACCAAATCAAACATCATCACCATTGTCTTCAAGAGCACCAAAAATCCAGTCAAACTGAATACAAATAAACCCATATTGCAGGCCAATCACAGCAATACTCACCATTTTTTTTTTGTTCATAGCTTACAATATAGCGGGATGAATACACAAAGGAGTCAGCACTTTCATCCAGTACCGCTTGAGTTAATGCTATTTGTTAAGAGTCCAGCGGAAAGGTTGTATCGTTTGACTGATTCAGTTCATAGAGTATTGAACCATTATGAGCACCAGAGAAAGTTTACATCACAGCAGCCAGTTGTGGAATGAACCTGAAATGTGGTCTTAGAAACTTAAGTGAGTCACTGACTTTTGTGCAGTAAGAGTTTGTGTGTAAGAGCACAATGATGGAGGAGCCCCTTTTCCTGTAACATGTAAGGTGAAGTAATTCCCCATATGCATTGTCCAAGGTACCTGGTGGGGGAAAGCCTAGCTAAACTAGATGGGACATAAACTTTTTTTGGTAAAAAACGATCCATGCTTTGATCATGAAGTGAGCTCTTCATAGCAAATGGTGCAAGGTTGGAAAAGCTTCATTCAACAATAATAATGTAACAAAAAAACTGTTTTTGTCCAGATAAGAACATTAAGGGCCTGCATTTCCATCATGAGATCTTTTTCAGATTTCTCTATGAAAAGCCAGGCTTGAACACCCTCAGAGCGCACTGTGCGTAACGGAGCATGCTTTCATCACTCGTATATAATTACGTGAGCTGAAATTAGGTGAGTAAACAATGAGACCCAAAGATGGAGGCTGATGAAAGCATCCAAGCATTTCTCTAGGCTGATGAAAGCATCCAAGCCAAGCTTGCCTACTTGTATTGGAACACCGGGGAAAGTAATCAAAAGTGAAACAGAAGGAACGTGTGTGTTGATGCGTTTTTTTTATGCTGGAAAAGTGCATTCAACAACCAGAAACCCTCCCAATATGGCGCATCCTTCTGCTGTTCTATATAAGGGGAAGAGACCACCCAGTGGACCACCACCATTAACTAGAGGTACTGCTTGTTTAATGTTCACTTCGACTCACTGTTATTCATTATCTCACCTAATTAAATTACGTTTGAACACATGTAGTACACAACTGCGATGACCAATACTGGAAGTATTAATGTTGCATGCAGTAACCATCTCCTAAATAAAACAAAAATTTAAACGAGGAACATCACAGGTACTTGGTTCTTGTTTGGAGATGATTTGCATATTATGCTCCATACAGCAAAGCAATTTCAATCTGACTACCTCAAACACGCTTGACTACCAAGTGTAAATGCATATGGTTAAAATCTTATGAGCTTACAATCCACATACAAATTGAATTGGCCGGGTGTAAACAGAGTTTTAAAGTGGATTATTGATTTACTCTTTTTGTTTATGTGCGAAAGATCACACTGATCATTTACACCTGGTGTACACATGTGTCATGAGTATCAGGATTATATCCAGATTGACATAATCAACATAAAAATGCTAATGTAAACAAAATCATTTAAAACTGATTTAAATGAATCAGAGACGCAATTTAGCCAGATTACCCCTCTCTGACCCCCACACAGCACCAGTCTGGTTAACCTTTGTTTTTCATGGTTTGCTGTTCATTAGTGTGATAAGTACTACAGGAGGCCAATTATTCTAAACAGCTCACGTAACCACTGAATGTTGGTGTAAGAAAATGAACAGCGCAGTGCAAAATTACGATCATCTCTGTAACAGAACACAAACAAGGAGCGACACAACCAACTGGTTACTGTATACAAGCTTATTTGCATATTATGCGGCAGACAGCAACCTGGCTTCAATCTGACTACGAAATGAAATGTCACGCTACAATCTAGATATAATTCAGATGAAATGGCCGGGTGTTAACGGAGTCTAAAGAGCAACAGCCTGCAAAACTGTGATTTTGGAGGCGGCAATCAGAGTTTTAACAGAACATGAAAAAAACGGAACAAGACAGCCGATTGGTTGTTGTATGAGCTGATCACTCGCTATGCAGCAATGAGATTTCAATCTGAATAACAAGACATTTGACTGCTTAGTGTAAATGCATATGGCTGAAATGGCATCGTTGCATGAAATTACCAAATGTAAACCGGGGTCAGTGTTAAGAAAAATCTATAGCCTAGTACACATTTGATGTTTCCAACCCACATAATTAGCTGCAACAACACACTTCAGCTCACTTGTACAGCATTCAGTAAGGCTTGTCCAACCTTGCAACTAGCTGGTATGAAAGGACGCACTTCTGCGCAGAGCATGGATTCATCAACTGTCCATGAACCATTGAAACGTGATGAAAGTAGTGCCAGAAGTGAACTGAGAATGTTTTTGTTGGAAATATCTCTGAGAACTAACTTCTTATGAGGGCACTGTGTGCCAGTGTTTGACTAAAATAAAATTTATTAAAAAAAATTTTAAAAAAAAGGTTTGGAAAAGAACAGTAACTAAAAATCGTTAGTGGACGTCCATGCTTAAGGACTGAGTGTGCTCCCTGATTTATCTACTGCTGAGTTCATGTATCTGTACATGATAATACATATAAAAAGGCAACCAAACAACACGACAACCATCAAAAAGAAATCATATACATATATAAAAAAAAGCAAAATAACCACAATTTCAAATGTAACTGAACATTACTGAAACCATAAATTAAGCTACAGTCGTAACAACTCCTTCATCCATCCATCAAACCCTTCTTTCTGTCAGACAGAGAGAAGAAAGTGAGGATAGAGGAGAGGAGGACAAGCACCAGATTAAGCAGAGTGCGAATCTATATTAGTGTCTATAGAGGGCGAGGGTTTGGGGGGTGGGGTAGGAAATCAAACGCTTTGTGCCTCTCATCCTTTTCTCTCTACCTCCCTCTCTGCCTGTTTATGCATGTTTTCTTTTGTATTGTTCTGCTGAGAACATTCACTTTTTCTTCCTCTCCTGTGAACATCTTGGGCAGTACCTATAAAGGACAACAAAAAGGAAGGCATGTTAAAACAGGGCATATGATCAGGAGAGCATAAGCAGCTAAATTAAGGCTATCACTAACATTTCTATAAGTAATCGAGAAATGTTCTGATTTTTTTCAGCAATTGAGTAATCTGCGATTTTTAAAAAAGCCATGACATACATAACATACCATGAACTATCTTTATGTAGATTCCAAAATACAAGAAAAAGATCAACTAAGGAGACATTAAAGACTTAAAAGAGGCACCAGTGACAATTAAAAGTGTAACTTACTACATGAGCAGTAAAAATGTTTAGTTACTGCCTACAGCAGTTCTGCAGTACTCTCTAGAGCGCGATTTTCCAGTTTAAAGACTAGGACAACCCCCTTTTGATGTGCTTTTAAAGTTTTGGGGTCTTGAAGGTAGAAAGACCTTATGAAAAATAAAAGGGCTTTGTGATACATACTTTAGAGAGCGCTGTTTGATTTCTTTATTTTTTTGTGCTGATAACGTTACTGCTAAGAAACCAAATATGTTTATATATTTTAGCTTCGATATCAATGGCTGTGCTAGCAGACAGGATTTCTACAACACTGTATGCAAGATGTATCTGAATAATGTACACTGGGTATTGTGATGAGAGAACACTGATGGACGAAAACACAAACAGGACACTTTCACAGTGCTTTTTACATGACAACACATTAAAAGCTAATTAAATGACACTTGTGGAATCAGTTGGTCTTAGCCTTCAAACATTACATCAGGTGATCTCCTGCTTCATTGAAGTAAAAACATGCAGCCACGCTGTCCCTTTGATAAGACTAGACAGTCCTCACAAAACAATGTGTGGTAAACATGTACATAAAAGCACATAAAAAAACCCAAGAGAACTGAAAACACATCATCATGGAAAGTGATGACTGCCTGTCATAAAGAAGTTAACAGGGTTAATCAAGTTTTTTTTTTTTAATCAAGTAATCTCTGCACTTCTTTTCAGTTTGAAGCCTTCCTTCATAGGCTTTAAAGTGACCTACAGTTTCAAGGACACAGGACACATGGCCACTCACCATTTTCCCCTGGGCTTGGTGGTCAGCCCCACACAGGCAAAGTGAAACCACTCGATGGAGCACTATGAAGACAGAGACAGACACACACACAGAATCCATCAACTAATGAATCATAATCATGACAATGACACTAGTTACAAAAACCTTTTTCCATAAACAAGTCACACAAGGTCACAGGAATTA
Organism: Pygocentrus nattereri; assembly: GCF_015220715.1. Classification (NCBI taxonomy): domain Eukaryota; kingdom Metazoa; phylum Chordata; class Actinopteri; order Characiformes; family Serrasalmidae; genus Pygocentrus; species Pygocentrus nattereri. Next base: position 20,447,486 of record NC_051211.1, read on the forward strand.
CAAATAAGAAAAAAGGAAACAATAAAGATTTTTTTGGTTTGCATGATGCACTGACCGTTATAAATCAGCTTTCAGAAAAAAAAAACTGAAGCACTAGACATGCGCCAGTATACAGGTGTGTGTACATATGCACACATATACACAATCACAATACCTATACTTACACTTATATAAATGTATTAAAACATATTTGAAAGATAAAGTCTAGATAATTTTGCTCATATTGAATCATCAAACTATTGGCAGTTCAGACTTGAGAGCACAGGAACCTCATCATGAACACACTGTACAAAGTATTATATACTAGTGGTTACTTTATTACTTAATCAGTTGCATATGTTTATCAAGGAACACCCTCAATGAAAATACTAACTGCTAAAATATGAGATTCTCCCTTAAATGCTTTATCTACACAAAGACTGTGGCAGACATTAGAGTAGCCCTGCTCCTGCTGTGCTGAGGCTGTTGCAACTGTGTACAAGCTTTGCTCAGTGGAGGAACTGCACCACATGATCAGACAGATTAAGATTAAGATTAAGAGACCCTTATTAGTCCCACAACGGGGAAATTCCACCTCCGCATTTAACCCATCCGTGAAGTGAAACACCACATACACTCTAGTGAGCACACACACACACTAGGGGGCAGTGAGCACACTTGCCCGGAGCGGTGCGCAGCCCAATCCGCAGCACCCGGGGAGCAGTTGGGGGTTAGGTGTCTTGCTCAAGGACACCTCAGACATGTGCTGTTAGCTCTCTCAGATAAATGTTCCAAAAATCATAGCAGCTGCTATGCATAATGCAAAGTGATTGACAGCGGCATCTTCCAGACAAAGTAAACAACCAAGCACCAGTGCAAGTGGTTAGCAGCAATGGCAATCTGTGGTTCAGACTTGTACACTCTTCTCTGTCATCCTCTCAGTAAAAAGTGTAAAACAGAACAAGCTGTCTGATGGTTATTTTACCGAACTATTAACGCTTACAGTTAACATTCGAGAACTCAAGCTTCCATCTTGTGACAAACACATTGTGTATGAAAATCACTTAGCAGCACTAATGTCTGGGGGTGCAACGATTATTTGACTTAGGCGACTAAAATCGACGACCAAATTAGTTAGCAACTAATTTAGTAGTTGATTAGTTGATGACATTGCGCGTCCATCTTGCGCTCGCTAGGAATGATAAGATACTCCTCGTCCCAAATCGCGTACTAGCTCATTAAATAGTGTGAAAAATGGCGCATATACCATTAGAAGTGCACTCGTTAGTGTAGTATGCGAAGTGCAGAGTGTGTGGGTTGGACACCGTGATAGTCGTTCTGTTGATCTAGTTAGCTGCTGTTAATGTTAAATTCTGTCTTACATCACGTTATGAGCTGTAACAATTTCCTGTTCAAAATGTTGCTCTATGGAATCATTAATGGAGCAAATAAATATTCACAGCGACCTTGTTTACTTTCCAGGTAACGTTTACACTTTTAAATACCGCACCGTCACCTTAATGCCGAGGTCGCCGTTGCGGTCAAACTTGGCAAACACAGGAGTGCGTTTACAAACAGTTTTCTACTCTCCGTAAATGTTTGGCTCCACTCGCTAACAGTTTAAAGAAGTAGTCCATGAACACGTGGGCTAGCTGGACAAATAGTTACCACTGAAATGAAGTGTTTACACAAAGTCATTCAAATTGAACTGTTTATAGAGCAGTTTGCCGCAAACATTTGCCACTCTCCCATCTGCTATCTACTGTTGTGGTGTGAATGATAACCAGCACACTCTTGATGGCTGCGCAGTGAGGACTATGGAGTCATATGAAGAAATGCACGGATGCGAAGAACATTGAAAGCCCAGACAGAGAACTGCCTTGTAGCTGCATGGATTTTCAAAGTAAACGATTATTTATTTCAGCAATCGACAGATTATTCGACTATGAAATTAGTCGTTTGTTGATGCCCTACTAATGTTATACCAGAATCTCCAGACAGATATAGAAAGCTCCAATTATAAATCAGCATGATCGTGTTTGAGGAGGTTGCCACACCTCTACAGTACAATTGCGGGGGAAACAATGTGAGCTTTGGGTCTAATCCCATTTATTATTTTTGGGGATGGTTATTTATTATTGCCACCCCTAATTCTTCGGTGATATGAAGCTGTGGTCAGCAATTCGTTTCTTGTTCAAATTTTCCCATTCCACCTTAAATGGTCTCTTTAGCTGCTTGCGCAGCCATTTTGCCGTTTTTTCTCATATCACTCCGGTAGCTGGTCATTTTCTTTTCTACAGTTAAGGTGGACTACTAGCTATCAAGCTTTAGTAATTGAAGTGCTCAAAGTCGAATAGAACAGGTGGCTAAAGCAAGTAGGATGCAGTGTCTAGCTATGTTACACAACATGGTGTAACAAACCTTCATAACAAGCACTGCTAATAATCTGATAAGCTAAAATACCACACTTGGTGGGAGTTCTAACTGGAACTCAGCAGGAGAGCAGTCACTCTATGTGACGCTGAGAAACGTGAGCAGCTGACGTATACATATTGCTAATCCTGATTGGTACTTTGGCAGATCTGTTGTCACCTGTGCCAAACTGAGTCCCAACCAACTCAAACTGAACTGAAGAAAACAGCACAAAAATAATTTCAACAAACAAAAGAACATGCTTTCTCGGTTAAAGCTAAACAGTTAAAGAAAATCATGAAAATGAGCAGACAAGCGTTTTCAGAAATGAAGGTAACCATAAAAACCAAAAAGATACGCTTACTTCTACTTATGCACAAATTTACATGTGGCAGAAACCAGAAAAGAAAAAAAAAAAGAGCAGAAGGCATTACGATTTCTTCCCAAAAGAAAGGGCTGATTATAATTTCGTAAACAAACAGTCAAACAGTCGTGGGCTGGAGGTTAGGGAACTGGCCCTGTAACCGTAAGGTTGCCGGTTCAATCCCCAGGGCCGACAGTCCATGACTGAGGTGTCCTTGAGCAAGACACCTAACCCCCAATTGCTCCCCGGGCGCCATGGATAGGGCTGCCCACCACTCTGGGCAAGTGTGCTCACTGCCCCCTAGTGTGTGTATTCACTAGTGTGTATGTGGTGTTTTACTTCACAGATGGGTTAATTTCCCCATTTGTGGGATTAAAAAAGTATAACTTAACTTAAACACAACAGCCAGGATTATGTGCAAGATCTTACATTGACGTGAATGTAATTACTTTGAAAATCCATGTAGCTACAATGCAGTTCTCTGCCTGGGCTTTCAATGTGACCAAGCTAAAACGAAAGTACATCAGTGCATTTCTTCATATGCCTCTATAGTCCTCACTACACAGCCATCAAGAGTGCGCCTGTTATCACTCACACCACAACACCACTACAGCCCAGTCGCATGCCTTTACTTATCTCTGAGTAGAACTGTCCTGAACATGAAAATTTAAGCTGATGATTGCCATATAAAAATTGTAATTCAATTTATTGTCTTTATACAATTAAGTAAATGCCTAAAAAAGCCAGATCTTGCAGATCCTTATTAGCTCCCAACAAATATTACTTACTGCTGCACTCTAAATGTAGTAGAACACTTAACATCCAGAAATCAGATATTTTGTTGGGTTTTTATTTAAGAAAACAACATATTGTCTCCATGATGTGTCTAAAAAAATGTTTCCTGACTGTACTTGCCCAAAAGATGAAACACGCCTGGTTAACTATCAGTTTTCATGTGAACATATGATTGTGAAAGCTAACAATTACATAGAAAACTCAAGATCAGCTCACAATTTCTGCTGTCAGTGCAAATAACTGCAATCAGGCAATAATGTAATATCTGTGACCGGCCATAATCACTACCTGAGAAAAAACTACATATGAAAAGTTATTTATTTAAATAAATAAATAAATAAATAAAAAAGATTAACTCACATCGGTGTTGTCACAGCCGATCATCTCTCCATAAGAGACCTGGTGGCACAGGCAGTAAGTTGGTTCATTAGGGTCCACTGGCATGTCCAACACGTCTGATGGGTGAACGTTCCCGAAGTTCACAGCTGGAGAGGAGAACTCAGCTCTGCAGAAGAAGAAGAAAAAAAGAAAAAAAAACACAAGAATAAAGACTGAATGAAGAATGAATATGAACTATGATAAAAGTACACATCACAATGTACATACAAATGACATGTTAATATCTATCGTATGGAAACAGCCCAGCTGAAAATCAAATATGCTTGCATGCATTGAAATATATGCCCGACATACTACGGACACCAGCTCTCTTCTCAATCTCCCTTTGCTCGTATGTTTGTATGCGACTATGTCTGTGCTCAGTCAGTCATACAAAGGCAGTGCATCTACATTCTTATCCTAAAGCTGCTGCACAAACAAATCATTGGCAAAGGTTAATATAGTCTGGTTTGAAAACAAAGGCATTTGTTGTGTGTGTGTGTGTGTGTGTGTGTGTGTGTGTGTGTGTGTCTGCTCCTCACGTCTGCATTAACTTGACTTTCTTCTGGCCACTCTTAGGACTGCAGTCATCGTCTGAGTTCTTGACCTTTGACCTGGTGCGAGATACCTTCTTCTCCTTAGGTCCCCGTAGGTCACCTAGAACATGGACAGATAAATAATAAAAATAAAAAATTGACTGCGCACTGAACTAAAAACCCTCAATCACAAAAAAAGTATTATGCCTAGCTTACAGAGCATCTGCATGGTACAACAGACATTAGGCTGACTTACATGCCTCAAAAAAAACACCAGAATATTTAGATTTCATCTCCATCTGCTGCACTGTAGCATACAGTCAACTACCACACACAGTTTTGACACATTTTCCTGTACGTTAACCTCTTATTCTCCAGTGTATATTCTGGTTTGTCCATCTGAATTTACATGACAAAACCGTAAGACAAATTAACTGCATGAAATAAATGTACATTTTTTTTAGGGTTTTATTTTTTTGGTAAAAGTTCTCAAATTAACAGAACATGCGTTTTATGATCACACATATTGCTACATGCTTACAATTTACTGAAACCCAAACATTTGAGATGCTCTTTGTATTACTTTATAAAAAATATTTTTTTCAAGTAAATCACTGAAGAGACACCATCTGTTTATAGTTTTATAGTTTATAGCCCAGATTTGTTGAAAAATGTGTAGATAAAAAAGTTCAGCTTCTTCTATAATAAGGGATTAAAATTGCATTGCCCATCTATTTGGCTGGAAGGAAGACAGTTACAGCCTCATATGGACACCCACTTTTTGAATGTAGCTTATGAGAGTTATGGAGAACATAAAGTGTGTTTTGGAACCACAGGCTGTCTCAAGGCGTTGAAGAGGTTTTAAAGATAATATAGAAACCAATGGATTCAAAACATACTACAAGCCAATAGGCAGATGCTTCAGGCAATATGATGAAAATTTATCTTCATCAAGATTTATTAGTAATAAGTTAATTCATAAAAAAAACTATTGTGAGGCACTATATGCTTTTCTGAGCATCTCATGGATATCATCAGTAATTAAAGACAACTGAACAGCTGCATGTGTCAACCAAGAGAGAGCAAATATAGTCCTGTTTATTTGGTTTTACTGCAGAGAAGTATGTAAAATATTGTATTAACATTACTCTGAGTTTTTGATAACTGGTTTTTGTATGCGTCACAATATCATGATATACATCTTGTATCGTGGTATGATTTTTGCCATTCCACCCAACCTTCCTTCACGCCTTATGTTTGTCTAAATTATTCTGTGTGGCGAGGGAGCGTTTATAAGGAAGTGGCATATTGGGATTAGACTGAAAAATACTGAAGAATTCCTTTAAGACTGACACTTACTCTTGTTTCCCTTGCTGGAGGTAGAGTCATAGTCTGTGCTTTCTATCTGTTTCTCCTTTAGGTCAGCCTCAAAGCGGGCCAGATCTGTGTCCAGCCTCCGGATGTGTTTATCCACCTTAAAAACAAAAGTAAACATAAACAAAAACATGCGTTTTGCCGTCTAATATTTCAAAAACATTCATAATCAGTCCATTTCCAAACTTTTTGCTCAAACTGTGGAACAGATATTAAAGCAAATGTTACCAATATTAAGTAAGAGTGCTAGCATAACATTTAAAGGAAGTTTCAGTGCTTTGTCAGTGATGTGTTTCCCAAATCCGGTCACTGAGGCCCACTGACTGCACATTTATGCTTATTAATGCTATCCCTGCTTTAATACAGCCACTCCATCTCAATAAGGGGCTGTTAATAGGTTGATTAGTGGGATGAGGTGTTTTGGAATCGGAGCAAAAAAAAAAAAAAAAAGCTGCATTCCAAAAGTTTCGCTGAATCGGAGGAAGATGGATCCTTGGCACAACTTGCTTCCTTCAAGTCCTCCTCAGAAGTTCCTACTTAAGGCTTCCAAGTTTATAAGTCTGACCCGATTTGTGCTCAAGAGGTTTTTAGCTGGAGACAAAATGGACATGTTAGGAATACTGCTTTTTGTTTTCTTCTGGTTTTCATTGAAGAGAGTGTATTTATTTGGTTACCGCAAGAAATGAAGAGCAGGGAATGCTTGAGAGATGAGGAATATTTTTACAGTTAGTTTCACAAAGAATGAAATGTTGAATCTAAAACAATCCCTTGGTATCAGGTAATCATGAGAGAGCGTCTCAGAATGATGAAAAGGCCCCCAAACAGGAGCACAGCAATTCACGTAAGAGTGAAATAACTGCTTGAACGTTTGCTTTAGGTGGGGAGAATGGGCTTCCACTCTCACATGTCCATGATCCACATTTGCACTGCGATACGACGATTCACTGTGACACGCTTACAGTGAAGTGGGACTCACCATCTCATACGTCTGCATGGCCAGCTGCACCTTGTCATCTCCAAACTCTTTGCACTTCCCGTAGGACTGCTGGATCTGCCTGAGCAGAGACAGCTTCTGCTCGGAGGACAGCGTGCGCGCGTTGGCTGTGTACTCACGAGCCAGAGAGTCTATCTGCCCTTTCAGATCTGGACGGAGGAAAAGATAAGATAAGATAATCCTTTATTAGTCCCACAGCGGGGGAAATTCACAGTATTACAGCAGCAGCAGAGTAACAGGAGTAAGGCACTCAGTAATAGAAACGGAAAACAGTATAAACACTATAAACACGATAAATAATAAAAAATGAAAGTTAAATCTCTAGACTATTTACAACTAAATAAGAATAAGAAGAAAAGACAAACATATGGTACTTAAAGTAATGACACCATCCCAGACACGAATATCTGCTCGGTAATAAACCCAGTTTTACCCTCAGTCCGCTGGTCCAAATCTCGCATGAGCTGGAAATTTCTCTGCAGCTCAAAGGGGAGATTCTCTATGCCTGTGGAGAGAAGAAAGAGACCCCTGTGTGTGAATAAAGGACCACATTCACGTTGTACACGCACTTACGGCTTAAGTTCTCCGGGCACGTTAATCTGTGTACTGTGTGCGAATTTCCAGGCGAGAGTCCGTATTTGACACAGGCGGCTAGCGGAGCATGCTAAAAACATTAGCTAGCTAGCGTTAGCTATTTCGCTAACATGAGAAACTCTCTAGGCTTAATTGGGCTTCCTATTCGCCAGCTTCGTATTCCAATATTCCCGTTCCACCTTGAATGCTGCAGCAGTTGTTAGAACACATGAGTGGCCAGGACCGAACCGCTGCACCATCTGCGGCCGAACGGGAAACCTGGGCTGAGAGCGGGCTCTGAGCGCCGGTCTGTCCGGCGCCGAGCGACGCAGCCAGCTCGCTAAGCTAAAGCACGTTAAATCGTCCGGCACTGTAATGAAACGCGCAGATTAACGTTAGAATTCATGCGGAACGTTTCAGAACGATAACGTGTGTTCCCTCAGCATTCCCGCTAGCACTGGGAATGCTGCTCAGCTAGCTGGGAAGCTAACAGGGTTTCATGACCTGGCAGGCTGAGCAGAGCTTCCAGCAGCGCTGCTGTTATTATCATCTCTCAGCCTCCTGATTAGTCTGGAGGATCGGCGCAGGGAAGTCGAACTGCACGCAGACGTTGTTAAACACTGGGGTTAAAATCTCCGCATTAAAATAAAGACAATAGCCTCACTGTCCAGGTAGTGCTCCAGGTACATTCCAGCCGCCATCTTGAAGGACACAACCCGAAGCTGGTTCCGATGGTGGCGGAAGTCGCGCTCGGGCCGACGGCGCCTATTCAGGCAGCCCGACCACTTCCCATTGCTCCCGCAGTATCAAACAACAGACGGCAGAGGGCGAGCGAGTCCGAAATGAATGGGGGGAATGGAGCTAAAAAGCTAAAAACAGTTAAAACAATTTCTAGCCACTTGTCCACAACTTTTCTTTTATTTGGAAAGTAGAAGGAAGATAGAAGAAGGAAAATAAAACCTCTCAGCATATTTTCATTTTTCCATAGCAGATGGGTTTTTGGCAGTAGGGTGCTAGCATTGGTTAGCATCACTGCTACTGAGTGCTGATTGGTGAGCATCACTGCTACTGAGTGCTGACTGGTTAGCATCACTGCTACTGAATGTTGATTGGTTAGCATCACTGTTACTGAGTGCTGATTGGTTAGCATCACTGCTACTGAATGTTGATTGGTTAGCATCACTGTTATTGAGTGCTGATTGGTTAGCATCACTGCTACTGAGTGCTGATTGGTTAGCATCACTGCTACTGAGTGCTGATTGGTGAGCATCACTGCTACTGAGTGCTGATTGGTTAGCATCACTGTTATTGAGTGCTGATTGGTTAGCATCACTGTTATTGAGTGCTGATTGGTTAGCATCACTGCTACTGAGTGCTGATTGGTTAGCATCACTGTTATTGAGTGCTGATTGGTTAGCATCACTGCTACTGAGTGCTGATTGGTTAGCATCACTGTTGTTGAGTGCTGATTGGTTAGCAAGCAGAGCAGCTTGCTGCCTGAGTGATTCACGTACATGAGGTGCCCTTATAAAGTCCTATGTTTAGATTTCAAAAGTGCTCAAAAAATAACAGCAGTGTTAAAATTTTTAGTGCTGTTCTGTGTTTAGGCAGTGAATGCATTTTTTCTCTATAAAACATGTTTAAGCATTTACAAACTTTGTTTTGCTAATATTCTGCATATTAAATCTGTTAATTAATAATTATTAAATCCTTTGAGAGACTGGTGCTGTCTCATCTGAAGAACATCACAGATCCTCTGCTAGACCCCCTGCAATTTGCATACTGGGCAAACAGGTCGGTGAACGACGCTGTAAACATGGGACTCCAGCTTATTCTTCAACAGCTTGAACACTCAGGAACGTATGCAAGAATTTTGTTCTTGGACTTCAGCTCAGCCTTTAATACAGTCACCCCAGGACAGCTACACAACAAACTACTCCAACTCAGCGTGCCAAGCCCCACCTGCCAGTGGATCACCAATTTCCTCACTGGCAGAGAGCAGCAGGTGAGGTTGGGAAAGTAGATAGGTGGTTGATCAGGTGGACCTCTGGAGCAGCCACAATAACCTGGTGCTGAACACAGCGAAAACAGTGGAGATGACAGTGGCCTTCAGGAAGAGCCCTCCAGCCCTGCCAGCACCCACCATCCTAGACAGAACTGTGGTGGCAGTGGAGTCTTGCAAATTCCTGGGCACAACAATTACCAGAGACCTGAAGTGGGACAGCAACATCAGCTCCATCATCAAGAGAGCCCAGCAAAGGATGTACTTCCTGCATCAGCTGAGGAAGTTCAACCTGCCCCAGGAGCTGATGGTGCAGTTCTAGACAGCCATCATAGAGTCTGTCGTCACATCCATCACAGTGTGGGGCAGCTCAGCCACCAAGCATGACCTCCACAGACTGCAGCGCATCATCAGATCTGCAGAGAGGACTGTGTAGGCGCCCAGCATGGTGCTGAATAGAGATTTTGTACTCCTGTAGCACCATGATCCACCTTGCTACCTGACCCTCTGCCTCTTTAAACAGCATACGTCAAGTCAGTGAGGTGTGATTATTGCACAAGAGAACACCATACTATATGTAGGCTGAAACTACCACAGCCCTGCCACAAAAACCAATAGTTCACAGTGCTCTTGCTAGCTCAGCTCCCAGTTGTAATGTGCAATAATCCACCCAATACCCCCTGTACGTCTGAGAGAACTGTGCCAATGCCCTTGTTGCTGTCATTTGTCACTAGTGTGAATGCCAGTACCAGTGCCTTGCCCAGATAGGCACAAAGGGCATTAGATGGAACTTTCTTTGCCCCAGTGGAAAACAGACCCTTTTTTGTAAGCCAGTGTAGCGGTGCTGCAATATCAGTGAACCTATGCACAAAGGACCAGTAGTACAAAGCCACATCTGACCAACATTCTGTGGCACAGGCCCACAAAGTGTCCACAATCCCCCGGAAAGAAGCTTACACGCCATTGAAGGAGATTACATTTCTTGGTGTGCAGATGGACCGCACAATTTGTGGATTTAATAGCCTGAAATATCAGCTCCAAATTTCCAGGCACCCCAAATCGGGTGTGTGGACCAGCACATCATCGAGATGCAACCTGCGAGTATCCACTCTACAGGTCCAGGTCCTCTGCTCTGCTGTGCCTCGGCTGTATGCTGCTGGCCAGTGCTGCCCCGCCACTTTCTCTTTTGTTGGATCCACTTTCGCTCTCACTGGCTGTTACACTGCTTCTCCCACTGGCCATCGCACTGCTTCTCCCACTGGCCATTGTATTGCTGTCTTCCCAACTGTTGGCTTCTCTTTCACCACCTTGTCTTCTTCCCTGGCTGCCATAGAGTTTTTTTATCCTCCATTCAAGCTGTTGTATTTCAGCAAGAAGATCTCACTCCTGGCACCAGTGAGGCACCACTTAAAGGAAGAATCAGGAAAAGTCATGTTCTGCTTGTAAGAAACTGAAGCCCTATACTTTCTTCCAATAAGCTCCAACCCAATTTTAATTAAACTCAACCCCAACACAAAACCACACATAAACACATCTCAACCCAGGGAAAACAACATAAATAACAGTAAATGTCATTCAAAATGGAGGGGGGAAACATGCGTCCCATGAGCCTCTTCTTATGGCCCTTTTTGTATGCTCACTTACAAGCACCAATGGGAGTGCAGCCAATGGTAGAACATAATTGTTAGCCCCTTTTTTGGTGATGGATCATTCTCAGCACTGCAGTAACAGTGGTGCTGGCGTTGATCATCCTCTGGTCTTTCATCAGTAGTCACAGGACGCTTCCCACAGGATGCCGTTGGCTGGTTATTTTTGGTTGGCGGACTATTCTCAGTCCAGCAGTGACACTGAGTTGTTTAAAACTGCATCAGCACTGCTATGTTGGATCCAATTGTACCAGCACACACCACACCACACAATAACACACACCACCACGTCAGTGTCACTGCAGTGCTGAGAATGACCCACCAGCAAAATAACACCTGCTTTGTGGTGATTCTGATTATTAAAGGGTGAAAGGGAGCTAACAAAGTAGATAAACAGATGGACTACAGTCTGTAATTGTAGAACTAGAAAGTGCACCTATAGAGTAGAGATGATAAAATGCACAATGAGAGTAGAGACAAGGAGGTGATTTTAATGAAGTGGCTGGTTGTAAATTCACCAAAATAATAATCACAGCAATTTGCCCCTTATTCCAGCAGAGGGCAGTATGGATCAATAATAGAATATGGGCTTCAGTGGGTGTTGCTTTTGCCTTCTTTCACAGAGGTCCATGTTTCACCTCTACATACAACCATTAGCCTAACAGGCATATCCCAAAAGCAAGGCTGACAGACAGACAAGCTGATAGAGTCAGGGGTGTGAGAGGCTTTTGCATTATGGAGGGAACAAACAGTCCCTGGGCTCTAACTGACACAGTCTATCTCAGTCGTGCTGAAGGGCGGCTGCCTGTCTACCTCAGACACTCAAACAGACCTATTTTGTTATCTTGCCTGTGTTGATGGCCTACAAGACATTGTTTGTCTTTGCCAGTGTCTTTGGTATTGCACACTGATAGCCATGCCGCTGGGGAGATGTGTAAGATGTTGAATCAAATGGGGTCTATTAGTTGGCCTAGTGGGCATTGGCGAGGAAAGCCATTAGACGTTCCAAATGCCAGGCATTATTAGAGCCACAACATATATGCCAATTAAGTAATATAAAAGTAGATTTCTTTGAAAGAATGAGGCTACACATTCCTCAAAGCAAGAAATGCCTGAGTGTAGCAGATGTATATGCCACATTACATTAATATTCTTTCACACCGTTTCCAAAAAAATGATTAATTACCCCCACACTTAAAGATATCAGTCATTCTTTTAAGGCCTCAGGTTTTTTCAAATTGTATTAGACATGAAGCATCCCTGGAGACGCCACACTCACTGGAGCTGTCATCCGAAATGAAATGAATTTAGATTATTGTAATGCAGCAAAGGCTGCTCCTACTAAGTCTTTGCGATTTTAAAAAGGGTGTAAAAGAGCACAGTAACTTGATCCGGAACATAAAATCTTCTTCACCACCGCCCACATATCAGATGCTGTCCTTGAATCTCCGATGGAACAGTCCGCACAGCAAATGTGTTTAGTAATCTCCCTGAAGGAGAAATTACAGTGGCAATGCTAATATGCATTCATGCTCCCTTGAGCACATTAACGAGGGTGATGATGAGTGCACTTTCCTAGACAGAGTGGTGATCGAAATGCCTTCAGTGTTCATTAGGCCTAGGGGCACACCACCACGTCCAGCTTACAGACTTTGCGATTGTACAAAGTTGAATAGTGGAAGAAGTATGTAACTTGCAAGAGTTTTCCTTAAAGGAAACTCAGTTTTCAACCTTAATCTACTGCGTCTGTAGTGCAATGTTAGTTACCTGTACTTTTTCAAAAGAACAGAAAACCTATCAACTCAGAGACACACTTATAATAGAAGCCAACAGGCAGGTGTTGAAGCAACTTCAGATATAGAAACAATACAGATTACATTTTAAAAGACCCATATCCTAAATTATTCTTATATTTTATATCTTTCCTTGAGGTCCACTTATGACACTTGTGTGGGTTTATGTTCCAACCCCTCTTTATCCTTTATAATTACAGTGTTTTGTTTAATACAATACGAGCTAAGCTACTGTAGGATGAATAGGTGGATAATAAATTTAAAATGGGCTGTTTTGGCAGCTTAGTTTCCATATGAACTGTATAGCCTGAGGAGTATTTGGACACCTGACCACCACACCTATATGATCTTGAAGCATATCTCATCTCAAAACTATGGCTGTTAATTTGAAGTTGGCCCACCTTTGCATCTATAATGACCTCCACTCTTCTGAGCATTTGCACAAGATTTTGGAACGTGTCTGTGGAATTATATGCCCTAATGTTGATGACAAGAGGAGATCACCAATTCTCCACTGCACTCTCTGCAGAACATTTACAACCATAGAGTCCAAAGGAAAGCTGCCTCCATCATCAAAGACCAAACCCAACCCCAGCACGGACTGTTCAAACCTCTGCCCTCAGGCCGGAGGTATAGGAGCATGATGTGCAAGACCTCCAGACTAAAGAACTCCTTCTTCCCCACCGCAATCAGAGTTCTGAATCAGAAATAACTATTCCCACTTCGGTCTGCCAGACTTAGGTACAGACGTGTGATGTGTATCCCACTGGTAAAGAACTCTTTCCTCAGGAATAACCTGCACCTACTGTCACTTTACTGTAGCACATGTTTACAATTGCACTATTGCACTTTACCACTCATTTCTGCTGCAGATAATCATGTTCCCGGCAAGGCACAGCACTATCCATCCATACCACTGTAATTTATACATTGCGTTATTTCTTGATTAATATATATGCTTGTATATATACTCTTTTGTATTTTTAATGTTATATTTGGCATTCTTAGCGAGGAGCAAAGTAAGCTTTCATTGTATATAAGGAAACCCTAGTTCATCCCCAGTGTGTATAATAAGGTTGAAGTCAGGGCTCCGTGCAGGCCATTTCTGTTCCTCCACACCAATCTCTTTAAACCATGTCATGGACGTCACTTTGTACACAGGGGACAGTCATGCTGGAACAGGAAAGAACTTTCCCTAAACTGTTGTCACATATAGCACATATGGCAGTTGGAGGCATATAATCATCTACAATGTCTTTGCATTAACGTTAACCTTCACTGGAACTAAGGGGCTTACACCAAACCCTGAAAAACAGCCCCAGCCCATTATTCCTCCTCTACCAAACTTTTATACAACTGTTAGCAGAGTGTGTGGCTGAAACACTTGAACTTAATAATTCAGAGGGGTGTCCACATACTTTTTGCCATAGTTTATATAGCTACAAAATAAAACAAAAATATTTTGTGACTTCATATAATTTAAAACATTTCTCTTACAGAAAGTACTAGCATATGCAATTTAGGATATCAAACAGTCCAAAGACATGCGGTCAGGCCAATTGGAAGTGCTAAATTACCCCTGGGTGTGCGTGTGTGAGTGACTGTCTGTGTCTGTCTGTCTGTCCTGCGACTTGTCCAGGGTGCCCTCCGCCCGATGACTGCAGAGATAGGCTCCAGCACCACCCCCCCCGCGACCCTGACGGAGAAATGGCTTGGAAAATGGATGGATGGATGCAGTGCAGCTCACATGACCTAGAGGGATTAAATCTTGTATCTCCAAAAAGGTAACTTTACAGGGCAAGGAAAAATGTTCTTAACTTTTAATGGAAGTAAATAGATCATTTTTTTCCAGACCATTTCTGTTCTTCCATTAAATTAAAAATGTTTAAAAAAAAATTAAAAATGACTAAAATAGAGGTACAAGGTTTTGTCCCGACAGCAACGCTATGCTTGGTTTGTGAATGTGGTTTTGCATTCGTCTAAGGAGATCAAAATTAAATAAACAAGCAAACAAATCAAAGCACATGACTAAACAACCCTTCCTCCTTCTTAGGAGCAAGAAACAAGGAGGTACAGTGTTTTGCCCTTTTAAAGGTACAATGTGACAGAGGTGGGAGCTCCATTTTGTCACTGCAGGTGACTTGCCTTCTCAAAGGAGTAAAGCTTGGAGTGAATAAACCTTGCTGAATTACTTCAGCTCTAACCTGGAATTATCGATCCTAGCCAAGGGTAGCAGAACAATGTTGGAGCAAAGCTCTCCATCTGAAAGCTGTTTTTTGTGGCTGTTCAAGGCCGCCTACACCCACACTTTTAAAAGGGCGAGAGAAGCGACCTGATTGGCTGCTGAGGCTTTTTGAAGTAGCAGTATTTATGGCAGGTTACCTTTTAGAGGTATATGGACAGCTCTGTGAGAGTGGCGACTAAGAAACAGCACCTGGTGACATAAATCACATTTTTTAAACAGTTAAATTTCTGGTACACCACACAAAATGTGGCACTGCTACTACTTAAATCATTTGGACGTTTGATTGGCATTGCTAGCGGATGATTGCTTTTAGCCATTGTTATTGTTATTGTTATTTTTGCCTAATGCTGCCAGTTCTCGTTGGCTGTAGGCTAGAGTTCACACTTCTGCACTGTGATTTAAATCTAGAATGTCAATATTCTTTGTTGACTGTGTATCTCACATGTATCAGCACACATCTTGCATTTATGGCCATTGTCTTCATCAAAATGAAGCATGAGGGTAGTTGATTAGTGAATGCTGATTGGTTAGGGATCTAATCATAATAATGCATTGATGTCAAGGACATGATAAACATGGGCTCTCATCTTAGTCTTTCAAGAGACTTGTGAAGGTGTGTGGATTACCTCTTGTAATCAAATTTGCATTCTTATAATATTGAATAACTTACCTAAGAATATATTGTCGTTGTCGGAAGAAAACCTCATATCTCTATTTTTGAAAATTTTCAGTTTTTGATATAATTTGAAAATACCCGTGGTCATATACAACCCCAATTCCAATGAAGTTAGGACGTTGTGTAAAACATAAATAAAAACAGAATATGATGACTTGCAAATCCTTTTCAGCGTATACTCAATTGAATACACTAAAAAGACAAGATATTTAATGTTCAAACGGATAAACTTTATTGTTTTTTGCAAATATTCACTCATTTTGAATTTGATGCCTGCAACACGTTCCAAAGAAGTTGGGACAGAGGCATGTTTACCACTGTGTTACATCACCTTTCCTTTTAACACTCAATAAGTGTTTGGGAACTGAGAACACCAATTGTTGAAGCTTTGTAGGTGGAATTCTTTCCCATTCTTGCTTGATGTATAACTTCAGTTGCTCAACGAAGCCACGTTGTTGTAACACGTGCAGAATGTGGCTTGGCATTGTCTTGCTGAAATAAGCAGGGATGTCTCTGAAAAAGACGTCTCTTGGATGGCAGCATATGTTGCTCCAAAACCTGTATGTACCTTTCAGCATTAATGGTGCCTTCACAGATGTGCAGGTTACCCATGCCATGGGCGCTAACACACCCCCACACCATCAGAGATGCTGGCTTTTGAACTTTGCACTGATAACAATCCAGACAGTCCTTTTCCTCTTTGGCCAGGAGGACACGACGTCCATGATTTCCCAGAACAATTTGAAATGTGGACTCGTCAGACCACAGGACACTTTTCCACTTTGCGTCAGTCCATCTCAGATGAGCTCGGGCCCAGAGAAGCCAGCAGCGTTTCTGGGTGTTGTTGATATATGGCTTTCACTTTGCATGGCAGAGTTTTAACTTGCACTTGTAGATGGAGTGACGAACTGTGTTCACTGACAGTGGTTTTCTGAAGTGTTCCTGAGCCCATGTGGTAATATCCGTTACAGAATGATATCGGTTTTTAATGCAGTGCCGCCTGAGGGATCGAAGGTCACGGGCATTCAATGTTGGTTTTCTGCCTTGCTGCTTACTTGCAGAGATTTCTCCAGATTCTCTGAATCTTTTGATGATATTATGGACTGTAGATGATGAAATCCCTAAATTCTTTGCAACTGCACATTGAGAAACATTGTTCTTAAACTGTTGGACTATTTGCTCACGCAGTTGTTCACAAAGTGGTGAACCTCGCCCCGTCCTTGCTTGTGAACGACTGAGCCTTTCAGGGATGACCCAATCATGACACTCACCTGTTTCCAATGAACCTGTTCACCTGTGGAATGTTCCAAACAGGTGTTTTTTGAGCATTCCTCAACTTTCCCAGTCTTTTGTTGCCCCTGTCCCAACTTCTCTGGAATGTGTTGCAAGCATCAAATTCAAAATGAGTGAATATTTGCAAAAAACAAAAGTTGATCCATTTAAACATTAAATATCTTGTCTTTGTAGTGTATTCAATTGAATATAGATTGAAAATGATTTGCAAATCATCGTATTCTTTTTTTTATGTTTTACACAATGTCCCAACTTTTGGGGTTGTATATTGTGCGTAAATTTCACGATGAATGGACCAACAGAAATAAACCAAGATTACTTGGAAAAAAGTCTGGTTCCATTGATTTACATTTAAAGTAAAGTAGGTTTTTTCTTTTCTTGTAAAGTTGTAATTTTGGAGATACAAGGTTTTCTTCCAACAATAGCAATATATTTATTACACATCGAGAGATGTAGTCTATGTAGTCTATTATCACTGTATGATAATTTCACTTCATAAAGTAAAAACAAGATAAAATAAAACAATAAAAACAGTTTATACAGTCCATTTATGGAAACTAAGCTGCTATTACATCCCAGTTTGAATTTATTGTTTTTTTGACATCATGAAAACCAAAACAATTCCAGAGGTGGCCAAAGTCTGACCCCAGGGTGAAATGCAGCCTATAGATAGAGTGTTTTAGAGTGTGTTATAAGTGGCCTAATAGCCAGTAAGTTGAAGTTTTTCCTTCCACCTGATGGTGGCGTTTAATTAAGTCAAGACTGACACTTTGATATGTAAAGAATGTGGATTTGTGGATAATACAGTATTTCAGCACTCAGGTGTTTTGACATAGTCTGATCTGGCCCTCTTTGAAAAAAGTTTGGACACCCCTTTTCCAAATCCAGTAGTTTAGCTCCACCCATTTGTACAGAAGTTTAAGTAGTGTTTCATTTCTGACCGATTTATGGTGGAGGCATCATACAGCGAAACAGAGCATGGTGCCTTTAAGTCTAGTATATGTAAATGAACACAGCTCTGATTGGCTGTATATTGCCTCTATAACAGTCTCTTTAATTCTGATAATAAAGAGAGCTTAGAAAATGGTACATAAAATCACCCAAATGATATATGTAGACCTCAGAAAATGTCCCATATGTGGCCTTTAAATGATCATTCTCATGTCTTTCTTACAACAATCTCAAAATGAGAAATATTAAATATATGGTCTATTTCAATTTAAGATGATTTCACCTCACAATATATTTTCACATGATTTTGCATGGTTGAGTCCTTTTTGTGTTTCTGGGGTTATAATCAAGGGTTATAAAATACAATGTTGTAGAATATCTGACCGATTATTGATGAGCTGGTTTTGATATCTGGATCATCCCACTAAATGTGTGATCCCACAGTAAAAAGACTGAAAAAACAGTGAAGTATTCTGATCCTAGATGTTTACAAGGAGTATATTAAGTTCTATTTAAAGCCAAGGCAACAATTGAGATAGCAATAAGCTAAATATATATATAATTTTAATCTACTTTATATTGTGAGGTGTCTGTCCCAAACTCTAATCCCTGAATTTCAATTTGTGAAAATAATTATACTGTTTGGTTTCTTGAAGTTGAAAGATTTAGCTTTATATATTGTTAAAAATGCTTTTTTTCCATCCATGTCACAGAGAGAGTTTTAGAGTGAGACTGCATTCCGGTCCCTCATGGCCATATGGTGAGCAGTTAAATCCCATTGTTTATGTAAATATGTTCAAAGGTCTGAAAATCAGTGTGTAATATTAAAAATCATCACTACTAAGTAAACTTTTTGTGCTGTAATGAAAATTCTTTTTTATAATGAAAAATTATGATTTTAAGTGTGTACAAATGTTTAAAGCTGTGTTTGGTAGTCATGTACTGGCTGGCGTTTTTGATTTATTTTGTTAATGACAAAATGGAATGTTCAATAATTTATTTTAATAACTGAACATAATTAACATAATTAAGGTATAGGGTCACTCAAAGCAAAAGGATTTCAGGCAGTTTGGTAGAATGATCTATATTGCTGTTGTCAGAAGAAAACCTTGTATCTCCAAAATAGTAACTTTACAGGAGAAAAAACTTACTTTAATTTCAATGTAAGTCAATGGAACCAGAATTTTTTCCAAGTCATTTTGTGTCATTTCTTTTAGTCCATTCATCCTAAAATTTACACACAACCTAAAGAGCAAAAGGCATTTTGTCAAAAACTTAAAAACGTCAAAAATGGAGATACGAGGTTTTCTTCCGCACAGCGATATACAACAGACACTATAGTTAAGAAATAAAACAATGTACTGAGCCCATCAACATGGCAAAAGGTTCCATGTTTTTAAATCTCAAAACATCTGCATAGAGTCAAACAAATATGAATAGTACTACCCAACTAATGCACTATTTGACTGGAGCTCTTTGCACCAAAAACAATATTTCATAATATGCTTCTTTATTAAAACCTGTAGCATTTTTGTTCTCAAAGCAAGTGGCTATTTTCTCCTACGGCTCCTCAAATGACTATAGAAAGTTCAGCAGTCTAATGCAACCATATCGTTTAAAGTACCCTCCAGGCAACCTTGATAAAGATGAGCAAAGGACTTGAAAAATGTCTTTGTTGTATACAAGCTTGATCTACACTGAAATTATGAAAGAAAACCTAACTTTTCAGTGATTTAAATTGCAAAACGTTTTTCCCCAAAAACATGTTTTGAGAAGTTATTGGCACCCTTTGCAATTATTATGAACAATATCTTGATAATATGTTGCCAATTATATTGTACTTTTTTTAGCACAACTGAGCTTTTAGGAACTTTTAAGTGTTTACGTATGACCTCAGTGTTTAGCTGAGGTACAAATGCATGGTGACAAGCAGGTTACACATCCTTAGTCATGTATCAACATGGGGGAGTTTAGAGATTGCACAAATGAGATGAGACCAAAGCTTGTTACCTTTCATAAATCAGGCAGTGGCTATAAAAAAGCATCACACTTGAAAATGCCCTTCACTATTAGAATAATAATTAAGATGTTTTCAACAGCTGGAGCTGTTAAACATGCCTGGAAGTGCCCCTGCTCACAGTAAGGAGGACGGTTTAGGAGACTCAAACATTCATTTAGGGTCCTGGGTGCATATTAGGGTCATCAAGTCTCCAAAACCATAATTAGATGCCTCTTGTATGCCAAAAAACTAGGCTACTAGAAAAACTTGCCAAATGTCTCTGCTGACCCATAAATGCAACCCTGGAGTCTGTTGAATGTCACTGGAACTTTGATTGCAACTAAGAGGTGATTTGACTCGGGAGGCAGATTAAGGTCTTGCAGATAACTTTTTATTTGCTGTGAAAGATAGTGGTCGGTCTGCTAGGGTTGGGCTTCTTCTCAAGGCCTGTTAAAAA
Organism: Pygocentrus nattereri; assembly: GCF_015220715.1. Lineage (NCBI taxonomy): Eukaryota > Metazoa > Chordata > Actinopteri > Characiformes > Serrasalmidae > Pygocentrus > Pygocentrus nattereri. The sequence goes on from NC_051211.1 coordinate 20,467,953, forward strand.
ATGATGTCCACTCTAGGGAAAGAGTCAATCACTTCACTGGGTTTATGATAGTCATTACAGAACTGGAGACTGGAGGTTTTGGGGCCAGGACAATAGGGTTAGGCAGGCGATGAATGATTTTTCTATTTCGCTTTTTGTCCTCTCCATGAACTTCACTCTAACTCACTCCTCTACACCCGTCAACCCATAGGCCCTGCTGCCTCAGTCAGCCCTAGGATGTATATCCTGCTAGACTACATGAGTGAGTTCAGTGGGACATACTTCCAGTAACAAATATTTTTGTCTTCATTTTGGTTGATCTGGGCACCAAATGAAACACCAACCCCAATGAAAAAAGACAATGATCTGAGTTTGAAACAAGTGCATCCCCATGTTTATGAGACCCACTCATACACTTATCATCTAAGATACCAGGAATTTACAGATAGCCAAGCGAAAAAGGGCTAACACGGCCTCACATTGATCTCAGGGTTGGGCTGGATGATTATAGGCTTACTGGTGGGTTCTATGGGCCTCCTCCACATATCTTCTTGACTAGTGGCCCAGTTTTCTTGTGGCTCATGCTTTTTTGCACATTACTGTGATGAGTCTGAACTGGGAATGCTGGATTCTCCCGGGGCCTCTTTGGCTTCATCCAACAAACCTCAGGGTCTTTGTGTGTACTTTCTTTACTGTAAACAGGACATAGGGGAGTATGAAAACTGTCATGGCCAGTCACCGCAGGCACTTGCCTGAGGGTTTAGTTGAACCTTTCCACCACTCTGTTGGCCTGTGGGTGGTACACACAAACACGTTCCAAATCCATGAAAATGTCCTTTGGTATTCTGACATGACTGAACAACAGGACCAAAGAAGTTCTGTAATGTCCGGTTTTGGCCTGTGATACTGCATATTATATAGTCATATTATACAGAGAACATTTATTTATTGATTTGTTGTTTTTTTTCATGGAGCTGCTTGAAATCCGAATCACACAATACTAAAGCAAATTAGCCTGAGTATAAGTGCTAGGTGCAGCACAAGGAGAGCCTGGATGTCACAGAAGTCTGTCCCAAATGTTTAAATATTTAAACCAAGTACCATCAAGGTCTCTTGCTCTGTAGGTCTGCATGCTTTTGACTTTACCAAAGTGTGGACATTGAGGAGGACTGTATGGCTTGGGGTGCTATTTGGGACAGGACTTAAGACACAACTCTAAGAGAGTGAACCAATGTTGTTGTGCTAAGCTACTTTTGCCAGCATTTGCAAGCAGATTAAAATAGATTCACACACCAAAACACAGGTAAATTCCAGCTCACTGTTGCTTCACTGACACAAATTTTTCCTTCTGGTCACAAGACAGCAAACCTGTTTCTGTGTGTGGAGCCTTTAGGCTACTCTTGCTCCACTATAATGTCTTTGTTAGCACCATTTACATTTACAGCATTTGGCTGATGCTCTTATCCAGAGCGACTTACAATTTGATCATTTTACACAGGTAGGCCAAGGTGGTGTTAGGAGTCTTGCCCAAGGACTCTTATTGGTATAGTGTAGGGGGCTTGTACCCCAGTCTAGAGGTGTTACCCGCTACACTATACCAACCGCCAGAGGCTAGTGTTAGCATAGAGAGCAGACAACAACAGCTTCATACACCACAATGCAGGCTCAATATATGCAAATTTAAAGAACAAAGCCTCACTTCTGACAGAGGGAATTTGAGGGACACAAGGACAGAATCTGTTCCATGGTTTGTTGAGCTATAAGCCTGCTACGCTAGCACTACCATAAACAGCTCTGCTGTGCTTAGCACTCATCAACATTCAGCATTTACTGGCTGAGGAAATGAGAATCTAGCTGGCTTATTATCTTATTATCATTATTATTATAATGTTACAGAAAGGACTTATTCATAGATGCCTGTATTCCCTATTTACCAATGGTAAAAGCTTAACTTGCAGGGTTGTGGGGAGAGAGGTGGGGTTTGGAAACTGGGAGGTAGGTGGGTGATAGCCGTTCATATTCATAAATCTTTGCATTCATAATCAGTGTGAATATTTAGGGGTGTTTCTATGCCACTTTCAGCAGTTTTCTAATAGTAGGGCATAACAACACCACACAAAAATACTTAATTTATTATTGAACATTATTATTTTTTTATAACTAACAGTGTGATTCTGACAGCGCTTTAATGTAATAGCCAGTGTTGCATGTCATATCTGTCATATCCAAAAATAATAAATGCAATTTCCATCAGTGATGAATCAGTGATGGAAGGTTGTTTTTTAATCATGACCTTAAAGTGTAGAAATGAATCGAAGGCACAAACAATAAGTTACAAAAGATGAGTCAACAGGAAATGTAACCTGGAACGGTACTGCAGGCACACACACACACACACACACACACACACACACACACACACACATACGTAAGCGCACACCTAAACTCACACACATACACAAAGACACATATGCAGACAGCAGTTTTGGAAAGAAAGGAGCTGAGGTTGAGAGATAGAGAGAGAGAGAGAGAGAGAGAGAGAGAGCAACAGAGAAGGAGTGAGTGGAGAAAGGGAGGAAAAGGATGACTCACCCTTCGAGAGACCCTCCTGTAACTTCAGGCAAGCACGTCGGATGCATAAATAAATGATGATGCGGGGTCCTGATGTGGGTTTTTATAATGGCAAGATGAGGCATCTCTCTCCCTCTCTATCCCTCAGGGTCAGGGATACTTTTCCCTCCATTGCGAGAGGTGCAACTGAAGCATCGATTCGCCACACATCATCTGTCTGGAATGAAGTATGATTTGTCTGCACTTTTGGGCTTTTGAACCCGCTAAGCTGCAGATAGAACACAAGTAGGAGTGTGCAGCCAGGCATACAGGTACTTCAGCTGAGGGTGGAATCTTGCTTTTGTTAATTTACCTGTCATTAAATAACTATGCATCCATTTATCTTGCTCAGTATATACTGAGGCGCAGTGTGTTAGCTAGATTTACCTTGTATCTACAATCAGAAACACCCACTATATAGGTGCACTTTGTAGGTATACAGTTAGACTGACTTTCCGCAGTGAAACTTTCATGCAACTAGGTGCATATTGTGAGTTACATGCATCGTAATTTCCATGCAACTTGACAGCTGCAAGAAGCAATTCAAAGTTGCATGCAACACATTAGATTACTCCACTGTTAGCCAAATTAGCAGCTGGTATTTTTGAGACATTTTCTCATTGTTGCTATATATAAATAGGTGTTACATATTTGCAGTATCTGTGTACATTTTTCACCTGTCACTTGTGTTATTTTATTCTGTTATATCTGTTATATGTTTATATTTATTTATTATTTTATTCTGCATCTGTATATTGCTGTTGTCGGAACAAAACCTTGTTCTCCAAAATAGTAACTTTACAGGAGAAGGAAAAAAACATACTTTACTTTCAATGTAAGTTAATGGAATCAGATGTTTTTCTAAGTAATTGTGAGTCATCACTTTTGGTCCATTTATCATGAAATTTACCTGCAATGAAGGTTTTGTTTCAACAACAGCCATATATTTCTGTATATCTGCAGTTCTTTACTGTATATTTGACTGTCCTATGTATTAAGAAAATTTATATTTAAGTAGCTGTCACTGTAATTGATGTCTTGCTAATCCTATCCTAGGCACTATAAGTTTATCAGGGAACAGATCTCTGTCACCTCTTCTGTAATAACTTTCATCTTTAAGATTCGTGTAAAATCAACGAGCCTCAAGAAAAAATGAATATAGCGATATAAACCATGATAATAGTTTCTTAACAAAGAATAAATAAACAATGGCACAGCTGCCTTTTTAACAGCTGTTGCTGTTTGCTTGTTAGTTAAGCTGGCATTTTACAGAAATGTTAGCTTTGTTAATCTGACGTTTCTTTGTTGTCACAGATATTATGCATCAACACATCTGTTGATGCATAGTATCAGCCACTCTGTTCTCCACACATACCAGTATCAGCAGAAAATGATGGATTGGATATTGGAGGGTAAAAAAACCAAATCTGATTACATTACATAACAAACCTATCCTGAAATAATACAAACACACACTATGTGATGTTGTTAGCTCTGTATTTATATACTGAGGGGTTGTAGGGTGTTGGAGTATGATAGCCTACTTTTAGATCTTAAGTGAAGTTTTGCGATTATTGTAAAGCTTTACAGAAGAAATGTTAAAGAAGAAGTATCAGCCGATAATGAAGACTTCAATGCTGGTATTGGAAAAGAAACAGTCATGTCGTCTTTAGTTGTGGACCATTCTCATCACAGTGGCTCCAAGATGTTAGTGGCATGGTAGTACGTATTTTGCTGGTGCAAGGGTAATCTTGTGGTACCAGATGTAATCTTGTAAAAGGAACACACATCCAGGGAAAACTTTTTAAAGCTACACTATGTAAGCTCGAATGACATAGATTAAGGAGAAAAAAACATGGTAACATATGGTGGTCATGCACTGTTTTGAGTCTCCTTGCATTAATCAATACATTTCTCAGTATTAAACTGATGATATGGTGACAATAGATCATTCACTTACATCCTCAGAAGACACGTCTTTCACCAAGTGAAATAAAGCCCCCCCATTCCACAAAGTGTTTTCATTGCTAAATACTAACTAATTTACTTTTCAAATAATTATTAGGAAGCCAACAATGACAAAGCCCCCTTCACCAAACTGCAAGCTCGACTGAACTGAAAAAGTGGTATTAGTGTGAATGTAAAACATAATTATGCTAGTTGGAAAGTGTATATTTGAGGACAGACAGCAGTAGAAATAGAAAAATCTGCGTGTTCTCAGCGGATGGGCAGCCAAGCCTGATGTTTGTTTGGACAGCTTCCCTGTAATACCAACACACACACAAACTCCCCCACTCTCCCCCTGCCTCTCTGCCTCTCTCTCCCGCCTTCTTCCAGAATATTAATTCGTCTTATCCCGCCCCCCCACCACCACTGTTTCCCTCAGTGCAGTCTGAGACTAAAACAGTGATTCCTCCTCTAGCTCGAGGCAGTTGGCACGTGCACATTGATGCGGCCAGATCCGCACACACGCCTGGGTGCGTTCAAGGTTATGGAGCTGTGCGGACAGACTGGACACGACACACACACACACGCATGCACACAACACATACAGATGCAACCACACACACCCCTCACCACCACCGCTACCACCACCAGTGTGACGTGATGGTAATGTAAGATAGGATGGAGAGAAAGAGACAGAAGAAAAAAAACAGAGACAATTGTTTATCTCCATGGTCCGCAGAATGTGTTCCGGAAAACTGAAAGAAAGGAATATGGAAAGAGGGAGGGGCAAAAAAGGGAGGGGCGGGGAGAAGATGTACTGCATTGTCAGAGAGAAATGGAGAGTCTTTTGGCTTCTAACTTGACTGAGATAAGTGTTATCTCAGGACATCCACAAATTCTAGACCAGGGGTTTCCAACGCAGACCAAGCTACAGCCCCGGTGGATATGAATCTGTATTTTTTGCTACCATATTTTTGATTGAATTCTGTTTTTGCTTCTTGCAGCCCTAAGAAACAGTTTGCAAATGTCAGTTTGTTCATTGTTACATTAGACATCAACTGAAAGCAGCCATTAGCAACCTTCAAGCACACACAAGGCTGTACAGGGATGTGATGTTGGCAAACATCCATCCATTTTCCAAGCTGCTTCTCCCTCAGGGTCGCGCGGTTGCTGGAGCCTATCCCAGCAGTCATCGGGCAGAAGGCAGGATACACCTTGGACAGGTCGCCAGTCCATCGCAGGGCAGACAGACAGTCAGTCACTCACTCACACCCAGGGGCAATTTAGCATGTCCAATTGGCCTGACTGCATGTTTTTGGACTGTGGGAGGAAACCGGAGAACCCAGAGGAAACCCACGTAGACACGGGGAGAACATGCAAACTCCACACAGAGAGGACCCTGGTCCCGACCAGGGAATCGAACCCAGGCTCTCCTTGCTGTGAGGTGACAGCGCTACCCACCATGCCACAGTGCTCCAAAAAACAGACTATTTTGATTTCACTGTTTTCATGATGTCACGACAACCTGTGCATTTACATATATTCATGTCTTCAGCCTACAGCACTTTAGCCCTGCCCACTCACACTGAACCATAGAACACAGTAACTAGTGGGCTAGTGGCGATTGTGCAATCCTGAATGAGCCGTGGACAGTTAGAGCAAATGGTCACACACTGACCCCACGCGCTGATCACCCCTTACTAGTAGGATTAACTCAGGGGTCACAACCAAAATGGTAAGAAGAGCCATTTTGTCCTTTCAACAAAATACAGCTACCTTGGGAGCCACAACATTTTATGTCCATTTTGCCATCATGCCTGTAAATATGTGTCAGTATGTGCAGATGTGGTAGTACAGGATAAAAATATAATAAAAACGCAAATACACACATACTGCTCTGCTTTATAGCCACTTTCCTCTCATCTCTCAACTTTTCCATGAAAGTAGTGTTTCTTGTGATACATTCAAGTTTTGGCGAAGCTTCTTGTTTGAATTTCCCCCTTTCCACCTTAAATGGTGCTTGAGGCATCAGAATGTACTGCTGCTGATTCGAATGAGAAGCTGGCGAATGAGATGCTGACTTCACGACTTAGTGTTTGACAGTTTCTTGTTGCAGAAGTCCATTCCTCTCCAAATTATCAATGGTTGTCTTAAATCTTTCTCTTAGCCATCTTCTTTAGCTGCGAGCAAGACAAGACTGTCTGCATTGCTGTGTGACCACTTTTGGAGTTCAGCACGTAGGCTACTCTCCCTTCTGCTTACTGCTGCACTGTTGCATCCCAACAATCCACAATCCCATAAAGTTCCACTTAATAAGAAAAACTATTGCTAACCTTTTCTTTGGCTAGTTGGCGCTTTCATAGGATGCCACCTTTGCCAAATGTTTTTGTGAAATATCTGCCCTGCTAGATCTGCCCCAGTCAACTGTAAGCACTATTGTTGTGAAATGCAAGCATCTAGGAGCATCAATAGTGCAGCCACAAAATGGTTTCCATTTTGCATGTAAAAGTCGCCTACCCCGTTTCATCACTCACTACAGAGTTTCAAACAGCCTCACTTCAGAGATTTAAACAACATCAGCACAAGATCTGTGTGTTGGGCGCTTCATGAAATTGGCTTCCATGGTTAAGCAGCTGCACGCAAGGCTAAGATCAATAGGAGCAAAGCCAAGTGTCGGCTGAAGTGGTGTAAAGCATGCTGCCACTGGACTCTGTAACAGTGGAACATGTTTTCTGGAGTGACAAATCACACTTTGTTATTTGACCATCTGATGGATGAATCTGGGTTTGATGGATGCCAGGACAATGCTACCTTCTGGAAGGCATAGTGCCAACAATAAAGTTTGGCGGAGAATAATGGGCTGAGGCTGATCCTTTCTTGTTCCGGCATGACTGTGCCCTTATGCACAAAGCGAACTCCATAAAGACATGGTTTGACATGGTTGGTATGGAGGAACTCCAGTGGCTTGCACAGGGCCCTGATCTCAACCCCACTGAACACCTTTGGAATTAATTGGAACAGCCACTGTAAGCCAGCAATGTATGCTTGAAGTGAATGTGCAAAATCTATATATTCTACACCAAAATAAAAACACCATTGAGTAGGTATTCATGCATCTCTATCTTGTTTGACCCAAACATTGGTAAAAAGAAATGAAATACTAAATGCTATGAAATAGCCAATGTTTGTGTTGAGGATCATCACCTAAAAGATCCATTAAAGAGGGTTACAACGTCTAAAACTGTTCAAAGCAGAGGCCAAGAGCTTCAAGTTCTCAGAGTTTGTTTACAGCTGTCTGACCATCACACCTAAACAAGATATTGAAATAGTTATCTTGTTATCTCAAGATGACGGAGCTGTTATCTTGAAATAATGAGTTCCTTATCTTGTGATCTCAAGATAATAAAGTTATCTTTAGATCACAAAATAATTAACATGTTATCGCAAGATAACAATCTAGAAAATGATAGCAACAGCTCACGGCTTCTTTGGACTTCTGTACCAGCCATCACTTTGCAACATAAAGGAAAGTAACATTATGCTAGTAGTCGCCTGTCACTGCCTAAAAACGATAAAACCACCCAGTTAACACTTAAAGTTAGGACACTACTGCGGTGATTCCGGTAAGACATTATTCAGGACATTTAGTGTGGTCTATACTTCTATAATAGTGCTTGTTTCTGGAGTTAGTGTAAGATTATGGACTTTTATTCACTAATAGCTACAGTCCTAACTGAAGCTGTCATGGTGACTAAACAGATGAGATTTCAGAGTTAGGAAGTGTGTGTAGCACAGCTCCAGGTCTATAATGCACCCTCGCACATCAGACCACCGCGAAGCACTTGAGAACTGAATTATTGAGAAAGGTGAAAAATCGATGGAATTCCCCTTTAACATTATGACGTCAAACTCCTTTAAAGTACAATGGCGTAAAAGACGCCAGTGTTGTGGCGCACATGGAATTAGCTTGTGAAAAACGGCGGGAAAAGAAAGACAAGAAGACAAAAGAAAAAGCAAACAAACTAACTAACAAACACAATCCGACTCTCAGACACACTGACTTACTGACTGACTGACTCGAATCTCACAGCATGCCACAGAGCGTGTGTGCTGCACGCGTGTGAGAGGGAGGGAGGAGAGGATGACGGAGAAGAGAGAGAGAGAGAGAAAGAGAGACACAGAGTGAGAGAGAGAAAGAGAGAGAGACCCAGAGAGAGAGAGAGAGAGAGAGAGAGAGAGAGAGAGGGGCGCACACGCTTGCAGCCTTGCTGAGAGAGGAGAGAGGCGAGAAAGAGAGTGAGACGCGAAGAAGGGGACGAAGAGGAGGAGGGAGAGATAGAGAGAGTGAGAAGAAAAAGAGCAATGTCTGCTGAAAAGGCGCCTCTTCTTCTTCCTCGTGCACTGACCGGCCCTCGCTAAGACACCATGGGCTGTATCGGCTCCCGCACTATCAGTAAGATGACACGTCTTTTTGTTTATTTATTTTACCTTATTCCGTCTAGGCTAAGGACTGGGGGAGACTCAGAGACCCCCACCACCTCCCCTCTAGTCTCGCAGGGCAGTGTGTGTAGGAGAGTGTGTGTTTCTATGGAAACCCTTGGGGGTAAAAGGCCGTTTAGTCTTCACGGCTTTTCGCCCGTTATGTAGCATGGTGGCTGGCGGGCTGCTGAAGGAAGAAGGGAACGATGGGAGGAAAACGAGGGGGTCTGCACTGCCGCAGACTGAGCGAACGGTCAGAGATAGCGGGGGGCTGGGAGGGGAGACACGGATGAAAGCAGAGAGAAGGAAGGAAGGGCGGATGAAAGAGCGCCAGAGCCGAGGCGTGCGGTCATCCAGGGGATGGATGAAAGGAGCGAGTGAGAGAAGAGGATATATTGGGAAAGAGGTAAAAAGCGCGGGAAAGATGGGGAGGACGTGGGGAAACGCGCGGGTGGAGTCCCGACAGATGGATGAGTGACGCTAAGGTCACGAAAGGTTCTGTGTTGCGTTCTTTTGGCGGAAACACCGGCCGTTTAGGGATCTGCATTGTGGCGCGTGTGCGCGCGCGCGTCCGTCTGTGTGCGCGCACGTGTGCATGCGTCACAAAGATGCTCGGGGTGCGCGCGGTGCATTTCAGGTTAAGTGGTAGAAAACGACCGCACGCGAAAAAAACAGCGCGCGCACACACACACACACACACCTGGGATGTGCAGCCCCGCATACAGACACACTCACACGAGCTCAGGTGTGACACAGAGGCAGCCGGCGGACGCAGCTACAGTAGGTCAAATTGTGCTAAGTCAACAGAGCCCGTGGCCACATGAAGCATGACGGCGGCTCCGCCAACATGACGCGCGCTCTCGCCAATTCAAACAGCAGCTGTAGTGAAAGCTCCCGTTGGCTGCGTCCCGAACCGCATACTAGCACCCTACACCTATACTAGTGCGCCAAAAATGAGGGATGCACGGAATTTCAAACCGGTGAACCTTAATGTACTTAAGAAAAGCAGAATGTTTAGGTGATGCTGGACCTAAACCTGTTTTTTAACTACACAAAGGCATTCAGGACTGCTGGACTGCTTAAATGTCTGCATTTTATTTCTTGTACTGCATTAGGAGTCCTACTGGAATAAATGTTACATCTCTCTGTGATGCTCCAAGTCGATTTCTACACTTCTGTACTATTAATGTGTTGGCATCGGGCATGGAAAGCATCAGATATTCCCAACAACACAACCTGATTAGAAGTGCATTCATTGGTACAGTATAGTATACATAGTCTATACTATATAGTATAGTATATATAGTGTAGTAGTATGCCGTTTTGGACACAGCCATTCGTTTTGTTTAGTGGAGGTAGCAGTGTGCAACAAGAACAACTAGTTCTAAGACAGTTTTGTGTACATCAGATATAACCCTTTAAAGGTACAAATGCCATAGAGGCCTGTGTTATGAAGTAATGTGTTAGTCACTGTTTAGGTGATGCTGGACCACTGCGCTAAACGTCTGCATTTTATTTGTTCCACTGTGTTAGTAAGCCCACTCACATTAATGTGGAACTGCTGTTCCAAGTAGATTTCTTCCTTTTTTAAAACAATTATGCATCAACATCAGTATGAAAAATATCAGATATTTTCATGTTGCATCCCTCACAAAAATAACTCTAGATGCATTTGTTAGTGTAGTGTAGTATAGTAGGCCGTTTTGGACACCATTTATTCTAATGCTGTCTAATGGAGTAGTGGGTAGCAACGAGAAGCCCTAGTTCAAGGACAGAATGCACAATGTAGTCCATTGCGTTTGCATCAAATGCAAGCTTTTAAAGGTACAAATGCAGTACAGGCTACAGATCTGTGTAATGATCTAATCTGTTGGTCACTGCATCATTTCTTTGCTTCTTTTGGGCACGCATACAAGCAGAATTATTCTATAGGGGTATCTCAGTGAAGCAGCATTTGAGCATGTAAACCAGTGCTGATTCGTCAGGAAGGTTTCCGGACTACCACTGAAGGAGTGGGGAGCTACTCGTGAGTGCGGCAGCCTATCAAAACAAAACCCAGGACCGGGAATGAAATAAATAATTGGCGCCGAGTTTGACCTTTGATTGTCATTGAGCCAGCGTGAGAGGCTCAGACAGAGCTGGTGGAGAGAAAGTGGGGGTTTCTTTCTAATAAAAAAAAAAGGACACGTCCGAAACCCTACAGCAGTGAAAGTGGTAAAGTGGGGCAGAAAATTGGGCAAATTAATTTAACGTCCCTTTTTTTTCTGCCCGACAAACCGCACTGATTAAAAGTAATGCCTTGAATGGAGCTGAGTGAAACGTGGGCATCATTATCATGTGAATAAAATACAATACATCAACAGCAGTTATTGCCATAAGTCCAAATTATGTTGATGTAATATGTTTCATTCATTTGGAAATGATTAGATGAATGACTTGTTCACTGTCAATTTGTGGGTCCCATTTCCTTTAAAGAAGTGCAGCACGACTGGACTGTGTGAGGCTAGAGGGTAGCTTGCTGTTTGCATCTGGAATTTGTTTAGGAAATTGGTTTGCTGTTTTTTTTTTTTGTTTTTTTTTTTAGGAGGAGCCTGGCTGTCATATTTAGCGCAGTTTGCTATAAATAGATTCTGGTTTACAGTGACCGTGGAGAAGAGAGGAGTGGAGATGTGTGCAATATGGGTCAAGTGCTTTCCATGCAACAGTCCAAACTGTCTGATACATTGTGAGAGATATTTTTGTTCTTCTATGTAAAATAAAGCACAGTGAGGTCCCCTTAAGACTGCATTGATAATCAAGTTTCATCCACTTTTTCATATTAAGCTGCTTATGTACTTTCAAGTAACTGTCTAGAGTTACAGGCCATATTGTTGGCTGGTTATCTCGATACCTACCACTTTTAAACATGCTATGAGTCTTTTATTAAACAGAATCCAAACATGAAGTTATGAAATAACATGGGATGGAAAGGATAATTCATAAAATTCCCGCTCTACATTCCACACCCTATAAGCACACTCCAAATCCCTGACACCTGTTCCGTTTCTCTGCTGTCTCACCTGGCATTCAGTTTAGCATAATTTGTAATCAGAGCCATACTTATTCCAGGATGTTCACCTGAGCTGAGACTCTACTGCTTGAAATTTAAGAAATCCAGAGCTTCTCAAGCACACCCAGCACCAGTTCCCCCTTTTAGAATGCAGCATCCTCTGCCTCCCGACAAGGACTCCTTGATCATGCCGTCCAGTTCCTTTGGCACTGGTCTTCCTAAGGATACTTCATACGCATCCACTCGCTCAAGATCTCCAAGAACCTCATGAGAAGCTGGGATCAGTTTAATCTGGAGTTATTTTGGGAGTTATTATAACTCCTGCCCAAGCTTCTCAGAGTTCCTTCCTCTGTTCCCAGGTCAGTTTTGGGTACGGTCTAGATGCGCAAAACAAGGTTGAAATGTAAATATAAGGTATTTACATTGTTTCGTGAGACAGGACCCAGCTCCTGTTTTTGTGGTTGTTGTTTCCACATTACTGTTAGAGTGTAGGGAGCCTCCAAAGACTCTTGTGACCTGGGGCTTCACACGTCCATGATCTGTTCCTGTCCTTGAACTTGAATTAAGTTATCTGTCTATTTTAAAAACACTCCTTTGTGAACTACCCCCCTGCTCCTATTTTCTTTTGTTGTAATGCCACAAAACTGCTTTAGAAGATCTCCCTGCTGCAAATAATGACTCAATTTCACTTCTATTAGTCATATGACAGATGGCAGTGGAGATGAGTGTTGCCAGCCAAAGCCACCAAGTTACAAGAAAACCAGTGTGTACTGTGATATTATGTAACTCATGCCACTTTCAAACTACTTGTAATTCAGCATCTACTTTATTAGAGACACTTGTATTGTACTTACACGTAGGCTTCTAGATCCATTGTAAAGGTGTGCAATCACAGACTGTAGCCCATCTGTTGTCATGCGCTCTCTCTGCCCTGTTCAGCATTGGTCTGACCACAAGACAGCTCTTGACCAGATGTTATTTGGGTGGTAGATCATTCTCAACACAGCAGTGATATTCACATGGTAGTGACACTGTGTTATGAGTGTAAGGTTTTTAGACATATCTGCTACATTGAGCGTGGTCTGACAACCAACATTGTCTAGCTCTGTGGTCATAAACTGACCACTGGATTGATTTAGATCGACATAGCTAACAGTTATGGTCAAAATACAGGCTAAATAGTGCAATTTAAAAGTTTGGACTCTTTCAAAAATTTGGAATTATTGTTTTCAATATTTGCCCTGTGATGGACTGGCGACCTGTCCAGGGTGTATACTGCCTTCCGCCCGATAGGCTCCTGCACCCCGCGACCCAGAAGGATAAGTGGCTTAGAAGCTGTGTGTGTGTGTTTTCAATGATATTAAATTGATTTTCTTGCAAATAAAAGTACATAAAATAAAAACTTATTCTGATATGATGCTAGTGCTCTGTAACATCATGAATCATTTGTAGAAGTCTGTAAAAATGTTTTTGACATTTTGGGTGTTTGAAGAACGGTGAATGGAGCTAGTGATCCTAAGATGATTAGGAAAGATGTATAACTGTCACCATTTTTAAATTCTACTAGATAATTACAAACAACTCTTTATGGCATGTGTTCAACGTGGTGCTGGAAACATTCCTGAGATATTTATGTCTATGCTGATATGATTGCATTGCGTAAATGCTGCAGATTTGTCAGCTACACTTTCATGCTGCAAATCTCCTCTTCTACCACATCCCAAAGGTGCTCTACTGGATTCTGATCTGGTCACTGGGGAGGCCACTGAACAATGTCATGTTCATAAAACCAGTTTGAGATTTGTTTTGTGACAAGGTGCATCATCATGCCATCATGACAGTAGTTACTATAAATATGGATAAATTGTAGCCATCAACACGGTCAGCAGTAGCACTCATATAGGAATTCACACAATGCTCAGTTGGTATTAGAGGGATTCTCCACATCATTATACCACCACCAACAGCTTGGACTGTTGACAAAAGGCAGGTTGTTTCCATGGATTTATGCTGTCTATGTGAAATTCTGACCCTATGTTTTAACAGAAATTGAGATTCAGCAGATCAGGTAACATTTTTTCAACTGTCTACTTTCAGTGAGTCTGTGCCCAATGTGGCTTCAGATTCCTGTTTTTGGCTGACAGGAGTGGAACTCAGTGGAGTTTCTGATGTTGTAGCCCATCCACCACAAGGTTTATTGTGTTGCATTTACAGAGGTATTTTTCTGCTCTTAGCAGTTGTAAAGAGTAGTTATTTAAGTTATTGTAACCTTCCTGTCAGCTCAGACAAGCCTGGATGTTCTCCTCTGACTTTTCTCATCGGCAAACTGTTTCTATTCACAAAACTGAAGTGTAAACTCTAGAGACCGTTGTGCATAAAAATCCAAAGAAATAAGCAGTTTCTGAAATACTCAAACCACCCCACCTGGCACTAACAACATTGCCATAGACAAAGTTACTTAGATCACATTTTCCCCATTCTGACATTTGCTGAGAACATTAACTGAAGTTCTTGACCTGTATCTGCGTGATTTTATGCATTGCGCTGCTTTCGTTTGGCTAATTGGGTGGTTGCATGACTGAGCAGGTGTGCTGTTTCCTAATAGAGTGACCAGTGAGTCAATTTGCACCTGATCATGTTTGATACCAGATACAATGCTGTGGTCTGGTGTAAAGTAGTGTACACTAGCCTAGCTAGCACAAAGCACTATAACTCGAATACTGAGCTGGCTACATACAGTGAGGAAAACAAGTACTACAAATACTTTTTTTGCGGCAGTAACACACAAATAAATTATTAAAAAATCATACATTGTGATCTCCGGATTTTTTTTTTAAGATTATGTCTCTCACAGTGGACATGCACTTAAGGTGAAACTTTCAGACCCCTCCATGATTTCTAAGTGGGAGAACTTGCAAAGTCGCAGGGTGTTCAAATACTTGTTTTCCTCACTGTAAGTACCTACCATCTATTGACATTATGTCCATGGCTTAATGTAGTGTGTTTTTATGTAGGATGTCTCTAATTTTAAGTTTTGCTTAGTTTTCTATAGATATTAATGGGGCAAATTTGATACAACTTACAAGGTTATTTAAAATAGCTTTTTACGGGCTAGCTCCATTCACATTAGGACCCATGAATGACCAATCAAGCATGTGTACATGGCTGTAATTTGGTGGGGTTCTTTATGTGCTTGTCGTAATGCCTGTTCACTCGCGTTTGTTGTTTTCAGTTTGTTAGCCAGCTTGATGAGGAGTAGGCTGGGTTTTATTGGTAAATTTAATATACAGACAGGTCACAAAGGAAACACAAAAACGTATATAAGTAAACTTATGGGTAATGTTGATGATTCTTTTCACTAAGGGGACAAGTTGACCCAAACCATGCCAACAAAATTCCTTCTGCGTTGTACCTTTCTCTTGGTACATGCCACACATGCACATTATATCATACAGTACATCTGTCTGGAAGCATCTGCACTCGTTCTGTTCTTTCACTCATTCCTTCATGTAGGCTTTTTCTTTAATTCGTCATTTGTTGTCACATACAATGCAAATACTGACCAAATACACTATATTTCCAAAAGTATTCAGTCACCCATCCAAATCATTGAATTCAGGTGTTCCAATCACTTCCATGACCACATGTGTATAAAACCAAGCACCTAGGCCTGCGGACTGCTTCTACAGACATTAGTGAAAGAATGGGTTGCTCCCAGGAGCTCTGTCGTGAAATTTCCTTGCTACTAAATATTCCACAGTCAACTGTCAGTGATATTATAACAAAGTGTAAGCGATTGGGAACGACAGCCACAAAGTGATAGGCCATGTAAAATGACAGAACCAGAGTCAATCTTTACTGACCTCCAAACTTTATGTGGCCTTCGGATGAGCTCAAGAACAGTGTAGAGAGCTTCATAGAAAGGGTTTCCATGGCTGAGGAGCTCCATCCAAGCCTTACATCACCAAGCACAATGCAAGGCATTGAATACAGTGGTGTAAAGCGCCGCCACTGGACTCTAGAGCAGTGGCGACGTGTTCTCCGGAGTGACCAATCACGCTTCTCCGTCCGGCGTTCCAATGGACGAGTCTGGGTTTGGCGGTTGCCAGGAGAACGGTACTTGTCCGACTGCGTTGTCCCAAGTGTAAAGTTTGGTGGAGGAGGGATTATGGTCTGGGGTTGTTTCTCAGGAGTTGGGCTCAGCCCCTTAGTTCCAGTGATAGGAACTCTTAACGCTTCAGCACCAAGAGATTTTGGACAATTTCATGCTCCCAACTTTGTGGGAACAGTTTGGGGACGGCCCCTCCTGTTTCAACATGACTGCACACCAGTGCACAAAGCAGGTCCATAAAGACATGGATGAGTGAGTTTGGTGTGGAATAACTGGCCTGCACAGAGTCCTGACCTCAACCCGATAGAACACCTTTGGGATGAATTAGAGCGGAGACTGTGAGCCTGGCCTTCTCTTCCAACATCAGCGTCTGACCTCACAAATGTGCTTCCGGAAGAATGGTCAAGAATTCCCATAAACACACTCCTAAACCTTGTGGAAAGTCTTCCCAGAAGCGTTGAAGCTGTTATAGCTGGAAAGGGTGGGACATTATATTAAACCCTGTGTATTAAGAATGGGATGTCACTCAAGTTCATATGCGTGTGAAGGCAGACGAGCGAACACTTTTGGCAAGGTAGTTCATGTATCACTGAGCGACTTTTGGTTGCTATGGCAGACATATAGCCTTGGACTGGGAGACTGACACTCAAATGATGATGACATTGACAAGCAAGCAGATCAATTATTTGAGGCACATGCACGAAGGACAACTGGGGTTACTGTTGCTAAGCACACATACAGCCAGTGGCATATCTACTGGGTTATGGGGGGGCTGTGGTAACCAGGCCCACTAAAATATCTATTGGGCCTCTCATATAAAAACATAATTGTCCTTATAGAAGGATGTAATTTCTGAATAGCAGGGCCAGTTCTACCCTTTTGAGGACTCTAATGAGGGTCTCCTTTGGGAGTCCTTGCTGACTGATGTACACTAAAATTAAAGGTTAAGTAACAGAATGACGACAACAAGCTGTCTAAATTGTATCAATTTACAACTGGCTATTTTGTGTTGCTGATGATTGGATGCTTGCATGGGGTTCTAGTAAGTTTGAATTACAGATTTACCTTCTCGGCATTCTGTCTTGTGAAATTTCATGCTCTCCTGGCTAACTTTAAACTTAGTTGGATCTAACTCTGGTGGCAGTGGCAACAGACCTGCCTTTTAAAATGCTTTACATTCTTCATATTTAGGTAACATCATTTAGATAGTATGAGTTCTTTTGCCTTCTTTGTCTATTTGTCCTCACATTTCACGTGTTTGGCTTTTTGTCTTAAACGTCATGCTTTTATATGCACAGACATGATGATTAATCACAGCCTGAGTAACTAAATATAGTTATGTTATAATTGAAGTTTGGGGGGTGGAGCATGGCTGAAACCCCTCCTTCTTTCAATCCAACGCCCTATAAATTCACATCCTTACCTTTCGTTCCCGTGACGAAGAGTTCGCAATCCCCACTGCCACTCCATCTCCTCCCCGTTCCTCAGTCCTGCATCAGTCCTACTACAGCTATAAGGTGGGATCTGGCCTTCTAGCTACAGGCAGAAGCTGCCCAGAACTCCAGCCCAAGTTCTCAGAATTCTTCCCCCTCCCTCAATCAGTTCTCCCTCATACTACCACCACATGTTGAAGGCATGGTCTGAACTCACGAAACCTGAATTAACAGGGAAAGTCATTAACTGCTGTTGTAAAATGAGTTTTACCGCATCTGTGTAAACTGAACCTTCATTAGAAAGACTACAGATCCAGCTTTTTTTTCTCGTACTCGAGCATCTTCGATAACATAATGGTACAATAACAACTCAGAAGTTGTTAGCAGTGCCAGCTCTACCTAATCAGGGACATCAGCATGTCACTAGACTGTTTAACATCATACCTCACCAGCTGGCTTCCATTAACACTACACAGACTGCCCTGTAGTTTATTTAACTCCCTTTCATAATGCACCTCATACATAGTAACCACTTTCAAACATATCTTTCACAACCTGCATATATATGATATATTCAGTCTTAAAGTTATAATACATACTTTTTGTATTTAAAACTGAAAGAAGTAGCGTTAATAAGTCAGGTATATATGTTGTGCGTGTGCTGTTGTGAGTCACCCTGTGCCTCCTGAAATAGTCATTTACAGGTCAGTTTTTTGGATGTCATATGTCTTTATGCATTAACTTCACTTTCACAGAGAACATCCAGTTCGACAGTTATACTGACGAAGATATGATGACAATAGTAGATAAGTTTCACCTCCTCAGGGAAAGGCTCTTTGTTACAAAATGTTCTTCCATACGTTGTGTTCAAGGACTCATTTCCAACCTCTAAAGGGTCGTATTTGTAACTGTGAAAGCGGTCATTTATTCAGTAAGCATGACTACCCTCATGGCATAACAGGCAGTGTTTGGCTAATTGCAATTGCTAAATAACCATCTTTTCATGTATTTATTCATTTATTAAATAACAGGTGAAACACATGACTGATTTAATGTCTCAGAAGGGCCTCAAACTCTGTGCTGCACAGTGTCATGTTTTCACTGCTATGACACATGATTCAGTGTGATTGAATAAGGTCTGCTAGATCTCAAAACACTGAACTGAGTAATGCTGAAAACACTCGCACACGTCATTATGCAAAGAATGGGAATGAAATATTCTTCAGCTGACTTGTTTTAGCTGTGCTTTGCTCTCAATCAGTAGAGGATGAAGACCCATCTTTTAAAGGAGGCGAGCAGTGTTAGTAAGTTCTACTGTAACATGTATTTGGGTTTATGTACCAAAAACATAATTTAACGCATAACTGAATTTACATGACCGTGTTTTAATCACTCTTAAACAGGCTGCTTTTGTTACTGTACCTTTTAGATTGAGATATGTAAATGAGCTCTGTTTTGACCACCCTAATTTAAAAAACTGTCCAGGCCACAACACTCCTTCTAGCATCAGTAGGAATGAACAGGGCTAAACTGCTGTAGGCTAAAGCAGGTGGATATGCCCTGATGAATCAAAACATTATGACCACTATGATCACAGATAAGGCAAATTTTGTTGATTATATTGTTACACGGTCAAGGTCTGGGATATATTACACGGTGAGTCTGTTTCTGTAGTTGGTATGTTGGACATGGGAGGAATGTGGAGGCGTGAAGGCTTCAGCAGCTTTGACAAGGGCCAAATCGTAATGATCAGATGACTGGGTCAAATCATGTCCAAAATGGTAAAGCTCATGGGATGCTCCTGGTCAGCAGTGGTGAGGACCTACTGACAGTGGCCTGATAGTGACTCACCAATGCGCAAAGCCTGTGTGTCCCATCTGTTCTGAAATTTTTAATGATGGTTATGGGGGAAATGTGTCAAAACACACAGGACATCGTACTCTGCTGTGTGTGGAGCTGCATAGCCACAGACCTGTCAGAGTGCCCATGCTAACCCCGACCACCGTTGAAAGCACCTACTATGAGCACATGAGTGTCGGAAGTGCAGAGCAAAGGAAGAAGCTTGCCTGGTCTGATGAGACCTGTTTTCTTTTACACTCATGGAAGGCCAGGTGTGTGCGTGCTGTTGACCTGGTGAAGTGATGATCACTTCACCAGGATGCACTGTGGGCGCCAGTGGAGGAAATGCAATGCTCTGGCTATGGTTTTTGCAGATGGCTGTGGTCTCTTTCTGCATAATTATACATACTGCCACACTGCATACATGTTCAGGAAAGGTTTGAGGAACATGATGTTTCAATTTGTTGCTCCAGCCTCCAAATTTCCCAGATTTCAATCCAAATGAATATCTGTGGTCAGCTCTACCTCATGGCATAAAGGACTTTAAAGAGCTGCTGCTAACAATCTGCTAACAGCATATTAGGCAGGTGGCCATAATGCTTTGGTTCATTTGTGTTTGTAAATATGTCAGTTTTCGTGACATTACAGAAACAGTGGATTTACATTGGGCTGTTTTCTACATTGGGGGATTGGGGAGTGCATGGTATGTCTCAGTTTTCCAATGTGCAACCCATGATATACAGTTTATTAGGCAGCTCTGTTAATGTTAATTGGGCGTTTCAGAAACATCTGCAACATTGCTGAACCTTGTAGGTTTACAATTACTTACTGGAGCCTATCTGTAAACTGCAACTTGACCATGCATAAAAAAGGGAGCAACATGGGCCTATTACTGACAAGATGTTGTTTATGTGGTGGACCATACAGTTTGAGACAATAGCTCTTCCATTCTGCACAGTTTATATGAGTCATCCTCTAGTCCTTCATTAGTGGTCAGTTAATGGACACAGGATATTAGCTGGATATTTTTGGTTGGTGGAATATTCTCAGCAGTAATACCTGTTTAGAAAGTCCAGCAGCACTGCTGTACACACACACACTAACTTGTCAGTGTAACTGCCGTGATGGTACAAATAATATCTGCTCTGAGGTGGTCCAGTAGGGGCCCTGATTATTGACGAATAGGGTATAGTAGGGCTAGCAAGTTGTGTAGAGAAACAAATGGACTACAGTCTGTAGTTGTATAACTACAAAGTGCAACTGTATGGTAAGTTGACTTATCAAAGTGGCGACTTATACAAAGCAAAGGTCAGAGACCACCATTCATTTATTTCATTTCCACAATCATTAAGAGCATGTCTTATAATCAGGTTTTTTTTCACTTATTTTTATTAGAAGTTGACTGCATGAAGGGTGGTTTTTGTGCAGTGCTGTATCTATTTAAGAAAATAAAAGGAAATTCAGCCTGATTTGTCAAAAAAGGGAGAGATTTTCTTCACAGTGATGGTGATAGGAACCAGAGGTCATGTTGTCTGTAATGCAAAAGTAGTCATTTTATTTATTATTCAAAACCAACAGTGAGCCTAGCGAGTTTTCATATGTAATGTAAATCTGGAAAGAAATAAATAGCTTTCTTTGGGGACCATTTTGCCTTACAACACCCTGCATGTGCTCCTCTGCCAATTCTTAACCATTTCATATAAAAACGCCTTAAAATCTTCACAGGCCTGGTTCCTGTCACTCCACTGTGAAGAAAATCTGGATTCTGTATGTTTCTATACAATGAACCATTTTACACCAAACCACTCTGAATGGCTTTGTTTACAGCTCAGCCACTGAATTAGATTAAACTTTAGATTAGAAAAGGTTCAGTGTTAGATATTTCAGAAAATTCCATTACACTTGTAGCCAGACGTTTTCAGTGGCCTGAGTTGAACAGCTGTTGGCAGTCCTGCATCGATTAACATGTTGACTCTTGAAGATGATGTAAACAGTGTCCTTCTAGCTGTCTGGCAAATGTATTATCATATTTCCTGAATACAGTGCAAGTGCATGGACGTGTCTAAGCTGAATCTCTCACTGCACTGCATTTGTCGTCGTTTTTAGAGCTATTGTATTACACAGGTATGTCCCTCTATTGATCACATTAGACATGCTGATGGACAGACGAGCTGGCGAGTATCTCTCTTGTACTTACTCTCTCTTGGTCTGTCTCTCTCTCTTAGTGCATACACACACACACACACACATATTCCCCCTGCTTGTGTGTGTGTGTGTGAGGGGGTTGTGATTGTATGATCCAGCACACACTGTGACTGACACGGCCCAAGGTGACTGGTCGATACCATGATTGACGGGCATGCTTCTATTGAGTGCGTGATCCGAAACGAGGAGGGGTAGAAGAGGGCCAAGCAAGCCTGAGAGACAGCAAGAGAGAGAGGGGACCGCAAAGAATGAGTCAGAGGAGAGGAGGGAGAGTGGGAGGGATAGGGAGAGATAGAGAGCGATGCAGAAGCAGATAGAGGAAGACAGCATGTTAGAGAAGAGAAATGAATAAAGGAGGAGAGGAAGAATAAGTCGCAAGAAGTGAATCTAAATATTGAATATTGAAGCATAATTATGCAAGAAACAAGGTTCCATCCTGCAAAATTAATGGGAATTCCACTGATGTGCGAAATATGCCATTCTTCAGAAAAGAATGGCATATTCATATTCATATGCATACAGAGGTGGTGATGATAGGAACTAGATGTCCAAAGTGTTTAATGGCTCTTAAAGCTACCTCACAGGAAACTGTTATATGAAATGTTTTTTAATACATTGCCTAATCACTGAGACTATACTATATTTTTGAGATAAGCTTTGGACTCAGAACACATGTAGGTTCATTGGTGGTAGGGATGCCAAACACACACAAGTACATTTTCTAAACAGTTTATCCTTCTGGGTCACAGGGGGAGCTGGTCATTGGGTGGAAGGCAGGACAGGTTGCCAGTCCATCACAGGGCAGGATGCCAGACAAAACCTGTTAAGTAACAGTAAAAGTATGTTTTGTCAATGATGGTAAAAATCTGTGAAATTAACAATCATTTAATTTCTGAGAAAAGCTGCATTTTGCTGTAAGTCAGTGGTTTCACTAGTTCAGCTACACTATATTTCCAAAAGTATTGGCTTGTCTGCCTTCACATGCATATGAACTTGAGTGACATTCCATTCTTAATCCATAAGATTTAATATGATGTCGGCTCCCACTCTTTGCAGCTATAACAGCTTCAGTTCTCGGAGTGTGTTTATGGGAATTTTTGACCGTTCTTCCAGAAGCACATTTGTGAGGTCAGACACTGATGTTGGATGAGAAGGCCTGGCTCGCAGTCTCCGCTCTAATTCATCCCAAAGGTGTTCTGTCAGGTTGAGGTCAGGACCTGAAAAACAACACTACACCATAATCCCCCCTCCACCAAACTTTACACTTGGCACAATGCAGACAAAACCAAACTCGTCCATCAGATTTCCAGATGGAGAAGCGTGATTCGTCACTGTAGAGAACACGTCTCCACTGCTCTAGAGTCCAGTGGCGGTGCTTTACACCACTGCATTCGACGCTTTGCATTGTGCTTGGTGATGTAAGGCTTGGATGCAGCTGCTCGGCCATGGAAACCCATTCCAGATCCTAATCTGAAGGCCAAATGAAGTTTGGAGGTCTGTAGACTGGACTTGTTGCACAGGTGGCATCCTATCACAGTACCACGCTGGAATTCACTGAGCTTGTGAGAGCGAGTCATTATTTCACAAATGTCTGTAGAAGCAGTCTGCAGGCCTAGGTGCTTGGTTTTATACACCTGGGGCCATGGAAGTGAATGGAACACCTGAATTCAATGGCTTGCATGGGTGAGTGAATACCTTTGGCAATTTAGTGTAGTTATTCATATACATACAGGATTTTATCATAATAATAGTTACAGTGGTTAAAAAAACACAAATGTATTGACCATACAATTTTACACTACTTTGATAGTGAGATTTTTTTATAGTGTAGTAAATAAAGTGGCTTTGTTTGCATTGTAGACACGACCACTGGTTCATATCACTAATATTGTAAAAAAATTGTTATGTAAAAAGTACATAACGTAAAAAGTTATGTCAAAAGTTATGTTTCTCCCAAATTAACTCTTTCACATCAAACCATTCTGAGTAACTTTGTGACTTAAATCTCAAATATTGAATTATTCAGAAAGTGTGAAAATTGTTAGAATTCCCTTTTAACTGTAATACTTTTAAGTTTAAAGCATACTATACATTATTACATTATAATAAGGTTGTTAACTGTTCAAGGAACAGCTCTTTATTAACTTACTTTATTTCTTACTTCTTACTAGATCATATAGCGCTAAAACACATTGTTCAACATTACTGATAATGTCAACAAAAAAATCTAACAAAACTTTCACATTTTTCATTTACAAGTGATGCCTGACCCACGTCCAAGTGAGTTAACACTTTAACCTAGAGATAAGTGCAGTTCACTATGTGAGCTGCTTTTGTGAACAAATAGTGAAAGAAAAAGAAAAATGATGACGGTTTAAAAAAGGAAAAGAGTGCATTTTCTTTAAATGAGGGATAAAGTAGTCAAAAACGAGACAGGCAAGTCTGACAGCATTACTGTAGGCCACCAGAAAAGGAAATGAAATAATGTTACCCTTACACACATCACCAAAGCTCATTATTTATCAATACTGATGTTAGTCTTTGCAATATTCTAAGCCATATCAGCTACTTTGAAAACTGACTGAACATTCGGAAACTTGTCCTGTCACAGCTTACAAATATTGGCTTTTTAAGTATGTATAGCTGGTTAATATAACTATGCCACCCACTCGTCCTGGAGACTCAAAGCTCGTCTAGAGAACTCTAACGTTAAGCCAGTGAAATAATACTGCCTGAAGAGCTATAAGATTAATTAAATATTAATTATTATATTACTTATTTCAGCTATTGCATATTACTTACTACAGCTCAAAATTATGGGTAGGCTTTAACAAAGTACCACATGTTGTTTTATGATAATTTAGCTGTACGTGAGCAGTACCTCAGTTTGTCAGAACACTATCAAACATTTTATTGCTATGTTTACAGGCCACATTTAAGCCAAATAAGGCAAGTCAGCTCTCCAAATATGGATGCTTTGTTGCATTGTAAGCTAACCTAAATGCAATTATGATGTTGCAAAGTGCACCCCTAGTTTAACTGCTTGGCTAAATCCTGCTACACACCTACTATAGCCATTCATGCTACCTATGCCTTTCTTCACTACCTTGATTGTGCATGTACAGTTCAGTTTTAGCTTATGATGACAATAAAATATTGACACAGATTCATTTTCAAAAATACACCAGAGTAGGCTTTGAAACCACCAAGTTTACCACTGATTCATAATAGCGTAAAAATTGGAGAATAGCATTTACTAGTTATGTATCATCTAGAAAAATAATGTATAAATGTATTTGAATATTTGTTACAACCAAGGGGAAAATCCACATTTCATTTCTGATCCCAGTTAGCAGTTAGTTACAGTTATATTGTCTTGTACTGTGTCAAGTATTTTAATATTTCATTCTTATTCTCTTTTGATTTGCTCTATTCTGTGGTGTTGTATTGTTTCACTGCATATCCTTCGTCCGTGGACACCAATATTTTAGTTAATATTAGATCCAGGAGGAAAAATGAGTCACTGTACTTAAACTCTACATGAACTGACCCGTGCTGCCCTTCTCAGCAGATGTAGAAAAAATGGTTATTTAAAGGGACAAAATAAGAAATGGCATACAATATAAGAATTACATGTTTCACCAATCTCAATCACATAAAGTATTGTGACACACAGTGATTGGACTGAGCAGGGATGTTCTGTTCGGAGAGGTAATGGTCTATACAGCTGTTTCTGCTAAAGTATATAGCTTATATAAGAAGTTATTGTGGCAGCATTCTCCATTCATCAGTGTTGTCTCAGTGTGCAGCTTACTGTATGAGGATATAGAATAGGCAACTGAATGTGGAAGCAGGAGGGGAGGCAAGGAAGATTATGGATATATAATACTATACTTACAGAGAAGTACACTAATAAATAAACCATCCATTTTTATTGACAATTTGGGTATTTGTTACACTGCATCAGGCCTACATTTCAGTGAAAAGCCTTTAAACTGGGCTGTTAAGTACAACAGTTTTGTTCGTATTTTTAGTAGCCCCTTTTCATGTTTCTGCATTTTTTTGCTGGAAGTACTGATTGCCGATTTACGCTGCTTCTGAAAAACAACGACAATTACAATAATAGCTGAATCCAAAAATAAGACATTGTACATTTTTTTTACAGTTTTTGTTTACAGATTTTTCAGTCCCTCCCCCACAAGATTTCATCCACAGAAAATCAGCACCATTTATCCCACTTCCTCCCGCAACCTTAACATTTTGTCCCGCTCCCACCCACAGCCTCAATTATATCTGCTTTACTCAGAAAGTGACTTACTTTGGCTTTATTGTGTATTCGCCTTCATTAAGAGCACTGTCCACGGCTGTGGTCGTCTGACTGTCTGAAGGCTCCATTCTGTCTGTAGCCTACAAGAATGGGCAACACTTTATTTGGATGGTCTATTGTAGATACTTTGAAGTATATCTACAACTAAACATCTATTAAATGCAACTGAACCTAAAGATGCATGAAAAAGATTCTCTGAAATCTATACCTAAACTTAACCCTGACCTGAACCATAACCTACTCCTAAATCTGACCCTAACATTAATGTTGTTGATAATCAACTATCACCAGAAAATTTGTTAATAATCAAAGTACCTGTAGATCATCTATAGGGGACCATCAAAATAAAGTGTGATCCAAGAATGCAACTTGCCTGTTCTTGAATGTTTGGTTGCTTCTACTGTACAGCTTACCCAAGTGCTTGAGCTTGAAGCAAAAACAACCACAGATGAGCAGGGAGCAAATGGGTTTGTGCAATTGAGAGGAATGAAGGAATAAGGTTTGCCACATGGAAAGTAATCTAACTTTACACTGACACTGAATTCAGTTGGCACTTTAAAGTTTGTGCTGTTAGCAGTTTAGTTTACTTAACAGTTTTCATATTACCTCTCAAAAGTGTGTAGATTTCAGTTCACTGGAGCCAGTGGTTGTGACAATAGCTGCTGAGGTTATTGTACTCTGATGTAAAGGAATTCTTCCATCTCCTAATTGAAATCTTGGCAAATATGTGACATAGAGATTGGACTGCCAGTATTTCTGAGGTTAGTAGTTGTCTGTAAAGGCAGTAGCAGAACTTGTTTAAAATGGTGTGTACTGTACATACTTCTGTTTCTTGTGAAAAGGGCCAGTTGAGTACATATTGCTTCAAAACCACAAGCACCTTAATGACACAAGGACATGTTCTTAAGGACATAATGAGGAAGGCTGGGTGTGGTGTGCACCCGTTCCCCGGACCCTGATGTTGACCACAAGAGCCAGCAAGAAGGCAGGGCAATTAAAGTGGCCTCTCTGCGGGACTGGTGGAGGTGCCCAGGAGGTGGTGCTCAGCACACACGTGCCGTTCCCCACTCCCTCACATATTTCATCCTCTCCCTGCTATGGGGTATTGTCTGGACTCAGGGTTCAGGCCTAGGGGACAGGCACATACTGCATAGGGCTAGTGTAACTACTTGCTGTTAGCTAGAGCCAAAAACAAAAAAAGATTGTTAACTCCAGAGTTATCATTAGTACATTAGCTCATCTGAAGGGGCAGCCTCCGTTACCCAAGCCTCCTCTGCACCTGACATTATAACTGCTCTTATAACTTCTATTTGCTGCTACATTTTCCTGTGTGCTGCTGATTTTTTAGCCTGTTAGTATCTGTGCTTGTTAAGAATAAGAACTAGGACACAATAGTATCAGCCTTATTCATCCATGTGGCTAATCAATTATCTCTTCCTTAACTCATGGATATCTGAATATCAAAATCAGTCAGAATGTACATCCCTAACTTGAATGTATGGTTCTTGGGGAAAAAAACATTGATGTTCACATTATTGAGGAGGTTCTTTAAAGGGTTTTCTTTCTTAAGTAATGGAGGGAGACTCCAGATCTTGCTTTCTTCTTAAAGAGTAATACGGTGTAACGCGGAGCGAGGTAGCGGACACATGTGCGGAGGTAAGCGACTTTTATTGAGGGCTAATCCAAAATCAGGGTCATAAGGGTCCAGGGTCAATGAGCCAATACGGAGAGATCGTGGGGCAGACATGACATAAACCAGAATCCAACTAAACACAGACAGGGATTCAAACAACAATACATACAACTACGAAGACCAGCAAAGACAAAGTGCAAACACAGGGCTTAAGTACAACAGGGTTAACGAGGGACAGGTGGAAACCAGGTGGCGACAATCATGGTGGAGACATGAAACGAGGGGATGGACTAAACCAGAACCCAAAACAAAGAGGGACATGGAAGTTTCAAAAAACAAACAACATGGACAGGACTGGGAGGGGCCAATCGTGACATACAGACTATACTAGAAGAAGGTCCTATGGCAGCACAAAGCACTCAAATATTAAATCATGTCAACATCTTAAGCACATATGGTGCTGGATTAAATTTCACTAGAGATGTTGTAGCCTGGATATCACACTTACTAACAACAATGCACAGGCTGTGTTTTTAGCAGATTTTGTTATTTCTTTACTCTAGGTTCAATTTGAATGGGACTGCTTTTGCTGAGGATGCACCAAATTCAGCAAATTACAGATGGAAATTTTATTGTTTATTTTATATTTGTTTGTTTGTTTTTTTGCTTGTTTGTTCCATTTATAGTACTGTGCAGAGTTCATAGCCTACCCTTCATTTTCTTAGCCTTCTAATCAAAATGGCCATTAAATACAAATCATTGGTTTTTCAGTGACTGAATAAAATCTGTTATTTAACAGATAAAATATTTAACAGAACATTACACAGAAACCTCCAGCAACTAAATACAGTATCACATTGTTCAGTGTTTATTGTGTCCACCCCTTTGCCTTTATTACAGCTTCCGTTATTTTCAGGAGGCTTGCTATCTGTTTTTCAAAGAGACGTTTTTCAAAGAGGCATATTTCTTTTGCATGTTCTGCTTCTCACATTCCAAATAACGATCCCAAACACATTGAGTGATGTTGAGGCCTGAACTCTGGGGTGGCCAGTCCATTATTCTAAGTAAACCAGCAGCTTCTCTGTTTGATTTGCAGATTTCCTTTTCTCAACATCTTGACAGTTATACATCCCTTCAGACTCAAAGCACTGAGTTGCCTTCTAACAGCAGAAGGATGGACAGAAACATCTGTGGATGTTTTTCAGATCTAAAGCCAGAGTGGAGCTTGATTGTCTTCCCTCTCTCAAAGATGAAAGCTTTAAGTACTGTTTTTTGGGTGGTGACAGTTTTGGTGGTCTACCATGTCTTGCACGGTTTTGAAAACTCCAGTTTTGTCACTTATTTTTCTCTGTCTTACATAATTCTCAGAAATATTGCCAAAAAATGATTAACTTGTTTGTTTAGACTGGACATTTGTTGAATGAATAGTACATTTTTGTATATAAAATAATAAATAAGAAAACATAAGGGAAGATTAGTGTGTTGTGAAGAGAAAGGTCTTCAGTTGCGATGTGAAAGATGCATTGGAGCAGCAGTCACATACAGATTGCAGGGAAAGAGGAAAGCCTAGTATATGATTGTCTGATTTGGAAATTGTTTGCAACCACACGATCTGAGAGAGTGAAGAGTACTGAAAAGGAGGAGAAGCTCAGCATGATAAGTAGGTGAAGGTCCCCTCAGACTATAAAAAATATGGACACTGCAGATTCATACTGGATTTAAATCACGACTCAGGTTGACAATCACAAATTTCAGTATCTGCTCAGGTAAAACTAATCCAGCTCAAATAGAGTTTTAGTTTTCCTGTCCGTGTAATTGAGTACCAAATGTGCTGAACACCAGTTTGGCACTGCCCTCCATTTCCAAAGGAGATGGACAACAATACCACTAAGCTCAAATGTGAGCAAGGACACAGTGTAGGTTGTTTGAACACAGTTTGCCTCTGTTAAATTGCAAAGCCCAGCAGGTAAATAACTGGTTGCCTCCTCCCACAAGAACCCCTACAGTGGCAGCAAGCTAAACTAGAAGAGCTCTGTGAGTATTGGTCTGGAACATAGTTTTCTGGGCTGGAGGAGGGGTAGTCTTTGATTGAGCCCAAGGAAGGACACAGAAAAGTAGAGTCTCTGGATGCTGTCTCACCACTCATTGGTCATCTATAATCTGATTTGTGCCTTCTTTAGTTTATATGCAGAATTCTTGAGATGATGAGTGATAGAAGGCAAATGGTAAGGTTTTGAGGTTCAAATATTTGTGTGAACCCAATGTAATCCAACCATGTTGGGTTTGTTGAATTTAGACATAATTTGTCAAGCATTTGTCATACAGAATGATCTTGAACTATATTGAGATTCAGGTCAACATTTTTTATACCCAATTAAAGCTCCAGGGAGCTTGCAAAACATGCTGACTGTCAGTCCCAGACCTAAAACTGGTGGCTTTGACCAAGGCCTGGACTTCTGTTCTCTTGTGACCAGTCTGTCTGAGAAAAGCTACCAGTATCTCTTCAGCTCCATTTTGACTTTGAAATGGCAGACCACTGAGTTTCCAGGAAGGCTGGTGTTTCTCTGAAGAGAAAGTCTGTCAACCTTAACATGCTCTGAAATAGATAGCAATTCAGCGGCACTCAACATACCCTCCACAAATCTGTCTGTCCAGCTGTCTGCCTAGTCACTTGATCGGACTGGGGATCCTTTTTACCCTGTTTTTGAGAACTTTAGCATTCAAGGATTGCATTAACAGCAACAGATCTTCATGACAGTCTTTCTAGAAAGGGGCAATAAGGACATTTCTTCTTTTTAATGTATTTAATTTATTTATTAACAATAATTTTGTAACTTGCAATATATAAAGACATATTGGCCATAAAAAAGCTTTTTACCACTGGCAAATTTGTAGTACTGCCAGGTTTTTGTCAGGCCCATTTGTGTTTTAGGTACTTTCAATTTCACTGTTTTGCCAATTGGTACATGACTGAATGCAGCTTGTGGGATAATTACTGTTGCTATTATTCTATCATAATTCTAGACAGACAAGGAATCATTGGCATTCGAATGATGAATGACACCTACCGAGGTGTTTTTGCTTCTCCTGTAGTGCCTTACGTTGGCTGTGACAGATGGCTTGGTAATGTGTTTAGTGATTAAATGTCAGTGCAAACTGCAAGAATCCACACTAATAAATAATAGTTGTTAAGTGTAACTTGTTATTTGCAAAAGCCAAGGTGTAAAAACTGGTTACAGTGGCACAGAAAGCTATCCTCAAGCTTTCATATCATCAGTAAACAGAATGGCTGCACTACTGTGAGTCTCACTCTTAAAATAAAGGTTCCTGTGCTTCTTGGCTTGGACCTACAGTTCTAGGTAAAACCTTTACATTGTGTGGAGGTTCTTTAAACTTTAAAAAGATTCTTTATACTCACACAATTCACTTACAAAAGTAGTTCTTATATGACATTAAAATGGCACTCTGGCCTAAAACTAGCCTCTAACATTATTTGTCATGTGATCTAAAGAAGCGTCCAGTGGAAATTGGACTACTGTACGTCGAAGACCATCAAAGAGGAGTGGAGGAAGGCGGGTTAGAAGGCAGCGAGAGAGAAGGAAAGGCAGGAGTGTGGAGGTTAGAGTAGGGACTCTGAACATAGGCACAATGACTGGTAAAGGCAGAGAGCTTGCAGACATGATGGAGAGAAGGAAGGTAGATGTCTGTGTGTCCAGGAGACCAGATGGAAAGGAAGCAAGGCCAGGAACATTGGAGGTGGATTCAAACTGTTCTATCATGGTGTAGAGAGGAAGAGAAATGGAGTAGGGATAATCCTAAAGGAACAGCTTGTGAAAAGTGTTCTGGATGTAAAGAGAGTGTCAGACAGGATCATGAGCCTGAAGTTGGAGGTTGATGGTGTAATTTTGAATGTGGTCAGTTCATATGCACCACAGGTTGGTTGTCAGTTAGAGGTGAAAGAGGAATTTTGGAGTAAGATGGATGAAGTGGTAGATGGTGTCCCTAGAGAGGAGAGATTCGTGATTGGTGCAGACTTCAATGGACATGTTGGTGAAGGGAACAGAAGGGATGAAGAGGTGCTGGGTATGTATGGTGTGAAAGACAGAAATGCGGAAGGTCAGATGTTTGTAGATTTGCAAAGAGAATGGAAATGGCTGTGGTGAACACATATTTTCAGAAGAGGGAAGAACACAGGGTGATATACAAGAGTGGAGGGAGGTGCACACAGGTGGATTATATCCTTAGCAGGAGATGCCACCTAAAGGAGATTGGAGATTGTAAAGTGGTACCAGGGGAAAGTGTAGCAAGGCAGCATAGGGTGGTTGTCTGTAGAATGAGATTAGGAACAAAGAAGAGGAAGAGAGTGAAGACAGAACCAAATATTAGATGGTGGAAGCTAAAGGAGGAGGATGGTTGCAGGCAGTTCAGGGAAAAATTGCAACAGGCCCTTGGGGGCAGTGAGGAGCTACCTGAGGACTGGGAAACTACAGCTAAGGTGGTGAGAGAAACTGGCAAAACTGTGTTGGGTGTTTCGTCTGGTCAGAGGAAAGAAGACAAGGAAAGTTGGTGGTGAAATGAGGAAGTCCAGGAGAGTATTCAGAAGAAGAAGGTAGCTAAGAAAAAGTGGGATAACCAGAGAGATGAAGGAAGTAGGCAGGAGTACTGTGAGGCTAGTCGCATAGCGAAAAGAATGGTGGCAAAGGCAAAGGCTCAGGCCTATGATGAGCTGTATGAGAGGCTGGACAGTAAAGAAAGAGTAAAGGACTTGTATCGTTTGGCTAAACAGAGAGATAGAGCTGGAAAGGATGTACAGCAGGTTAGGCTGATAAAGGATAGAGAGGGAAATGTACCAGTGAGTGAACAGAGAGTGATGAGTAGATGGAAGGAGTACTTTGAAGAACTAATGAATGAGGAAAACGAGAGAGAGAGGAGGACAACGGGGGGAGAGATAGTGGATCAGGAAGTGCAGAGAATTAGTAAGGTGGAAGTGAGGGCAGCTTTAAAAAGGATGAAGAATGGAAAGGCAGTTGGTCCAGATGACATACCTGTGGAGGTATGGAGATGTTTAGGAGAGAAGGCAGTGGACTTTTTAACCAGGTTGTTTAACAAAATCCTGGAGAGTGAGAGGATGCCTGATGAGTGGAGAAACAGTGTACTGGTCCCCATTTTTAAGAACAAGGGTGATGTGCAGAGCTTCAGTAACTACAGAGGTATAAAGTTGATGAGCCACACCATGAAGGTATGGGAAAGAGTTGTTGAAGCAAGGCTAAGGCGAGAGGTTCAGATCAGTGAGCAGCAGTTTGGTTTCATGCCCAGAAAGAGTACCACAGATGCAATTTTTGCGTTGAGAGTGTTGGTAGAGAAGTACAGAGAAGGTCAGAAGGAGCTACATTGTGTCTTTGTGGATCTAGAGAAGGCATATAATAGGGTGCCAAGAGAGGAACTGTGGTACTGTGTGAGGAAATCAGGTGTAGCTGAAAAGTATGTTAGGGTGGTGCAGGACATGTATGAGGAGAGTGAGACAGTGGTGAGCTGTACAGTTGGAGTGACAAATGGTTTCAAGGTGAAGGTAGGGTTACATCAGGGATCAGCTTTGAGCCCCTTCTTGTTTGCAATGGTGATGGAAAGGTTGACAAATGAGGTCAGGCAGGAGGCTCCATGGACCATGATGTTTGCAGATGACATTCTAATTTGTGGTGAGAGTAGAGAGCAGGTGGAAGAGAATCTGGAGAGGTGGAGGTTTGCATTGGAGAGGAGAGGAATGAAGGTCAGTAGAGACAAGACAGAATATATGTGATATGTGTATATGTGTGTGAATGAGAGGGAGGCAGGTGGAAAGGTGAAGATGCAAGGAGTAGAGGTCATAAAGGTGGATGACAAATATCTTGGGTCAACCATCCAGAGCAATGGACAGTGCAAAAAAGAGGTGAAGAAGAGGGTGCAAGCAGGATGGAGTGGGTGGAGACGGGTGTCAGGGCTGATGTGTGACAGACGGATAGCAGCAAGAGTGAAAGAGAAGGTTTACAAGACAGTAGTGCGTCCTGCTATGATGTATGGTTTGGAGACTGTGGCTCTGTCTAAAAGACAGGAGGCTGAGCTGGAGGTGGCGAAGATGAAGATGCTGAGATTTTCGTTGGGAGTGACAAGGATGGGCAAGATTAGAAATGAGCAGATCAGAGGGACAGTGAAGGTAGAGCAGTTTGGAGATAAAGCCAGAGAGGCCAGGTTGAGATGGTTTGGACATGTGTTGAGGAGGAATAGTGGATATATTGGGCAAAGAATGTTGGAGATGGAGCTGCCGGGTAGACGAAGAGGTAGACCTCAGAGAAGGTTTATGGATGTAGTGAAGGTGGACATGGAGATGGTTGGTGTAAAAGTAGAGGAGGCAGTAGATAGGGCAAGATGGATGTTTTCATACCTCAGCGTTCTTTCACTACGCTACCCAGCATGCATTACGCAAATTCATCATAAATCACCATAACCCCCCCCCCCATAACACATACATCTATTTTTTTCCACGTTAGCCTGCCAGCAGGGGAAAAAACATCCATCTTGACTTGACCCTCATAAATCTGCACCGAAGAGTCATTTTTCACACAGTTTTTCCACCTTCAAGATACATCAACAGAGGGGGGTTTTGCTATTCTTTAAACCGGAGGGCCTCACGCTACCGTGGCATCACTGTATGAAGCAGGCATGTCTGCAACAGATGTGTACATGGTTACCTTTTTCACTTTGGCTTGAGTGCATTTTTAAGACCACTTTAAAGACCACTCAAGAAGCATATTTATCATTGTCAGATGACAGTTGCTATAACACTGCAAGACAAACTGCCATATTGGTGTCACTGCTGTGCTGAGAATGGGACGACATACTAATAATATCTGGTGGTCCTAATGCAGTTCCTTTTTATTAAGGAACAGATTAGATGGGGCATGTTTGTGAAGCAAATTGTGAAGAAACAGGTGGACTACGCTCAGTAATAGACCTCTGAAGTGGTGTGTCATACTACTTCCAGTCTAAGCTTGTTTTCTCTATGATAAAAATGAAATGTTTTTGAGAACTGCTGCTGTCGTGTCTTGTGGTGCACTGAAGTGTATGAAGCAAGCTCCTGCTCACCGCAATGGCATGGCATGAAAGTAAGTCTACTAAACACTCTTATATACCTCCAACTCGGACTTCTACTGCCAAAGCAACTTCACTTTTGTGTTTGTGTGAGTAGACACCATGTTTTGGCTCCTTAATGACCTCATAACTCAGAAGATGTTCTTATGGAAAAGGTATTAGCTTTAAACATTTTCCACAGGGAGCAACAGCAGCTCCATTCATTTCTGTCACAGAGAAAAACTATTTAGGCCCACAGTTGCTAATAAGGTCATGGCATCGACTACAGAACGAAGACACGACTTCCGAGGACCTTTGTCATCCTACAGAGTGCACCTTTATGTTTATGATAAAATACCAGTGAGTTTAGGAACAAGGTAGGTGCACCTCCTGAACTGGCAACTCAATTTGTATTTAATTGATTTCATCCATGCAGTCTCTAGCTCATTCCTTCTTTCCTCGCTCTCTTTTCTGTTGTATATCTCACCTCGGCTTTAGCATGCTTACAGCATTCCTTTTTCGTTTGCCTCCATGTTTGCTGGCTTGCTCTGTGCTGGAGGTGAGTCAGCCTCTTGGACTTCGCCCCTAATCAGAATCACTGTGCGCTCCAGTGTGTGACACACTCCTCCTGTGAGAGACATTCCTCTCTCTCTGCTCTGCCGCAGGGCCACAGCACAAAGGTGGATGATGGCTCCTGTGCATTGTAGGCCACACGATGTGTCAGGCCTGACTGTCATGTGGCCCATTTGTTCTTCCATGTGGTTCCTGGCAGAGGCACACAGCTATCCTCCATCCTGAGACACAGCACAAGCCCTGCACTGTTACTTCTGACTTCTTGTCCACTTTTCTGTTTTTGCCTTCTGTATATTTTAGTTTTTTTCCATTCTCTTTATCTCTCGTGTTCTCTTATTTACCATTCAGTTACAAATCTCAAAACTTGAGATTCACAGAAAGTCCAACAGGGATAGAACGTGTAAGGCTATATAATCTTTCAGTAATGCCAAAATAACCTGTTGTCATCATCCAGGCTTTATTGATTTATCAAACTGTAGCATCACAAGGAGACAGGGAATATGGATGGACAAGAGTATAAATCCATATGTCTGTCAGTGAGGCTAATGTTGCTAACACAAGCTCAGTAGGTATCTGCTGTCATTGTTGATGTATTAGTTATAAACTCCAACTTCAGTGTCATAAAGAGACAGTAAATGTGGATGGGTAATGTAAGATTATCTTAAACACTGTGTAATGCTAAAGTTGCTGATCCTTGCTAAACATTAAGGATCAGCTTGCACTGTGTTGCTGGTCTAAGCTGTGCTGGTTTAGCATTCCAGCATCAAAAGCACAACATATCCTGGTTTTGCTGGTGAGCAGTCATGCTAGTCTGTACTGTTTTTCTAGCATGGTACTAGGAAACCTCTTGCTAACACAAGCTAGAGAACCAGTTGCTGTCATTATCTAGGCTTCTGTTTTAGTTACTGTAACTTTAGTATCATAAAAAAGTGTAAATATGGATGGACAATGTAAGACTAAGTGTTTCGATGATGCTAAACCTGCTAATGGTAGGGAGTCTCTTGCTAGCGTGAGTTAGTGAACTACACTCACTGGCCACTTTATTAGGTATAATGTTCAATTGCTTGTTAAGACAAATAGCTAATCAGCCAATCACACGGCCGCAACTCAATGCATTTAGGCATGTAGAGGTGGTCAAGACAACCTGCTGAAATGCAGACCGAGCATCAGAATGGGGGAAGAAAAGGGATTTAAATGACTTTGAACGTGGCGTGGTTGTTGGTGCCAGACGGGCTGGTCTGAGTATTTCAGAAACTGCTGATCTACTGGGATTTTCACGCACAACCATCTCTAGGGTTTACAGAGAACGGTCCGAAAAAGAGGAAATATCCAGTGAGCGGTCAGTTGTGTGGACGAAAATGCCTTGTTGATGTGAGAGGTCAGAGGAGAATGGGCAGACTGGTTCCAGATGATAGAAAGACAACAGGAACTCAAATAACCAACCAGAATCTCTGAGGAACGTTTCCAACACCTTGTTGAAAGTCTGCCACAACAAATTAAGGCAGTTCTGAAGGCAAAAGGGTTCCAACCTTTCACTAGTAAGGTGTACCTAATAAAGTGGCCAGTGAGTGTAGCTTGGTGCCGTTGTCTAAGCTGTATTCTGTTGTGTGAGTTATAAACTCACTTTAGCACCATGAGGAGACCATGTATATCAGTGTTGGTGGTAAAAGGGAAACCGCTTGCAAAATGAGTTAGTGAACTTGCTGTGATCACTGAGTCTCTATTCTGTTTTGGTTATAAACTCAGAAATGTTGTTATGATACAAGAGACAGTTAAAATGCTTCAAGAATGTAAGAGTGTAAATCTGTATGTTTTATCATCCAAATGGGATGCTAATTTTGGTAAAGGCTTGCAAGCATGAGCTATTGACCTGTCGATCTGCTGATATTGTCTAGAACTCATAGACTACTGTATCAAAAGTAGAGAGTAAATATGGATGGAAAATGTAAGAATACAGAACCTGCCCTGCTGGGAAAAAACACAGCACAGATCTGCATGCATTCCGTCCAGGTCTGGTGCTGGTTTAGCTGGTCACCCAGCATGGTCTTGCTGGTTGACTAGTATACCAACATTCAAAACACAACATGTGCTGGTTTTGGTGGTAAGCATTATAACTTTAATTGCTACTGTCCAGAAACACAATATATCATCGCTGTCCAAAGAAAAATAGTATTTGTTTTTTATTTATATTTTCTATATCATTTGAGCCTGGCAGCTGAACTTCATATCGTTTGGAAATTTCATGATAGATAGACCAACAGAAATGCTCCAAAACTGTTTGGAATAAAACCTCTTCCCAGTGAATTGCGTGAAAAGTAAAGAACCTTTTTGTCCTCTCCTGTAAAATGATTTTTAATGTAAAAATGTTTCAGAGATTTGTGTTTCTTTAGACTGCAATGATATGCTGCTCTAAGCTGGTCTTTTCAAGCATGGTGGCTTTCTTTTTGGAATAGTTTCTTTTCAAATGTGAAGCATTTTTGAACTACTAAACAGCATTTTTAATCCCCTCTACAAATGAATGGCATGGTTTTCTATTATGCTAATGAAGCTGGATCTAGTCTTAATTTCAGTATTTTATAAAGGTTTAAGTATTGCCATTGGCAGATTGGCCCACAGTTCCCATATCAGTGCACAAGTGTTTGTAAAATTCACATTTAAGTGCACAAATTAATTTTATATTCTTGAAAACATTGATTTCAAAGTTCCAACCTTCAGTATAAAAATGGGAGCTGTATGTAAATGTCAAGACTGTAAATATTCCACCAAGGTCAGGTATCTGACTGCGTAATTAAACAGGTTCTAATCAACTACTTACAAACCTATCACATTCTAAATCCCTATCTGACGCTCTCCGGTTCATCCTTCACTTTCTTCTTCATTCCTCTTCTCCTGAGCTCTCCTGCTCTCTCTCCAGGGTGAGAGAAGCTGATTGAGGAAATGGCCCTGAGGCTCAGAGGCTCCACTGTACTTACAGAGAAAGAGACCAGCAATTAACATACACACACACACACACACACGCACACACACACACACGCACGCATGCACACTCGCACACACACGCACGCACGCATGCTCGCACACACACACATATGCGCACGCGCATACACACACACACATATACGCTCGCATACACACACACGCTCGCTCACATACACACACGCGCACACTCTCGCATGCTTGTGCACACACACGTACACTCACACACACACACGCATACACACACACACACACACACGCATACACACCCATGCGCCCACACATATACACACGCACACACACGCACACACGCATATACACACATACGCACACAGACGCACACACATGGGCACACGCATACACACAAGCACACACACGCATACGCACACACACACACATGCACGCACATACACGCGCACACACATACGCACACACACACAGGCGCACACACACATGCACACACACACAAGCGCACACACATATACATGCTCAGAGCAGCAATTAAGCATTCTGAGAGGTCCAAATTAGTCTGAGAGAAAGAGAAATTGAGAGGGAGAGATAGAATGAAGAGGATGCAGAGATATTTCCTGTTTTAGTGCACATTCTTCATAACTTGGATTTCTTTCCCTCTCTGTGTGAGAAGCTTGCAGTAATTGAGTGAAATGTGAGGTCCGTATACTCAGAGGAACAGTTTATTGCTCGAAATTGCTCATATATTCCTCTTTTATGGCTCAGGAAACCTAATGGTGATTCTCCTAAAAGTCCTTTGGAGAAACAGCGTTAGATGGGTACAGCAGAGATAAAGGAAAGATGAGAGCATGAGCATCTTAGCATGTTAGAGCACAATGTCTAACTTTATTGACATGTCTACTGAAACTTAAGAGGACACACTTCAAATTTCTGAGGTCTTTTTCTCAGGAGAAACACCTGAGCAGCAGCAGGAGACTCTAGCAAAAGTAGGGGAACGTACTGAAATGTTCAGAAAATGTCCTCTTATTTATTTCCTATAAGTATTAAAAATTTACTTCAATTTGTTTCAGTTTTGCATTTCAAGTTTTAAACATTATCTATGATTGATAACCATACCAGGTTTGATACTCTATGGCCAGTTCTTAACCTTTTTCACAATGCAGCCATTTTGGGTTCAGAATATTCATGACCCCCTCTTGGCCAATCAAGACCCTCCCTTGGTAACAAGCTCACCCAGTAGAAATTTGTAATTCACATTAGTCTGTTTTCCATGGCCTGTGTTTAATGAGGTATATGTCTTGTAGCACCACTTTTACAACCCTCTCCAGGGCTACACTGTGATCCCCAAGGGGTCCCTACCCCCAGGCAAAGAGCCTTAGTGGGCTTTAAACAAACATCACTGCTATATTATGATAAAAATCACCTTTAGTGGTGAAATCAAAATGTGTTTTCCATTATACATCAGCTGTCATTTGACTGAAAAACATATCCAAAGTTTTTACAAATGAGTATGGAGCATTTTGGAAACAATCTATTCAGTGATGGTGTGACTTTGCAGTAAAACTCAGCAAAGCTGTGTCTTTATCCAAATAACGGCTTCAATAGAGCAACATAACAGACGCCTTGTCATGTTTATGTAATGCTGCTAATGGCATGTGGCAATTTTTTTCCCTGTGTATTACTCATAAGTCCTGCTGCACTCTTTGTTACAAGTCTGACATTCACATGTTTTGAATTATGCTGTGTTAATATGTTGCTTCTCGTTAGTCATTATTCAGAGCAACTAATAGTAATACAGTCTTAAAGCTTTACAGTCTGGAGAGGAATTTGCACCAAATTGAAAAGCAGTCACTACAGTGGACAAATGTGAAATGCAGTGCACACAACATTACTTTTTCATGCAGAATAAAAGACAAAATAAAATAACAAAACCACAGTTACACTGTTTACACGTTGCCTGAACTCTTTATTGAAAATTATACAACAGTTAGTTCTGGCTGCAGAAGCTGGTTGGTTGAGAAATGTTCTAATTGTGCTGTTATTTTGCCATAACATCACTTACACTGTATCACTCCGCTGAGACGCCGTTGCTAAGCAAAGACTTTGGCAGGAGATGCTCAAGCTATATTCCTGTTTACGCACAGATACTGGACACTTTTAAGATCACAGTTGACCGACAGCTGATTTGGTCAGACTGTCAGCTGGTCTGTGTGGAGCTGGAGAACAAAGTGCCGGCTGTGCAGCGAGTGGCGGAGCTCGTTACTCTGACATAACAAGCTGCTGGTTAGGGAAATATAATTAGGCAGAACTGCGAACATTAAACTATATTAAATGCCGCGTTCACAGCCCAATGTGTTTGCTTCTTACTTTGTTTATTTAACTGCTGTAGAAAAGCAACAGAACACACAAGGTCGTGCATTATCACTAATAATCACGGCTGTGATGATCTATGGCAACTGCGATCAACTCACAGCCATGTTATTTCATGGTAACACACAACCGTTTGGAGCGCTGAGCGTTCAACTGCTTAAACAATACATGAGGATTTGCATTTAAAAAATGAAGTGCAGAATTTTGTTTAGAACTGAATTCATCCATCTTGCTTTCCATCATGCAGTACTTCAAGCAGATTTGCCTCACTGAAATGCAATAATGACAATGAAAACAGTAAAATACAGTGCACACGTGACGTGACTTTCTGTAGTAATATGTGGAATACATGCCAAAATGAAAAGCAAAGCCTCTGCCTCAATGTTTTCATGTTTCTTGACTTCCTTTTTGTATTTCAGAGGTATTTGCCTCACTAAATTGCATCCAAAACAGTGAAATGTGAGGCACCCACAAGATTAGATTTAAACAGCAGCAAGCAGAAAACGTACCAAAATGAAATTTAAAAGATCACATTTAGTTAATGTTGTAAGGTACTTGTTGAGGTCAAGTGACGTGGCAACAATGTAACAGTGGTTTTGCTTTTCGTTGGGGCTCATACTGTGCATGCCGCTGTGGAACAGTAGCATCATGTATGCATTGCTTTTCATTTTGCTTCAGATTCTTCTCCGTATGACAGGGCAGTGAAGTTCTGTCCACTGTTATCTTTTTTGATCTCCGAATCAATTTGCTAAGTTCTCACTCAACATCAGTTAGAAGTCTTTCTCCACAAAGCCGGAGTTTTGCAAGTATGATTAATCATATAATCATGTCAGGCAGTCTAATTGCCTAATCTTTTCATCATTTCTAGCCTGGTGCGATATTTTACCATGATGTCAGAAACCTCGTTCCTCTCCGGGGACTGGCAGTTTGGCGAAGATAATTAACCTAATTTTAGCTCTTTGTGTGAATGTCAGCAAAAATTGCAGCGAGAGGCTGTCAGCTCAACTTAGCTTGAGTCAGAGAGGTTATGTAAGCTTGTCCTCCTAATTTATCTTCCCTTCCCCCCCCTTCTTCCAGCGGCAGACGCGGTTCCCGTAAGGAAAGATGGAGAGCAGGTAAGAAATCCTGTTAAACAATTTCCATTCACTTAGTATTTAACCTCCTATACACTTGCCTGAGGCTGTGGCCAATTTGCCTGATTGCCCCTTGAGGGTAGCCTGTGTTTTAACTCAGAGATGATAATCTTGGTAAGAATGACTAAACCCAGTAAGGACGTATTAGCATTGTGTTAGATGTAATAAAAGATGCTCACTGAGTTTCATTCACTTGTTGCCGCATTGAGATTTCTGGGTGAAACATACACTTTATGAAGACGTCTTGCTCTAGTGGGTTATGTGATAATGATACACTAGGGCTATTTTTAGATTAAACACTTTTAATGAACACGTTTCTCTCCAGTGAGCTATACTGTGTTAGTTTGCTTCCGGAAATGAGCAATAAGAAAAACAATACGTTTACACCATGAGCGGCCTTGTTGAGGCAAACGCTACAAACTGCTAATGAGATTTTTGTCAGATTTTATCAATGATTCCAAATATGCTTTTGAAACACTAATTTGACCTTCAGTTTTGTGTATTTTGGTCTCTCCCCATTCAAAGAGAGATGAGTCTGGTCTTGTGTGGCTGAAAATAACTGCCTGGCAGCGTTGCAAAGATGGCCACTGAGTGAGCAGACTTTCCGATAAGGGCTTTGTTGAAACATACCTCCATGAACACTATGTTATGGCTGTGTACATTTTGCTTTTATGCTAGTAATAGCGTATGTAGCAGAATGTTATGCTGAGTTACACTGTTATGCTACTAAGACGGCTGCTAAAGTAAGCTAATGAAATCCCGGACGAAAGCCCTATTCGAGTTGGATTAGTTTTAGAAGAGGAGGTCCAGAAATGTCATTTGTACTTGGTTTGACTTGGTGATTGGTATGGGATAAAGTCATTTTTCCAGATCATCTCAAATAGAATGAGACATCATCGCATCTATATTTATCTCAAAAAAGAAGGCGGCAATTTTTTATTACCTGTTTTATTTTTTTTATTAAAAAACAAAAAATAGACCGGAACTGCTGTTACTGAGGTAGCTCCAAGTTCAGCCAATTACAGAAGGTAATTCATTACGGAATTATTACTTAACAGACTTATAAAAACTATGGACACTGCAGATACTGATTCTGATACTGCAGGTACAATCAAAATTATGGATCTTGTCGGTAATCATTCAAATCACAGCACCTCCCCAGGTAAAACTAATCCATCTTAAATAGCACTTCCACTGATTTACACATGTACTTAGAGGCTAATAACTAATAACTAATAATAATGGCTGCCACAACCTCTGCAAACTGTCCACATTCATAACTGGCTAATTTGTGTTTTGCTGATGATTGGATGCTCGTTTGGGGTTCAAATATTTTACAGTTAATATACAGATGAACTTTTTTAGTGTTCTCTGTGTTATAAAATGAGTTAACTGTGCCTGTGTTTGTTAGGTTTTGTGAAGCTGAAGCTGAAAGTCTGTCTAAGAACCTTTTTGTTGTCCAACAACAAGCCAAAGCTAATGAAATAACAGTAACACCACAAAACCAAACTTTTTTCCATATCTTTTCCGGTTCTAGATGCGTATGAGCTTTTCTGAGACTTTTCTGATTACCCAGTTTCTTTTTTTCCCCCTCACTCCAGCATCTTAAATGACATAATTGAACAATAATAACCCTGAAGTTGGTACAGGGTCTCCTGGCCTTAATCAGCCACTTATGTTGCTTGTTAGGTAAAGCACGTACCTCTCCTCCACGACTGTATTTCGGAAGTACACTGCAGGCCAAAACCTTCACTCAAAACTATCGCAAATCAGTGTCTAAGATATCAGGCAGTGTATCCATAACCATTTTATGTGGTAACTTTCCCTGTGAGGAAGCTTTAGGAGTAATTATACACCTTAGAGGGTTCCCATCACCACTGTTATAACCAACTCTGACTCAGCAAGGCACATTTCATATCAAACCACTCTGATTGACTTTGTTTACATATTCACCATTTAATTATGCAGGCATTTTGAAAGCTGGAATTTCACTTTTAACTACCATTCTGACTCCAGCTCTTCAACACGTCAATAACTTAAAGACATCACAGACACCAGTTGAGTCGCGTTCCATCTTTACAAGTGGCCTACATGTGCTAGCCAACGCCCAAATAACATAATACTTCTCCAAGGGAGGGAGACTATTGAATTTCTCACCAAGGCCACAGGAGCTGGCCTCCAGAGGCCCTCCATTACTGTACAGTACAGCCATATAAACGGGCTATCTCCTTGGAGACACAAGCCCTCCATCTTCCTGCTCCGCCACCTCTTTACCTTCCGTGCACAAGGGCAGCAGCTCCATTGGCTCCCTCACACATAGATGAGATTGGCTCAAAATCAGCCATTTTGGAGCCTGATACCCTTCCAAGCGGCTGCTGCGAAAGATAAAGTGCCAGCGAGTGATGTCATCCAGGGCTACTGCTGAGGAGGTAGCTTCGTAGCATGCAAAGATGGTGGAGGGGCTTAGATGAGTAATTTGCGCATGCATGCAGGAGTTTGCACGGCCACTGTTCTATTGCCGATCGTTAAGAAATCTCAAGGTCACTTTGCCTTTCCAGTTAACTAAACCCTAGAAACTGCACCACAATAAATCATCGCCTTTGCAGCTGCAAGTGACCACAGATATGTGTTTTTTTTGTAGCAAAAACATTAATTACCGTTTCCGAAGCGTGGGCTGAAAATAACCTACTGTTGTAAATGTACTATTGGTTCACTTTTCCCATGGTGCCAGGTGCCTGTAGTGGTTATTAGTCTAATACTGGGGGCTGTAATGCTTCAGAGGACTTTTAGGGTTCAAGGC
Source organism: Pygocentrus nattereri (assembly GCF_015220715.1). NCBI lineage: Eukaryota > Metazoa > Chordata > Actinopteri > Characiformes > Serrasalmidae > Pygocentrus > Pygocentrus nattereri. The sequence continues at coordinate 20,512,491 of NC_051211.1, forward strand.
AAATTATCTGTAACAAGAACGGAATTAAGGACTTTAGATGAAAACGTGCTTGATCGATGGACCCCGAGGATCTGACCAACAAGGTCAGTTACATGTTTAGAATAGACGCCTCACCCACAGCTCTGCTGCTGTGAAGCTGACCTCTGCGTGACCTTTATTATCGATCCATCCTAATTAACAAAGAGAAGCTCTTGCTGTTTCTACCGGCAACAGTGTTTCTCTCACTGTCGTAGGTACAATATAAGCAATCGATAGATGACTCTGTATTTAGGTTGTCATGTCTTATTGATGCTAGCACAGCCACTCGGAAGACATTCCAAGCTTGCTGCTGTTGCCTTGATGCTATACAGTATTTGTCCACTTCTTTCCCCATGGACCCCTAGACGTTTGACCTCTGCCAAATCCACAATACCTGGCCCTGTGGGTCATCCTTAGGTGTAGCCTTAAAGGGGAATTTTAGAGATTTTGTAGCATTTCTGCATAATTAAGTGGTCAAGGTGTAAACAGTTGTTCAGAGGTGTTGGCTGTGAAATGGTGCATGAAGATAGAGGTGGGCAATATGATGATATTTTTATGTTATCGTGATACACATGCTTCTCTAAGCATATTGTGGATATCATCAGTATTTAAAGAACACACTACATGTTGCATTTATTAGAGAAGATGATTAGTCCTGACTGAGTGCAGTGCAGTATGTGAAACATTGAATAAAAACATTGTACCCGGAGTTTTTGATGGCAGATGTTTTTAAGTACTGTGATGTGATGTTTTTTTGCCCTATCACCCACCCCTAGGTTAAGTTAGGAACTAGGGGTCATGAAATCTACACAAGTAGAGGCATATTTTACTATACAAATCGGGCAGTGAACCTACACATCCAAGGGTATCACCCCAGTAATAGTGGAGTGCCTTTTATTCTGAGTGTGTACCTTCACAGTGTGCATTGTTATGCACCTTATCCATTAAATCATGCAGAGATGTTGAAAAATATGTGGGATTCCCCTTCAATATATGTAAGCACACATGCTTCTTCTAACCATAATGATGTCTTTTCTTGCTTCAGTCTGTTGGTCTTTCTCTCTTTCTCTCTCTCTTTCTCCCTTCTCTTTACCTTTTTTCTTCTGCCAACACAGTTGGCCTAGAGGTGTCACATCGAGTGAAGTTCACCTACACGTTTGTTGTATTTATATCAGCTTTGGTTGTCACTGATATGCAACATGTTTATCAGGATAGAAAAAGACTTATTTTCCTGGTTTTGATTTGCCAAAATTTGGCAAAGCACACCACTGTCCACTCAAAACCAAAAAGTAAGCATCCTGTATCGCAGAAAGTATATATCAGTGATAGACATATGAGGCAGATATGACTTTTTTCAGGTGAACCTTCTCTTAAAATATCCTACTTACTGTTTCCTCTGTACACACTGAAATCTCTTACTCACTCCTTCTATTGTGTTCCTGCGCCTCTGACGTTACCTCTTCCTTCTCCTCTTGTTGCCCACTCTCCCCTCAGCCTGGACGTGCCGAGTTTTTCCTGGGAAGGAATCAACGTAAGTGAGGAGTTGACCTCTCCCTCTTCTCCCCCACTTTTTTCTTCTTTTGTTCCCTAGCAAGTGCTTATAAATGCGTGGTTTATAACTTAAGCACCACTCGGTTGCCAGTCAGTAGTTTTCAACTGAAGGTTCTTCAGCAAATACCAGACTGTGCAATGCAATACAATAACACAATGAATTCAGCATAGGTCCATTTACATCAAACAAGATACGCTATGCAGCCAAAAGTGTGTGGACACTTGACTGTCACACTAATATAAGCTTTGTTGGACATTTTTTTTGGCCCTTTCCAAAACCATGGGCATTAATATGGAGTTGCTGCTGCCCCCCGCCTTTGCAGCTGCAACAGCCTCCACTCGTCTGTGAAGGCTTTCCACACGATTTGGAGGGTGTCTGTAGGGAATTTGTGCCCATTCAGTCAAAACAGCATTTGTGAGGCCTGGCACTGATGTTGGATGAGAAGGCCTGGCTCGCAATCAGTGTTCACCACTTCAGAGAACATGTTTCCACTGCTCCCGAGTCCAGTGGTGGCATGCTTTACACCACTCAAATTGACTCTGGGCATTGCTGATGTTGCTTTCAGATGAAGTTCGGAACTCTGTAATAAGTATTATAATAGAGAATAGGTGATTATGACATGCGTCGGCGCTCGCTGACCCTGCTTCGAGTTTGTGTGTCGTGTTTTGTGGCTTATCTGTTGTTGTCCACCTCACAGTAATAGCACTTACGGCTGACTGGGGCAGCTCTAGCAGGGGAGAAATTTCATATACTGACTTGTGGCAAAGATGGCATACTGTGTACCACGTCTAAAGTCTTTGAGCTCTTCAGTATGACCCATTCTAGTGTCAGTGTTTGCCTATGGAGATTGCATGTGTTTGATTTTATACACTGCTTAGCAAAGGGTGTGGGTAAAACACTTGAATTCAGTAATTAGGAGGGGTGTCCACATACCTTTGGCCACAAAGTGTATATACTGATATGATTATTTATATTACGTCGTTACTGCACACAAAACATGCAAAAACTGATCTATTTTCAGAAAGTCAGGAACAGCCTGACTTCTCATTAACCGTTTTAACTTATTATTTTATGGATAACTTTCTAGAGCCATTTCTACCTATATAAGCCATAAGCCATTTCTAGCAATCACCTGGGGCTCCAGAGCTACCAGCAGGCACCCAAGTATAAATGTAAAATGTTTAGCATGGTTTGGAGCCTCCTAAATCATACATGCAAATTATGAATGCAAATATATGTGTACTCATGCATTTTCTGTTCTTTGCTGGTCACAACCAGAGCCACTGAACTAGCTAGCTAGTTTACACCCATACACGTTAACAGTAGTCTAAAGGTGAGCCAGAAAATCAAAGATGCAGAATTTTAGAGTAAAGTTAACTTAAATCCAGTTTAATTTATTTATGTATCTGTGTATACTGTACATGCATGTATGCATGCATATGAATTATTTTTCATACTTGCATGCAAAATAATATGATTTGCATGCAGGTGATTGAAGAGTCCACTAAATAGGATGTCACGTATGGCCCCCAAATGTTAAAAAACGACCTTTGCACACTTATCATGAACCAGCACATATAAGTAAAGACACAACAGACCAACATATGGTTTAGTAGTGGTTTGGGGGGAAGTTCTGAAACCACAGATGATCAAAGACACAACAGCAAACTGCAGGCTTACAATGCAGGAACATTGGCAGTATGAATAAGCATGGTTTAATTTTCATAATGCTAAGATCTAACAGCTGAAAAGATGATTAGACAGTTGTGGTGAGCACTTCTGTGCCAGTAAATGTAGAAAAGAGCTTGTTGTCATGTCGCTCTGAGCTGGCCCATGCTGTTGGCTATGTGTGTTAGCACATTATCAATTTCTTGCTAATTAGCCTTGGCTCCCATACTCACCTCCTGTTGTCAGTGAGATTAGGGAATACACCAACTTCATTTGTCTCAAAGATAGATGGAGACCTAATTCAAAATCGGCAATTCATTAGCATACTTAGAACCTAAACTGTTGCTTTTCAGGGAGCTGGACAGGTATGCTTGATTTGTGACATTAAAAGAGATACGGATTGCAGTTTATGTAGCCAGCCTTATCCACTCTTAGTATAGAGAATGCTTGAAATCTGTTTGCTTCTAAGTCAATCAAGCAGTCAAGTCGGGACAGAAACCTGCCAACTCAAAAAAAGCTATAGAAGCCAGTAGACAGTGTGTTTAACATCAACAAGTTTCTGTTCTTTTGGTTAGAGTAGGGAAAAGCATCAACATTATTTTGCAAAAATAATTTTGAAAACCGACCAAAAGATTAAACTCGATAGACCAAAGATTTCACACTCTAGCATAAATGTACACTTTCCAATAAATGTGCCTGTATTTTTGAAGATTAAAAGCTGCACAGTGTAGTAATATTTGGGGATTTGGAGACCTCTCAGTTGGAAATGTGTAATTGAATGAACATTTGATCACGCCAGTCGTGCTTCAGACCCCTTCCCCAAGAGGATGAATCTAATGAGTTGTCGGGCATTGAAAGATTATTCAAAGGGAACTTTTGAGGGTGTAAGCGATGATGTACTACGTTTTTTCCCCCACCCACTAATTAGATCTTGCACAATGCTAACAAGCTGAAAAGCAAACACGTGCTGTGTCCAAGCTATGCCAAATTTTTTAAATTGCTGCAAACGTAACAATATTTGGCTCAACACGTTAAGAACAGTAACTGTTGTCTCAGCTAACAGATGTCTATTGGTTGGCACTGTGCTGAGTAAAGGAGGGAGGGGCAGTTGCGTTCTCTTTATTTGGTTTATTTTCACAAACCATACCAAAATATACCATCTTCCCATTTACTCACATTTGAGCAAAGCTCATTCTGATCAGGTTCAATTTAAAATGTATATACACAGCACAGTGCTTAAGAGTGGACTCTGAAAAGATTGGGAACCACTGCGTGTGCTGGACTTCATATAGTGTATTGTCTGTTCTGTTATTTTGTTATTATTTGTAGATGACCATGAAGTACAGCAACCTCTGTTTCGGACTCAGGAAATTCATGGGCCTCCAGGAACATGGGAAGTGGGTGTGCTGAGGCAGCTGCAGCACTTCCCAAAGTCAGAAGTGCAGCTGATAAATATAATAATAACAATAACAATAATAATAATAATAATAAAAAGTTCTACATTTTATAATAATTTTGTTGGTTGGTGTAGTGGGTAACATCTCTGCCTTCTATGCTGTAGACTGGGGTTCAATCCCCACCTGGGTAAGCACCCTACACTATACCAATAAGAGTCCTTGGGCAAGACTCCTAACACTACCTTTGCCTCTTTGTGTAAAATTATCAAATTGTAAGTCGGTCTGGATAAGAGCGTCAGCCAAATACCGTAAATGTCTAATAATGATTATAAATGAATAATAGTTTGAGCTCTATTGCAGCCTATTTTTATATTGACTGTAATGATTTTATTTAATTAATATTTAATTCAAAATGATCTAACAATGACATAATGGCATATTAACCGTTATGTCGCCTGCTCAGTGCGCCCTCTGGTGTTAAATCTCACTGCATGACTATGGGCGTTACACGGTTGGTTACTGCGCCACATATCTTATTGGTTGCCACGTAGTGCATTTGCATAAAACTACTTCAGAACAAAAGATCAGAGTGAGGACAGCATTATGTGTCAGTTATATGTGAAAATTGCCGTCTCAGTTAATAATGGTGCGCTATGACATTCTGTTTGATGTAAATTATAAAAAGTATCTACCAAAATGGGCAAATCATTCTCCGTGTCAAAACCAACACCCTCCTGTGTCCCTGAGCCAGTGATTTACCTCCACAAGGGCGTTCATACTTGTGTAAGATTTGAAGGTGTCACACTGTCATTATTTGGAGCATTTGAGAAATCCCTGACTTAAATCTCATCATTGACTCCAGTATCCGTTGACACTCTGAGGTTTTTTACTACCTTTAGAGCAGTGCGTCACTTGCTTCTTAGGAGGCTGTGCTGTGTTATCTGCCATTCTGCCTGTCTCTCAGGCTTTCAGGAAGCACCACAATCGAAATCAAGGATAATACCATGTTGGGCACATAAAAATGGTGACGCCTGCTCAAACACAGAGATAAATAGGAAGAGATAAAGACATATCTGTACGTACAGAGCATTAGAAGAAGAGTTTTCTGTGTGGATTTATGGTTCAAATGGATACACTTTATATCTGAACGGTTGCTGATATATGTGTGTTCCTTTAAATACATCTATGCTTTAGAACTGCATATACTATGAAACACAGAAATGCTATGCATAAAAGATGGTGTTGTTGTGTCTCTTAAACAAGGGGATTATTCCATGCCAACTCAATTCCTAGAGCATTTTTAGTATTAGTTTGCAAATGCAGAATTTTATTTTTACTTACCATTATGGGCTTGTTAAAACTTATGTTTTAAAACTACTGACCTATGAAGCAGGTCCAGCATTCCTGTAATGTTCATATATTAATGGTTCAGTGCTCTGCTTATTCAATAAATAGTTAGGAGGGAATAAGATTATGTGTAACGTGACAGACCCAGTCAGATACTTGTGGTAAAATCCAAGAGATGAGGCTTTAATCACATTGTAGTTGTGATACATGCATGGGTCAAATCTAAAACAGCAGAATGGCAAAACAGGGCGAACGTAACCAGAGGGGGAAAAGACAAAAGGCAATGAACAGAAATTCAGAAAAATAGTCCAGTACACAAAAAGGGCAACCGATATCACATGGAAACGCTCAGTAATTCTATAAGAGAAACAATACCTCGCAACTATACTGGTCTAAAGCACAGGCTTATATATTAAACTAGGAAAGTCATATGACAGGTAACAGAGGTGAAACAAATTAGTATTCAGGAGAGTTGGAGCAATGATTAGTTCAACGATGAGGTTGAACGGTCACGTCATCTCCCAAGGGATTCTGGGAAAATGAGTCCCTGTATGAGTAGAGGCATAGGGTTTGATAGAAATGTAGGAAAATTGGATAAACGTACATTTTGTAAAATACATTTGAAAACAGACTGAAAGATTACATTTAAAAGAGGACGAGTTTCACACTTCAACGTAAAAAGTACACTGACCTGTTGTGGGCATTAGTAACGTAGAGATCGTTAACACATTAACTAGTTGATTATTATTTTTGGTGTTGTATTCATACCCAGTATAAAATTCTGTAAGCAGTTAAACTGCATATTTTTCATGTACTTCAGGTTTATTTGATCAGCCAAGTCAAGTTTGGAGTTAAATGCTTCCTTCTTTAGTTTAGCCCTGGAGCTACAAGGCTAAAAGTACTAACCAAGACTAGAAGTCAATAGGCGCCCAAATCCTTTCTGTGAATACGTCTCCGAAACTTGTCTCAACCAGCTGAAACTGCATCCAATTCTTCCTTAAGGTCACAAAGGGCCTCTATATATAATCTTGTATCAACATGGATTAAGTTCAGATTTCACTTGGATCACGTGGAAGACCAGGTGTAAACTCCCCTAGGATCGCTCAAACCATATTCGGAGGTGGTCAAAGATGGATTTTGACCACAAAAATGAATTTTATACTGGGTATGAATACAAAGATGGATCGTGGTGGATCTTGGTGGTTATATTTAACACAAGTGTAAACAATGTAATTTCGATATTTGTTTACAATTAGGTGAAAGAATGAAAATAAAAGATAGAAGATACACAAAGCTGGAGTTATCTTCGAATCAAGAGTTTTCTTGCACTCTGGGCCGATGAAAGCATCCAAGCGAAGCTTGCCAGCTCCTGTCATGACAGAAAAAAAGTAAACTAAAGGAAACCACGTATGTAGGGAAAGATCAGATCTCGTCTGGTCTGAAGTATATCCAGATATGATCTGGGCATGAAAACATGTTGCAAGGTGTAAACAGGCTCTTAGACTTGTCACTGTGGTTTAGAGCTCACCATTCACTTTACTGTATAACTGAATGCAGTGGGCAGCAACTGTAGACAACAAATGATGTGCTGATTACTAGCAAACTTGTCTTGGCAGATTGATTTTTTTGCCTAAAGATGTGGTTTAGAACATGTAGACCAAGCTTGAAAAATTCCTCATCTAAAGAATTGCTTGTACACCACACACACACACATTTATGACATGCTTTAGGTGAGTTGGTATGGAATAACAGTGATTATGGCATAGGAATAACTAACTGTTTTCTTGCTTCTTTCTTTCTTGCTTGCTTCTTTCTTTCTTTCTTTCTTTCTTTCTTTCTTTCTTTCTTTCTTGCTTGCTTCTTTCTTTCTTTCTTTCTTTCTTTCTTGTCTGCTATTCCTGTTTTCTTCTCATGACATTTCTGTCTGTCAGCTGTCTATGGAGGACACCACCTCCATCTTGCCTCGTCTGAAGCGGAACTCCAACGCCTATGGGATTGGAGCTCTGGCTAAGTCCTCTCTGTCAGGTGTGTCAGGTGTGTGTCTGTCCCGGTAGCTGGTAACCGCCCCCATGTTGGCTCCAAAGGAGGAGATGGCGAGTGGAGTCAACATGGCCGCCCCTGTGGGTACCCCCCCCCCTTTTCCCTTTCCAGTTTCACTTCCTGCCACCATTAATTAGTGCCTGTCAATGGCCACTGCTGCCATTGATGAAAGACCAATCAGATCCAACAAGAGCACAAACGATTGTTTGACGTAAGTGCATAACCCATCACCACAGGCTTGCTGCTGGGAACTGTAGTCTTTTGGGTGTTCAGTGGTTACATGGTGAATAGTGTTATTGTGGTGCCGCTGTGGGTTTTTGTCCAGTGTGCAGGTGTGAGATCTGGTAGTGTTGTGCTCAGTAAATTGTTGGTGAACATCGTGTTGTGTATATGTGCTGTGTAGTGATTTACGTGTTTGTGTGTATATATACATATGTACATATGCCGACTGACCATATCAATAAGTCCACCTCCTTGTTTCTATGCTCATTGTCCATTTTACCAGCTCCACCTTCCATATAGGTGCACTTTGTAGTTCCACAATTACAGACTGTAGTCCATCTGTTTCTCTGCATAGTTTGTTAGCCCCCTTTCACCCTGTTCTTCAGTGGTCAGGACCCGCACAGAGCATTTATTATTGGATCATAATGGTGGATCATTCCCAGCACCGCAGTGATTCGGACATGGTCGAGTGTGTTTTTGTGTGTTACGCTGGAGTTTGTAAACACCTCACTGTCAAACAGATCAACTACAGTCTATAACAGTACTACACATTAAACTACAAAGTGCATCTATATGACAGAGAGACTTGATAAAATGGACAAACAGTGTAGGTAGAATGAAGGTGCCCTTAATGAAGTGGCTGGTTGGTGTATAGATGTATATTATTTGTATATATATATATATATATATATATATATATATATATATATATGTATGTACTGTTGTAAGATTTAATATCACTCATTGCCATAACAGGTTGCTCGGGAAGAAGTAGGTATACATTTTTTGAAGTGTCCTGTTATTTATTTAATTCAGTGGTTTGTTTTCTTTAATTCAGTGACAAGACGGTGCATGACTCCACCATGACTTCCATAGAACAAATTGAATTCATTCATCCAGTATCCAAAGCTCCGTCAAATGAAAGGTTGCTTTTGTCATTATCGGGTTTTCAATCCATTTGTTATAGAAGCGAGGCAAATATAAAGAGCATAAATATGGCAGTATCAACACTCCACACTGATTTATTCATGTTCTTTCCAGTTCACATTGTTTCACCCCGTGCTAAGTTTTGGACTAACGAGTGCTCATGTTTGCCTATCAAAAAGCCATTTTCACATAAAGAAATGTTTGAACCGTTTTCTCTAAACTCTAATTATCCAAAAATGCATACACTCTAATGGATGGTGCGTAACTAATTAATCTTGTGAATAATGGGTCTGAATTCTCATGAATAATGTGTCTGAAATCAGTTTATCCCCATTGCTTGTGAGGTAAATTGATCAAGTCAGCAAGCTGTGTCAAGAGTTTAGAATCGTCTGGTGTTGATTTTTCCTAATTCTGTGGCTAGGCAGACTGAGGTGGATTGAGGCAGACCGAGGCATAGTGACTTAACATTTGCACTTAATTAACGTGCCAGTAACTCGATTAAGGAAAAAAACTTCATTACCTCTAATGCATTGCCTTGCTACCCTCATTACCTTCCTTTCTGCATCTGCATGCAGAGATACAGGCTGTGTCCGAAATCCCCTACAGTACCTCCTACTAGTTGGCTTTTCTCAAACATTTCTGCTATGCAGACTTCAGCATGCAATATGGCCAGTGAGAATTATACTCTATTAGGAAGTAATTTGTAGTAGAAGATTCGGACACAGCCACTGTGTATAACTGTATTGACACCCTGATTGTTTCTTCCTGTAGGTGTGACGAGGTCCATGAAAGACAAGGTAACTAAACCCACTGCTATGGCTCAAGGACGCGTGGCCCATATGATTGAGTGGCAGAGTTGGGGTAAACCATCTGCTGGACCAATAGGAGGAGCAGGGCGCTCCAACCTGCACCGTGAGAGAGAAAGGAGAATGGAGAATGACGCCTACAGTGACCTAAGTGACGGAGAGAAGGAGGCGCGAATGGCAGCAGGTACAGTCATTTCACAACAATTCTGAACCTACTCAAAGGAAGAAGCCCCTGGGGAGGTGTTGCATCACTTGTCTTGATTTTTACAGAATAACAAGGTAATGACCACTCTACCAAATTAGTTTAAACTGCAGCCCCACTATAAAGGACTATTTAAGCCCTTAAAATCCCATTTATTCAGTAACTACAGGGACTTCAGCATAAACCAACTGAGCTATTCTAAGGTCATACAAGTGTGAAATACAACTTTAGGCCTGCTGGTGGGCCCTGGCCATTTAAAGGGTTAAAAAACAATTAAGACTTCATTTATAAGGATTACGTTATGATCTATGTAAACCCAAGGCATTCATTGAGATAGTAAAAAGCTAAATAGGTACAGAACCATGATTTATAGAGTACTTTCTATTAGGATGTTGCTGTTGCAAACCCAAACCCCTACATTTCATTCGAAATCTTGGTGTTTTACTCGACTCATCACTCAATTTTGATCTGCACATCAAATTCCTCACCAAGACTGCATTCTTTCATTTACGTAACGTTGCTCGTCTCCGACCGTTCCTGTCTGATAAAGATGCCAAAACTCTGGTTCATGCCTTCATTATGTCCCGCATTGACTACTGTAACTCCCTCTTTGTTGGTCTCCCTGTAAAGTCTATCCAAAAGTTATAGTACATTCAGAACTAACAGCTAGAGTTCTCACCCACACTAAGCGTTCAGCTCATATCACCCCCATTCTCTCCCAGCTACACTGGCTACCGGTCCCGTCCCATATAAAGTTTAAAATCTTACTTCAAAGCTTTGCATAATCTTTCTCCCCCCTACCTCAGAGAACTGCTGACCTCTTACACTCCCTCTCGCTCTCTCAGATCTTCTATCAATAACTTACTTGCTGTTCCACGCACCAGACTTTCCACCTTGGGAGGGAGGTCCTTTAGTGCCATGGCCCCCAAACTCTGGAACTCTCTTCCTCAATCCCTCAGGGACTGCTCTACTCTTTCTTCTTTTAAATCCGACTTAAAGACTTTTCTGTTTAATGCACATTTTTCTTCCTCCTCCTCTGTATAGGTTTTTTTTTTTTTTTTGCTATGTGATGCGTCCTGGGGTTGTGAAAGGCGCTATATAAATGTAATTTATTATTATTATTATTATTATTACATTTCAATTATAATTCAAAACAATAATTCTAATATTTTTTCCCTAAGCTTGTAAGTTAAAAGATCTTTTTGATTCAAAAAAGAGAGAGAGAAAAAGAGAGAGAGAAAATTGCTGTCCCATGTTTTCATATCACTACCGAGACAAAGAGTTTTAGTCCGTTTTAGCCATGTCCCTGCATTTTAGCGCAGGAAGTGAGACTGCATCCCTGTCCTTCGTGGCCACATGGTGACCAGTTAGATCCCATTGTTTTGAAGTAAATGTGCCCCAAAATCTGAAAAATAATGAGTAAAATTAAGAATTGTCACTAATGAAACTACCAAATGTGTTTTAGCAGACAATACTTAATATTACACACTCATTTTCAGTGTTATGATTTTGACAAAATGTAACGTTCAATCAGTTATTTGAATAAAATAAACATAATTAAGGTCATTTAAAGCAAGAAAAACATTGGCTAAAGTCCAAATCAGTTAAAAGTCGGTAAGGAAACAGTTTGGTAGAAGAATCCATGAACAAAGCAATAACAATCTACATCCATTGAATTGGTCAGTGCAAGTGTTTCTAAGTGCAGATGATTAGTTCAGGTGACCGTGGCTCTTGACAGAACTCTGATTGATTGCAGTTATTGTCACTAATAACGAAAGCATAGTGTAATTTGCCATCTGACACATAACTCAGTGAAGTGAAGAAATCCTGTCAAAAGTGCAGATTATAAATATTCAGTCAATTCTCCATTTGTTAGGAGTGAAGAGGTGAAGATATTTTATTATTATTAGAATTTGACGAAAAATTACTGTATGTACTGTCTTTAATTGCAGAAAGAAAAAATCGAAACTTTGTGCCTTTTAAATTTTTTTTTACATACAAAATATGTAACAAGTGCAGAAGTGCAGACTCTTGACTGGTTGATGCAGAATGTAAATGCAGTTCTTTATTTAACTATGTATGTTTCAGTACGTTGTAATTATATCATAATGATACAGTAAAAAACAACAATAATAACTCTTCTACAAGTAAAACGTCTTAGGGTTTGGTATGCCTGCCAAAAATCAAATAACTACATGCACAAATAACCAAATAAGTTTCACAACCCTTATAGTCATGTATTTAAAATATTTCCTGCATCTTAGTCTTAATATAAATGCATAGATCAGTATAACCCAATGACCAAAAATTTCATCAGCTCACCTTAAACAGGTTCTGGGGGAATAAATCCCAGGAATGCACTCATTCAGATGAGCACAGTCATTTGGTAAATGTGTTGAGATTCGATTTTGCTCCATCATTTGATGAGGAGAGAAATAACATCTCGCCCTGGAGGGCGTCTTCCCTCATTTTGCCCTACATTATGGTGTGTCAGAGAAAAAGATCATTCTCATATTTGCCTTTATTAAGCCATAATAATCCATCCATTGCTTCACTTTTCAACAGGAGTGATGCAGCAGTTTGCGATCTCTGAGGCCACACTGCTGGCCTGGAACTCCATGGATGGAGAGAGCCTCTGTGCCGACTCCAACCAGGGCAGCGTGGCCCACCTCAGCGAAGTCAACCAGGAGAGCATCACCAGCAGAGGTAAGCACAACAAGCACCTCCGTCAAATGTCGAGCAAACATGACTGACATTCAGGATTAGTTGCACCTCATTCAGCCATCACATCAGATTATATGTGAAGAATGAATCATTTGACAGAAAGGCCTGCTACTGCAAAGGATAGCTGGGTTATCTCGTGAACTTTGACATTATCTCAGGGTTTTGTCTGCTGTGGTGCGTGGCTCGGGTTCAAGCTAGCTGAATCATTGTGAAGCAGATTTTCAAAAGCGCTGCCGTGAGGCTGTTTTTGGCTAATGAATCCAATTACAATATAAAACAGTGGTGCCAGAAATATCCATATGCCTATGAACACTATCATACCTAATGTGTCATCAAAGATACATTCAGAGGCGTTGGCTTTGTCCCTTAACTCACTGAAATCTGCCCTTGGAGTAGTTGGGACACGGACATGTGTATACTGGTCGTAGTAAAATGTATCAGCATGTGGAATTGAAGGTTTCTGTGTGATACCATGTTTTCTATCACTATTTAAAAAGAGCACAGTTCTGCTTGAATTATTTTCATTTCGAAAATCAACAAAACATAATATATGCAGATTTGACTTTTTCGTAGAACACTACCAGCTCATTCTGTTTTGACCATTTGTCCAGTTGTTTTCTAACAACCACTTCATCCACAATAGTCACAGTACAATGAATCATCATGTAGAACTGGAGCTTTATGTGTACACGTTCAGAAATTCACATCACTATAGGTTTGTCATTGATTTGTTTCTTCAGAGTAATAATTAAAGGTGGCTGAAGTGTGAAACATATTCCTGTGCAGAACCCCAGCCCAGATTCTCAGATTTCTCTTCCCTCCTTCAGTCTGGCAGTCCCTTCTCATACTACATCCATATATTAAAGGCATGGTCCAAACTCATAAAATCAAGATCGTAAAGAATAGATTAAATGGCAGAAAAAAATAAAGTAAATAATAAAGTAATAATAAGGAATTAGGCCCCTTTCCCTGTATGAACATGCAGTAGGAAATAGCAGTTTATCACTGTTTAGTCTTGAGGACAACCTCACAGTGATGTGTTGCACTTTTAAACGTATTAAAGATTCTTCAGTGTTGTCCACAGACCATACATAGTTTTTGGGTTTTTCTTCTCCACACGTTTCCCATCACAGCACCACAAAATCTCTGGCTTTTAAATCTTGCCTGTGTGGTATCTTGCACTGTTGTGTTGGAACATCTTCCAGACATGACAAATAGCTGCTCAGTGTTGCTGTAAACATGTGAGCCATTCTTTTAGACCGCCAGTGTAGTTAACTAGCAAATTCATCCTAAGCAGCTGTTGCAGGGCTTTTTGTTGGCACACAACTACGTTTTCAGCAGAAAAAGGAATGTTCTGTGCTAAAGCCTGAGCTGGCTTCACTAATTAGTATCTGCCTTCATGACATTGATTAAGTGTGATGGGGAAATGTGTTATTTAGTGAAGCTAGCTAAGCGTTGAATGTTGAACTTGCTTTGTGAAACACTCTTAAGATTGCCTTAAAGTATATTTCTGGGATGAATTGAATGATGGCACTGATCTGTTAGCCTTTATCTCAGTACAGGCGCTAGTATCAGCAGAAAATATTGTATTGGACATTGGAGAAAGAGAAGAATAAACAGGGTTGTTTGGCAAATTCCAGTAAAACAGTTATTTAAAAAAAAAATCATTCACAAATTAAACAAAAAATTACTCTACATGTAAAAAAGAAATGTAAATAAAAGAAGAGTGGTACCTTGCCATCTCTAAGCTAATGTAGGTCTTTAGGTCTTTTAATCAGTAGGAGACCCAAATATGATAAAACTTTGGAAACTGAGAACCAGAATGGCCGGTCTCCCAGACATGGATTAAGCCGAGTCCAGGATTTGATTGCAATGCCATTGGCGAATCACCATTGGGAATTCCTTTAATCTAGGCCAGGGGATCAACCCAAATGTTAAGAAGAGCCATTTTGTCCTTTCAACAAAAATCAAACCACCTTGGGAACCTTGTTTTATGCCCATTTTAAGTACTATCTTGGCAGTAAATGTCTCAATATGTGCTAAAGTCCTAGTATAGGCTAACAAATCTAATATAAACAAAAACACAGACTTACTTTGCTCGGCTTTAAGCTTTTCTCCGCACCTCTGGCAGGAAACTTTTCCTCAAAAGTGGAAGAGTTTCTTGTAAAATGTCTCTCAACATTTGACTTTCTATGAGGCTGAAGTCAGCTTCTCGCTCGCCAGCTTCTTGTTTAAATTTTCCCGTTCTGCCTTACATGGAATGTAACTGCTGCTCCATTTAAGGTGGAACAGGACAGTTCAAACAAGATGCTGGTGAATGAGAAGCTGACTACACCTTTACAAATTTTTAGTGTTTGACAGTTTCTCATTGCTGATTAAACATATAAAGAAACCAGCTGGAGTGATTATACAAAGAACACACTTCTGCACATTCTAATGCCCAAGTACTGTTTAATTGCTGAATTTAACATATTGGAGAAAAAACAAAACATTAAATGTGGCCTGTGCAAAAGTTATGGCACATTTCGTAATGTGTGGTGCATTTTCTCAGTGTGTTTAATTAATAGAAATTGCGCACTAAGATTAGAAAAATAAATGCCCTGTTTAGGTTTGTTCCCTGTATAGGATGTGTAGGACCATGTGCTACCCCGAGCTCAAGGAGGACACTGGAGGCAGGATTCAGGGTTGCAGCAGCCATGTTTCTTTAATTTACCCAAATAAATACACAAAATAAACAATCAAACGCTACACTGACCACTTTTCAGTGGCTGAAGCTAGCTAGCCTTTTAGTCTGCTTCACTAAGCTTTTCAGCTCTTCAGTCTCTTGTTGCTGCTGCTCGTCCCTCTCTCTCCCAGTTCCCTCTCAGCTCTTTTTAAAAGGCGCTCACACTGCCAGCCAGATCAGCATCAGCTTGCTCTCTTTAAGGGCAGCGTGAGCACCCGAGCCGAGAGTGAACGAGAGCTCGCTGCTGCACCTCCTGGCTACCGCCCCCAGCTGCTAACTCGGCTGCCCGGGTCGAACACGAGGTGTAGTGAAGTGGCCTCGCCGCATAACCGGGGACGAGGACTCAGTCCTTGCCGGCACCGTTGTCGTCGTCCTCCTCTTCCCGCCGTCACTCCCACGACTCCCGTCACTCTCGTCTGCCGGGGGACTCGGGCTTTGCTCTCTGCCCCCTCCACACACCCAGCTCTCACCCCGGCATCTCATCGAGGTTCTTCACCGCTGGGTGTTCGGGCGCATGTCACAGGATGTTAACCCATTTTCATTTATAAAATCAGCAAAATATGTAATCTGACCGGGGTGTTCAAGATTTTGCATACAACTCTATTAGGTCATCTTTTTTTGACCATTTGTCCTGGTGGTGCCAGCATGAAAGTCTCTGATCTGTAACCTTTAGTTTAGAGAGATTACCTATTATTATCTTCTGAGCAACATTTAAAAATAGTGCATTTTCTCTGTTATGGCAAAATGTAGTTGTTGCACCCTTTGCCACAAGACACTGTCGCTTCACTTCTAACGATCAAAACTAAAGTCTAAAAATAAGCTTTAGAATATCCCTTTATTTAATAAATCCAGTAGCGACCTGGATGATTCAACATGCAAAATATCGATTCAGATTTGAGAGGCAAAAATCTCATTATGTAGTAACCAAAGCATCAGACACCATAACTCTGATCAATGCTGGACTCCACACTTCCATATTTTACCAGTGATGGGTTTCATATATCTGTCGTGATTTATATTGTTTACCCTGCTTTGACTGATACTGCATCCAGTGTGTTTGACAGGTGTTACACTGTTAGACATGGCTTTATTTAGTGCATGGAAATGTGGCAGAGCCAAAAAGTGGAAAATGGCAGCTGCAGGGCTCAGGGCAGGAGAGCAGAGTGCTGCAGTGTGGAGAGGCGTTCTGAGTCACGGTTCATGCAGAGAGTGTATTGACACTGGAGCTGTCACGATTACTCAGTTAAAAAAAGTCCGTTTAAAATGTACCTTCTTGGTAGATCAGTAGTGATTAGTTGGCAGTTTGCATGATGATAATGCAGTTTAAATTCTACTGATAGATGCAGAAGAAACTTCGATAGATGCACCCACTTATATGCAGTTTTTCCACAGTGTTTATATCTGGATTGTTCTACCAAAATGGTTGCGTTAGCGGCAGTTTGAAAAGATGCAGTGGCGTTTCACAGGGCTCAGAGCAAGCCTGTGCTTCATTTTACCACATGTTTTGATAGTAACTGTTTTGATAGTGACAATTTTAGCTCATTTTGAGCAAAACTGAAAAACACTAGCCAGTACATGACTAGCAACCACAGCTTTGATCAAATGTACATGCATAAAATAAAAATAAAAAATCATTAAAACACTGAAGGTTTACGTAAGTGCAGAAAATATGTGACCATTCTTATGTTACACACTAATTTTTGGCTTTGAAACACATTTACTTCAAAGCAATAGGATCTAACTGCTCACCATGTGGCCATCAGGGACAGGGATGCAGTCTCACTTACTGCTCTAAAGTGCAGGGGTGTTCAAAACAAGGAGTAAGCTCCACTTAAGCTCCACCTAAGGAGTAAAACAGCATTTTGGACAGTATTTAATTTTTTTTCCCCCTCATTTAAAACTTAGGTAACACTTTATTTGGGTGGTCCACTGTAGATTCTTCATAAATGTTCAGCATAGATGTATTTAAGTATCATTCCACTGAATAGTCATTAAATGCCACTGAACTTGAAGTTGAATGTAACTTAGATGATTTACTATAGATGCTTTGTAAATGCTCAGTCTGCCTTTCGATAAAATTGAATTAAATACCCATTAAATTCAACTGAACCTGAAATTCAGTGTGAAAGAGTTTATTAAATCTGTCCCTAAACCCTAAACCTAACCCTAACCTTAACCTCAAGCCAAAACCTACATCTACTTCTAACGTCATAACCATAACGTTGTTGATAATCAACTGCAGATCACCAGAAAGTTGGTTTAAGTAGCTATAGAGCATCCAAATAAAGTGTGTCCAAAACTTAAATATAAATCTTTTGAATTCACTTTAAAAATATTCAAAAATATTTTCTAAATAATAAAAAAGCATTGAAACAAATGTCAGTTCAAATGTAGGTGTTAGTGTTTGGGACAGACACTTCCCAATAGAGAATACCCCATAAATGATGATTTTGTATATATTTAGCTTATTACTATCAGTGAATGCCTCAGGTTTAAGTAGTTCATAACACAATTCCTTGTAAATAGGTCAAGTCTGAATCCTTAATTGTCTTTTTAAAGATCTTTTCTACACACTTAAAAAGATGTTTCTTTAGTAAAGACAGTGGTTCTATATAGAAACATGCTTAAATGGTCCTTTGTTTGGTGAAATGGTTCTTCAGTTTGATGGAGAATGTGCTGCTATGGTTCTAACTATAACCTGTTTTCAAATGTTTCTGTATAGTACCAAAAGGGTTCTGCTGTTGTTAGGATGGCAAGTTTGCAAGGCTGCCTGCTGCACCACTTTTTTGAGTTAATTCAGCTTGGTACCATGCTGCCTCATTATCAGCTAAAACTGCACCTGCAGGCTGCCCCCCCCCACTGCTTCACACTGTAACCCCAGGCTGAGAGGAGTGCTTAAAACATATCCGTGTTTAATGACACAATATTAAAAGAAGAAGAACACACAGGCAGTGGTCTTTGTCCACGAAAACCTTTTCATTTTTTCTTGGTTTACGAAACATCTAACAATGTTGCTTGGTCATCAGGAGGTTATGAATTTGAATCTCAGCTACAGCCATTCTTTGTTTGGAGTCTTAAAGGAGGAAACACTCAGCCCTCACTTCTTTCATCTTTAGAGCGTCTTGCAATACGGAGGCCGTGGCCTGCAAGTGTAAGTTAGCAGTGACTGAATTGCGACTGGGATGTAAATTGGCACCGTCTTCTGTAAATCAAGGTCCAGCCCTTTCTTTTGGCAGAGAAGACTAGCTTGAGGCTTGAACGCTGGTCGTCGTTTGCCAGAGTGGCAGTTAGTTGTGGTAGTGATGTCAAAGCACATGGGTGTTTGGTTGCTTCTGATTGGTTGAACTCATCTGCAAGTTGTTCGCAAGCTCTCAGTTCTTAAATATCCCCACCTTAAACTTCTTACCTCAATGTTGTAGATGATGTCAGCTATAATTATTCTCAGATTTATTTTATATAAAAACTTATTTGATATAAAAACAATCTTTCAGCTCTAGGGTCTAGTGTAGTGTACCATCTATCTCTACCTTATTGTTTCTAAGATCTCCTGTACTCATATTTTGTTAATATTATACGTACGAGTACAATAAGTTCATTATTTTATCTTGATGGCAGGTGCTCTTTCGAGACAATGTGCCTATATACTGTCCACTGAAAAATGATGCACTGCATTTTTTTTTTCTAAACGTGTCCAAAATTTCGCCATAAATATTACACCAACACAATTCATATTTAGATTCATATGGAAATGATGTGCACATTTGAATCAAGTACATTATGGGCAGCACAACTCTGGAACAAATGGACTTCTGTTTGGGGACCAGTAAAGGTTTAATTTTTCCGGTTGCCATCCTTACCCTTTGTCACTCCTCATTTCTTCTCCTCATGCCCTGTAGATCAGCCAATGCATCACTCTTCTGCAGAAGTCTGGCCTCACACTTGCGTCTCACAGGGCCTCTACTGCCTCTCCTCCTCTGATGCCTGGGAGCCAATCAGCAACGAGCCTTCAGGCATGGCCTCTCCAGCTGCCGGCTCCTACATAATGGCAGGCGGGGCGTCTGGAGAGGGTTACGATGGCTCCGCCCTCTATCTGTCCCAGCAGCAGCAGCTGACACTGCAGCAGCAGAGCCACTTACAGCAGCTGCAGCATCTCCAGCAGTACCAGCAGCAGCAACTACTGCAGTACCAACAACAGGTTTGAACAGTTCAATTATTTATTTCGCAGTGCCACCAGCAACAACAGTAAGTAAGCAAGTACATTTTTGTTTAAAAGACACATTTGAAATGACAGTTGACCTCATAAAGAGAAATATATTATATGGCCAAAAGTATCTCTAACAGGTGGATAAAGTTAAGCATATAGCCATGCAACCTTCATAGACAACCACTGGCAGCAGAATGGGTCATACTGAAGAGCTCAGAATGTTACTCATATTTTGTCATGAACAAGCAAGTTTTTATACAGTCTTATGCTTAATTTTCATGGCTTATTTCAATGTATTTTACTGTGTGATGCACGGAAAAAAAATCCCTGGGTCTATTCTCTAAACACCACACCACATCTCACCGCGTCTGGGACTCGCACTGACCACTTAACATGGGCGCCAAAATGAAAAGCAAGATTTATTGCATTGCTCACATCACGCAAATGCAGTGAATTAGGCCTATGAGAATTCATGTGTGGTTCACTTGATCGTTGCTCGAGAAAGACTTAATTCATTTGAACCGTTTTCTGGGTTTGGTGGAGTCCAGGGGAGTGCTACCTGCAGGAGCGCATAGTCGAAACAGTGAAGTACACGGTGATTCAAAAACATTCATCCGATTCCAAAATGATTTATTTCAATTGTAACTCATCACAGAAAAATGTAGCAAACTGCAAATTGTTTAAGTGAGCATGAAGTTTATGATGTAATTTTACAAGTGCTCAATATGACCTTGCAATAGTCCAATTCATTCAATGTGATTTCAATCATGGTTTCTAGGGACCTCACGGTTGTAAAATGGCACTTTGAAATCAGATGAATCTTTTAAAATCATTTTTGATATATATTTGAATGGTTGAGGAAGGGGCTATTTTCCAGGATTTGGGCTTGGCCGCTTACTTCCAGTGAAGGGTACTGTTAATGCTACAGCATACAAAGAAAGACATGTTAGACAACTGTATGCTTGCACCTTTGTGGCAACAGTTTGGAGAAGGCCCTTTTCTGTTCCAGCATAACTGTTCGCCTATGCACAAAATAAACTCCATAAAGAAAGGATTTGATGAGTTTGGTGTGGAACTCAAGTGCATCTTCCTATAGATGAAATGATAAAAAAAATCAGGATTCTAGAGGCTCTTATGTCTATCTGATTTTTTAAGGGATGCTACCTCCACTGTTAAAGTGGGAAAAGGACTTACAGTGCATAACTGAAGATAGTGTGCAGGGAAACGTTTGTGAGAATGCACAGTATTTCTTCTTTAATAGCTGCCCTGTGTTAATCCAGTTTAGTATCATTCATCAGATATGAAGGGTTATATATAATGATTAACGATAGCTCAGTGTATTGCCAAATGTAAAGTGGAGATTAGATCTTTGTTAAATATTCTCTGGTCTTGCCCTGACATGGAGGGAAACTGGAAGGCATTTTTAGAGGTCACCAAAGTGGATATACCCCCGTTACCAAGGCTTACCTTGCTAGGAGATGAATCTGTGTCACAGGAACAAATAGGGGTGAATCTTGGGTTTATTAAGACAGCACTCCTTGTCCCTAAAAAATGTTGTTGGGTTATTGAAGTTCAAATCGTGCAGATGTTTTACATGTAATCTTGATTTAATAGTGAAAGACTAATAAACATATTGATGAAAAAAAATCTAAAAATTCAGGGTGCATATAATCAAAAAGAATGCAGGAAGACCAAATAGTATAAAAATTATGAAATAATAATAATAATAATAAATGTAACCATATTAATAAGATCTCAAAATGCTTGATTTGAAATCAGTGATACATGAGACTTTTATAATACTTAGAGGTAGACTGTTCCACAGCCTCAGAGCAGCAACTGCAAAAGCACAGTGCTCCTTAAGATTCAGCCGAAGTAACCAATTTGAGGATATTAGACCCAAGAGCAGAGTAAGGGTGGAGCAAGTCTGCAATGTAGGACTGGGTTAGCCCATTAAGAGCTTTAAAAACAAATAAAAGAGGCTTAAATTGGATCCTGTAATGGACAGGAAGCCAGTCGAGAGAGACTCAAAGTTGGATAATGTCTGTTTTCTTGGTGCCTGTAAGCAGTCTAGCAGCTGCATTCTGTACAGCCGGAACTCCAGTTTCCATTTCTGTTCTTCTTCAGCAACTGCCGACCCTTAGAAGTCGAGAGTTATTTGTGCGTTTTGCTATACCACTTAAGTACAATTACGCAGTTATATGATTCATGCCACAGTTACCTGCAGAACTTTCAGAGCATTTATGTTATAATGGCATTCTGTATTGACATATTTGAGACTGCACTTGTGATTTCTCAAGAAATGACAAACTTATTGCAAAAAAATAAAGGATTTTGTTTTCGCTCTACAAAGCACATCTTCAAGTTCATGCCTCCTCTTCAACTTATAAACTCAAATATATGGACTGAATGTGTATAATGTGCTGTTTTGACAGAATGAGCTAGAAATAATGAATGTGTGTGGAAAAATTGCACCATGCCGTTGTTATTGCCACTGATATTAGTGATTCTAAGGGTTAAATATCAAAAAAGCATTTTGATAATTTGGGAAATAATTCTTTTTCGTCTTTACACTATGCTTCTTCAAGTCGCTGGAACATCGACTACACAGCGCCTCCCATTCCTTGCAAGCCACGCCCAACAGCACCATTCACAGCCTGGGACCACCCACTCACCCGCGATTGGCCGACTTGTGGGCAGCGGCTCAGGTGGAGCCCCATCAGATGGAGATGATGGGACACATGGGTATAACCCTGGCAGAAATGGGCATGCCTGAATCGTATGGGGACGAGTTAGTTACAGAAAATGAATGCATCCTTGAGCAACAGGAGGAGGAAGCCAGGGTGAGTCTGTAGCATTTTAAATGCCAGTGCTGAATCAGTTTAATAAGCCTATTTGAAGTAGCGCATTAACTTTCAGAGTAAGTGACTTTCAAAGTCCTATTAGGCCTAGAAACTAGGGATGCACCATTCATCAATTTTTACGGCCGTCAATTTCTTTACAGCCAATTTGGACGATTTTGTGACCAAATTTTATTAGCCTTTGAGCTTGAAGACCACAGCGTGTGGGCAAAATGAACTTATGAAACACAGTAGCACATTTTCAGTACTTTGTATTAGCCAAAATTGCAATAGAAATAACCTTCTTTGCTTTTTAATGGCATTTTACTTAAAATCAGTACTAAATAAAAATTTAAAAATCAGTCAAAAAACTTGACTGTACTACCATACACTAAGGAAGAGGCAGCTGGCAGTTTAGCATGATGATTCATGTATAATTATGCTCCAATTATGATCCTGCATCCTTATTAAAAATCTATTAAATTGTTTAAAAACAATGATTTGGCCATGAATTAAGCAGTTATCCCTCTATGTTATTGATCAGCCAAGACACATTTGCTGTCTGAAGTCCACAAAAAATCTGACAAAATTACTGACAAAATGCAGGCTGCTACTACTGTTTACTGTACATTTTTACAGATAACAATATGTCATATAGCATACCACAGTGGGTATTGGCTAATTAACCACAGGTCTGCCTACTACAGCACTAGCTGTACTTCTAGGGTGAAGGCTGAAGACTGAGCTTTTCTCTTCGTTGCATTAAACTATGTCAGCTTTACTGCTTACCTAACTCGCTGTAGCCAGGTAAGTAGTAGCCTATGTTAGGAACCTGCATATCTAAGCAGTGTTCCCTCTGTTCCTACCACCAGGAACTGTCAAGCAGACTAATATTTACATGTTGAAATTAAAAAAGGGTGTCGCTCCATGCCTTATGGCAGAGAAGGTTAAAATTGTGACATTACCAATGGAAACATGCAGCCTTATAAACGTTGCCATGGTGATAACGGATGCTAAAAAGAGAGCTTTGCTGGTCACTTCTATTGTCTAAGGTACAATATAAGGAAAAAGATGCAAGAACTCAGCATCCTATATTAGAGTTTAAGACAAATCACATTCTGTATCATTTTCATCACGAGAGGACTTTTTTTCTTTTGAGCAGTCAGAAATATGTGCCCTTCCAAGTGAGGGGGTGTAGGCAACCTCCAGGCCCCCCAATAGCTTCGCCCTTCACATAAGCCTTGTAGCTCTAGTCCAAAACCAAGAAATAAACTTGGGACCACAGACAAAGGAAAATGTAAATAAGATAAATGACATTTTGGGCCTAAACATCTTTTTAATAACGACTCTTGTTTGTTCTTTTCTCCAAGGAGGATGACATCACATTAACGCTTGAGCCTGAGCCAATGTCCGTAACCCCCGTTCTGACCCCTCCGCCTCCAAGAGAGGACCCCACACCACCTGGCGGCACGAGTCCAGCACAGGCACCAGCAGAGCCAACGGCTGAGCACATGACCTTCGAGGTCACATCCTACGTTGTCCAATCACTGGAGGAGAAGGAAGAGGAAGTGGTGGAGGAGGGGACCGTGGTTGTAGTGGCAACCAATTGACAGCAAGTTTCACCGAAATGAAAAGTCTTGAACAAAACTGTCTTTACCCAAATAATCAACTAATTAAGCTAATGTATACCCAACCCCCGTCCCAAGGTGTATTCATTCTCTTTTTGTCCCGACAAACATGGTGAAGGACTTTTGCGGCGAGAGATGCACTGACTTATACATTATTAAAGAGTGATGGAGGACATAATATTAGAATTGGCTGCAATGAACTGGAGATGATGCCCAACGCCTTTTCAGAGAAGACTGGAGTTTTATGGCCGACGAGGGAGAGATGAAAAAAGACTGAGGACACTTACAAAAAGAAAATAACGAGTGCAATACCAAGATACCAAGACAACCAAAAGAACGTGCATGCATTTTGAATATTTAAGTGACTGAATTACCAGTAATCCATATAGTAATAAGAAATACATTGATTTTTTTAATAAAACTAAAAGCCAATAAAATGATATGTATTTGTATGTACGTACAATATGTATGTATGTTTGTATGTATGTATGTGTGTCTGAATGTATGAATGTATGTA
The DNA here is from genome assembly GCF_015220715.1 of Pygocentrus nattereri. NCBI lineage: Eukaryota > Metazoa > Chordata > Actinopteri > Characiformes > Serrasalmidae > Pygocentrus > Pygocentrus nattereri. The sequence goes on from NC_051211.1 coordinate 20,537,308, forward strand.
AGTATGTATGTATAAAGGCATATTCTGGAAAAAAAAACATATTATCAATTCGCCATTTGGCAATAATGTTGTGTGAAGTGTCTCCTATGTATTTTACCTCCAGCATCCACAAACTCACACACACACACACACACACAACAAATCTATTTTTCTTTATATAACCAAGCACAATACTGCCCAACTGGAAACAGTGCTGCCCTGTTCAACATCCATACTGAACTGCTATTTATAAGACTTATGCACTATTATGGACATAAAAGAATGTACTGTCTTTTGAGTGATGATTCCATTTCTTGTTCCATCAGCCCTTTTCCCCAATTCGTCTTTGTATTTGTTTGACTTTTGGGCCTTTTTCTTTTGCTTCATCATGCTACGGAGTACTGATTTTCCCAGAACAGCAAAGGAAAGGAGGTTCGAGCATTTCTCATAATTCTCAAATTATCAGTAGAACACCTGTACGATCAGAGGATGAAATGACAAACAAACATATGCAATATAGCTTGCATACAACATCTAATAATGAAGAAGAGCATGGTGTGCATGTGTATCATAGCAAACTTAATGGTTTTCAGGCCTAACTGACTCAAACGCACTGAGAAAATATGGGTATTTCTAATCATTTGAAAACACCGGTACTGCATTTTGCTCACTGTATCATATATTTTCTACCATGTCGTCATGACAGACCGCATGACTGTGGACATGAAGGCTGAAATAGGAGAAACGAAGGTGCTAGATATGTTGATCGCTGGCTTTCATCTATTTTGAAAAGCTGCTTTCCTAGTTGACAAGAGAAGATATGAAGCTAGTAATGTGTGAAAAATGTTGTTAAATTAATGCTTTTGGCTAATGCAGAGTTGAAGGCCTTGTTTAAAGATTGTTGCAATTATTTGACTTTGCAAATGATTTCCTCTAATGATTTTATGGAGAATGGGTGAGTTTAATTTCTAGTGCTGAAACCCATTATGCAACTGGAGCAACATTTATTTTTGTATAACTAATACATTCTATGATATGTAATTGTTTAACAAGGTGGAGAAAGGTCTAATGAGCATGCCATTACTGTGAAAATTCCCACGGTTCCAGTGATTTAAGAAAACTCATTAAGTTGTTATTCATCTTCTTAAAAGTGTTTTTTAACACTTCTCTAGATGAAAAAGGTGACACTGGAAAACTGCAGCGTCCGTATTTTATTTTTTATATACATGTTAACATGATTGGATGGCAATGTCACATAGTCATTACCACATCTACACTACATTATAGTAGTATTATAGGCACTGCGTAGTCTGGAGAGCTAAACAATGATGTTATGAAAAAAGACCAATAACTCCACATTACAGTTCTGCTTCAATATCAAGGTTGAATTTGACAATTAAAGGTGCAAAAGGAATTTGCAGTCAAAAGAACAAGGAATATGCGTGAGCTGTCATGCTAAGTTGTAGCCTCATATCCAGTATGTGTGTATTTTCATGTGTTATGTGTAAATAAAAATCTTACTGTGAGGATGGTCCCTGCCTGGTTGGAAGTCATCAAACCAGTCTAAGGACGTTCCAGAAGAAACCTGCCTGAACACACAAACACAAATGGTTAATTCATTGATTTGAAACTTGACTTCATCCTTAACTGACAACTGGACTCAGACTCATCTCTGAATGACTAATGACTCGACTCAGACTCTGCCTTAACCGAATGACCACTCCGATTCGTCCTGAACTCACAAATGACTTGACTCGGACTTGAACTGGCTTACGACTCAACTGGGACTCATCCTGAACTGACACGCATCTTGACTTGGACCGTCTTGACTGAAAATAGACTCAACTCAGACTCGTCCTTAACACTCGTGTCTCAACTGAGACTCGTCCTGAACCGTCTCACGACTTGACATGGAATCTGCCTTGACTAATGACTCAACACTGACTCATGTCTTGACTCAGATTCCTCTTTGACTTGTCCTTAAATGACTCACTACACTAACTTTTCTGACTGACTGACGACTACTCTGACTCACCCTTAACTGAGTGATGATTCCTCTTAATTACTGATGGCTTAGACTCGAGACCCCTGAAATTTCACCCTGAGAACAAAAACAAGAACAAATTAGGACTGCCAGCCTTAATGCAGTAAATTAATAAACCCCATTGGCCCTATTCACACTTAGTATTAACATCCGTCTCAAGTGATGTGATCACAAGTGGCCAGTGAGACATGTAGCCATTTATATTATATGATAAAGGTTGTCTGTTTCCACTGTCAGAGATGCAACAAGACTCTTTAGCATTCACACTGTAAATATTATGTGGTCATATCCAATCAGCTCTGAAGGTGGTTTGAGTGATCTGATCATAATGTGTCTCATAGCGTGAACAACGGCTATTCCAGGCTATACACATTAAGCTACTAGCTACTATGCCAGCATACTTGCTACACAAACTACAGACTAACCAAACTTTTAAGTGATTTTGCTTTAGACATTACATTTACTGTGTATTTGGTCCTTCAGAAGGTTTTTCTAATGTTAAGGAAAGGCTTGTTATTTGAAACTGGACAAGTTTTTAGTAGATGTTTACTTTTGTACAATACAATACTTCCATCTAAAAATAAGGCTAAAATAATTCCCTACTAAAGACTTGAGACTCAACTTGCACTTTCACCACAGAAACTTAAGTCTCAGATTCACACAAATCCACCTGATGCATGGTAACAGGGTTCCACTAATTTCAGTGCTTGGGCCCCTTACAAACTCCAGAGCCAGGCTTGATAGTTGTGATTTATTGTAGTTATTTTCTCAACAAATCTTCAAAGTATTTCATTAAATAATGTGAATCCTTGACATCACAGTCTAATGATCACTTTGATAACTACTATCCAAAAATAAACTACCTACTATCTACAAAACAATAAGTAGTGCTAAACCTGGGTTGTACATTACACAATCTCTCCAGACTGAGAGCAGAAACAAATTAATAAATAAATACAGACTAGACTGCAAAAATGTACAGAAAAAACAAGTGCTTGTTTGTTTATTCATGTTTACTCCTGCCCCCTTACAAATACACCCTTCAGCTATTACATAGCAAAAATGAAGACATTTCAACAGCACATATAATACATACAGACCATGTTCATTATTGCTTAGAGTCCTTGATTTAAAGACATGAGAGCAACCTGAGAGACTGAGAGATAAAGATGGAGGGATGGAACAAAGGATGTGGTAGGAGGAGAATGTGTAAATATGAGGAATTCATTTTTCAAAGTAAGTCTTAATAATAATAGGATCATTACAAGAAAAAACAGTGAGGAGGCAGTAAAAACTATGGCAGTTCTGCACAGATGCGCTGGTTGCCATGTAAATATTAGCAGAAAATGCTGCATGCATATTATATGAAAACTGCAGGCTCTGCAGTGCAGCTGCAGCACTTTAACACACCCTAAATTTGAACTAAAGTTTCAGTGCTGTGTGGTTCATAGGGCACCACCTGCTGGCTGAACATCAACAAACAATTTGGAAGCTTTAGGCTGGACAAACAGGGCTGAAAGGAAAAGGATACAACACTTTGACTGGTCCTAAAAAAGAACTCGTGACACACTAATATGTATGACATCGCTATGTTTTAAGAGCTGCTCATGCCATGCCTGTGACAACTCACACTACTCCAAGTCAACCAGTTCATATGTCACTGAAAATGACACTAAATGCTGCTGTGTTATATTTCTACACTAGATTAATGATTCAGATTCTTGCTATGCTGCTGAAATACTAAGATTTTCTTGTGGAATTTTCTTTTTTTGTTTTTAATTTGGCTTTACAAATGATTTAATGACTTTGTAGAGAACTGGATGAAATCAGCTTTAATGCTAAAACTCCAGCAATATTTAATTTTGCAACTCAAGTAAAATTAAATTTTATATAACTAATATGGTATGTAAAATTCTCTATGTACAAAGACGGGGAATAAGTGCCTATTTTTTAATTACCTACTTCAACAGGAAGACAAACAAAAAGTCCTCACTTTTGTGAGTGCTTTTGGAAACATTCAGTGAAAAAAAGTTAAGAAAGTGAAAACTTAATGTGTAGACAATAACAAAATGCTTACCATTATTGCTTCTTGAACCAAGAAAGTTATGCTGAATTAATCATGTGTTAATAATATTTTACAGATTCACAGATGCTCAGAAAAATCACTCTCTTTCAGAAACAGCATTAAAAAACAACAGAATATATATATAAATAAAATAAAATAAACTGATCACTTTTCACAGCTCCTAAATGGGTTCCTCGTCATCGCTTTCTTCCGTGTTGTCTCCCAAGTTCTCTGGGGCAGGTTGCAGGGTGGAGAGAGGAATGGAAGGAGGAGAGGAAGAGGGCATAGGCGGGGTGCTGTTGGGACTTGCCTCACTGCTGCTACTTCCTGTCCCACTGCTGCTGCTTCCTGTGGTGGAACTGCTGGTGTTCTCTACCACCACCTCCCGCGTTACTCCTTCAATCCACACCTCCATCTCCTGTTGCTGTCGACCTGGGGCAGGGGCTGGGGCTGGGGGGACAGGGTTAGGGTCTTGGGGGGTAACCGCTGGGACTGTGATAGGAGAAGAGGGAGAAGGGGAGCCCGGGGGAGAGATGGGGGAAGACGGAGCTGACGTAGTCTGCGACGGCTTCGAGGACTTGCGTCTAGTGTCGCGAAAGCTGGCCAGAGGAGGCCGCAAGCGGACACCGCTTCGCGTAGAGCCCTCAATGGCTTTCTGAAGCTGAGAGAAGTTGAGAAAATTTAAAACAAAGAATTGGAAAATAAATGAACATAGTCACTGTAGACTGTGCACATCGTAAACAAAATAGTGGACTCAAGTCAATGGGACAAAAAAAGTGCCTCACATTACCCACTTTGCCAATGCACTCCAGGGGCAACAATAGCACCCCAAATAATTACAAGATGAAAGTTAATAATTACAAAATGTTTCTTCTTAAATTTGTTTCATCAAAAAATGCTGGTTTAGGCTCAAACTAGTCACAAACAACTTAGATTTACAAAAATTGCCAGAGGTTTGCTGTAATCACTGGAGGCAGGGACGGATTTAGGGGTTCTGAAGCATTAGGCAACAGACAGGAATGGGGCCCAATGGATGCACATTTTTAGTTTAGCCAGGCTCTAGGTTCATAAGCGTTGTGCATCTTATGGCAAGTGAAATTGTTTAAAATCTAGCCTATACTGCTCATATTTCTTATTCTGAGATTGTAGTATATCGCACAACTATTCTAGGCATTTTATTTAAGTAATTATATTAGGTGAAATTATCTCACTACACTGGCATATCAGCTTATTTTTAAGGTTTTAGGTTTGAAACAAGCAAATGTATCTGCCAACACAGTGAAATCATTTGGTACAGAGTAATGCAGAAGCAAATTAATGAGATTACCTTTTCCAGGAATTAATAAGTAACGTGATCCTATTACAAGTAATTAGCAACTTGTAATTATATTTTTTGAATAATTACTTCAACACTAGAGCTATCAACCCTAACATTAATGCCAGAATTATGTACAGTCTGCTGAGTCTGTGCAGCACTCTATTCTGACATTTATGGTCCCTGTGTAGGATGTGTTAACCTATTTTCACTTATGAAAATCAACAAGACCTATAATTTGACCAGGGGTGTTCAAACGGTTTCATGTAACTGTATATGATATGAAGTTATTCATAAATGCATGAATGGATGCATGTGTGCTCCTCTACCTCCTTCAGTGCCACAACTCCAACCAGCTTGCCTATGCTGGTTACATAGGCATGACTGAGACCCAGTAAGGAGAACAAAGTATGAGTCTATGGATAAAAAAGAGGTCAATGTCATCACTGTTCAAAAAACATACAGTCAATGACATACTATCTGATCCAAATGCAACAGTGTGATTTTTTTTTTTTCAGCTGGAAAAGCAAAAAAAAGGAGCCAGGGTTGGTGCAGGGTACAACACCTGTACCATGAAAGTCAATGTACTTCTAAATGTAGAATTCTGCCTTAATTAGGCAGAATGATATGGCCATGACACTAGTACCGCAATTATTCAAATATTACTACATGTTGCAATTGCAGTACACCTTGCAATATAGCATAAATATTTGCAAGGCCAAAATTAAGATGCCTATGGGGTCTTGCATGATCCCAGCAGGTAGAACCATGAGGCAAACCAATTTTGAAAGTTTGAAAGTTTCTCCTGATTCTGGCAAATATCAGTCAGTCTGTGACAGGGTGGGTAGTTATTCTGATCTGACAGAAAAAACACCAGTGGCATATTGCTCTGAAAATTGACCAAAGAAGTACATTTAGTATGTGTCACAATAAAAACCTTCTATCTCAATTTGAAAGCTCCAGCTGCCCTTTACATTGTGTCAAAACTTCATGATCAATGAACCAAAAGCAATGGTCCGAAATGACTTGTTATATAAACTTCCATTAAACGTTAAGAAGGTTTTTCTTTCTCCTACAAAGTTACCATTTTTGCACTAATTGACTTCTTGGCTTGATTACAGCTTCCTTGTGGCCTCCATTCAGGGATTAGTTGCAGAGAATTCTGAAGATGGTTAATGTTACAGTAATGACATCCACTGAAATCGAAAAATGTACAGCATAACAGCAACAGTGGAAAAAAAAGCCCCCAGATTACAGTTTACCTTGTGTAGTGACGTTCTCTCCACTAGCTGGAAAGGGGAGGGATCTATCCGTATCTGGTCAAGCTCTAGTGGCTTATCCATCTCTGACTCCTCCCATGCTTTTATCTGTTTCAAACGGTACTAGATGAGCTCACTGCAACCAGACATGTTAAATCAATTTATTTTCAAAGTATTCTGAAATCTTGGAACCATAGGACCATAACAACTATTTCACTCTGACCAAAGCTATTAAGTTCAGCCATCAGGTAAAATCAGCTAAATTCAAAGTCATTTCTCAACAAGAGCCACACCTCTTCAGGTGTCATTGTATCAGTGAGGGGTGGAGGAGTCGGCTCCTGGGAAGGGAGAGAGAGAGAGAGAGAGAGAGAGAGAGAGAGATACACTACTGTTCAAATGATTAAAATCACTTAGCATATTAATACTAGTTATTTTATATGCAACAATAATTCGACAACACAAAACTGTACGAACTTTTGTAAAAGTGCTTCTTTAAGGGTTCTTTAATAAATTCAATGATTGTATTTAGAATCATGACAACTCAAACCACCATCTGACTGCATAGTTCTAGCACATTTTACTTAAAATTAAATAAATGAGCTCAAAATGCAGACTTTCACTTCTAATTTGAAAGTACATCCAAATAGACCCTCCCCCAAATGTAAATCAAAAGTAACTGAACAATCTGACTTATTCATACATTAAATTTTCAGTTTTAATATTTGGTTGCAAAACCTTTGCAGGCAGTGACTGCCTGAAATATGGAACCCACAGGCAACAGCTGGGTTTCTTCCCTGGTCATGCTCTATCAGGCCATTACTGCGGCAGTCTTCAGTTCCTGCTTGTTCTTGAGGCATTCTACTTTTCTACTTTTGTCTTCAGTTGAATGCATGTGAATACGTGCTTGATTGGATTGACGTCAGGCGATTGACTTGGCCATTGCAGTACATTCCACTTCTTTGCCTTAAAAAGTCTTGGGTTGCTTTTGGAGTATACTTTGGGTCACATCTGCACTGTGAAGCACCATCTAATGAGTTTCGAAGGATTTAGCTGAACCTGAGCCAATAATATAGGCCTATACATTTCAGAATTTAACCTTCTGCTTTTGTCAGTCGCCACATCGTCAATAAAGCAGAAGAACCAGTTCTACCAGCAGTCATACATGCTTAGGCCACAACACAAACTCCACCGTACTTGACAGGTGAGGTGGTATGCTTTAGATCATAGTAGATTTTCTTCTCCATGCTCTTCTTTTCTGACAATTATCTCACAAGTTGATCTTTGGTTCTTCTGTCTATAAGATGATATTCCAGAACTTTATAGGCTTTTTATATGTTATTTTTTCCTTCCGTTTTTGAGGCTTAGCGATGGTTAACACTTTGTAATAAACGCTCTGTATTAATTGTTGATTTTTACACAGACAAGCCGACCTCCTGGAGGGTGTTCTTGATCTGGCTAACTGCTGCTGAAGAGGTTTTCTTCACCAGGGAAAGAGTGCATTCTTTTTAAAGAAGGTAACAAATAGCTGATTTGGCTACACCTAATGTTTTTGCTTTCTCACTGATGGGTTTATTTTCATTTTCTATGTCTAAAGCTTCCTTACTTCTTATAAACCACATGAAACCTGTGACATTGAACCGAACTAGCATATGAAAATCATTTTACACATCTGCAAAATCGTGCTTCAAACTTTTGAATGCTAAAGTGCATGTGGATCACAGAGAACAACCTCACTGCTATAATAAAGTAATGCCAATAATTTGAAGTGTTCTTGAGTATTTGGGGTTTCAGCAATTTACCCCACATTTCACAAGACTTACAACTGAAGTACACTAGTATGCACCTGTGTCTGACTCTCTGCCTGTCTTTCTGAAGAGGAAGAAAAGAGATTATGCAAAGTTCTCCTGAAAGACTGAAGGGGGCCTTTATCTGGAAGAAAAAGTGAGAGAAAGAGAGAACGTTGCACTGTTGATAGTACAAAAACAGTAACATAACTGACAGTTATGGAAACTAATGCTAAGTTTACTTCTACTCTGTTGATGGATGAAATGACTTCACCATTCCTTGCCTCTGATAATGTCTCAACAATAATCTTGATTTACCTGAAGTGGTGTAATTTGTGGATGGTTCTGGAGGTTTGGGTGAAGGTAAAGGGCCATTTCTTTCCTCTTGTATAGGCGTACTCTGAAATGTTGATAGAGAACAGTGGGTTAACCCTTTGATGTCATGGCAAGAAAAGCAGCTATTTCTGCTTAATCTACTTGCATTCTTTAATAATTTGTTTTCTCAACTCTGTTGTCCATTTTCATATGTAAAAAAAATCTAGCAAAGCCAAATAATTAGATTTAAATGAGAATGTGTAGGATAGCTAGATGTCAAGAGCCGAAGGAAAATTATTCAGACTGCACCGAGCGATAAAGCCCATGTGGCTGACTTTTGTGTTGCCTTGGGTATAGAGTGGATTTGAGCAGCTTAAAAACCTCCTCCCCCAAGCACTGATAGACACAGACCAAAAAGTTGTTTCATTTTTAAGATGATGGTTAAAAACACACGATGGTTTCCTCTGCCCTCCTGCACCGCTCACTGCTATTCAAACAGAGCCAGATCAGGGTTGACAGACTGGGCAGGAACCCTGGATTTACATTTTAATGCAACTTGCAATGATATATTTCTTATCAGTAACATTTCTTTCATTAGTATTTCAATTAGGTTTTATTAGAAAAGCAAAATAAAGATGATATTAATAATAATAAAAAAACCCAAAACTGAATAATCACTTTTCTTTTGACACACCTTATCACCTGCGCTTTCCTCTCCTTCTTCATCCACAAAGGCAAAAGATTCCCAGCTGTCCTTGGCACAGGGCCCTTGACCTTGCAAACCCTGTCCTTGCATCAGGAGCCGCCTCTCTGCTGACAGCCACCAATCACAGAGTGCAAGTAGCTCAGATCGATCAATGCTGCCCAACAGGATCATTGATTCTGAGGTTGAGAGACAGGTGGAAAAGTGTCAGCATTTATTGCTTGTTTTTGTCAGTCTGGAATCAGTTTAAGGCAAACTCTTTACTAGCCAGAGTATGTTTTCCATGCTCTACAGCATTTAGAAATCAACATATCATTTAGAAATATCAGATTGCGTCAGTGATGCTATTTGGAAACCAGACCCAGTTTAATCAATAAATACATTACGCATACCAAATAAAAGTAGAGAAGCTGTTGATTTAGACCACATGGGTGGCCAAATTTGCTCGTAAGGTGGCTAATTTAGTGAGTAATCTAGCAAAAACTTCTGTGTAAATAGACACGGGTTCAACGTATGACCAGCGCTATATAAACCCATCAAATGAAAGTTTTCTGTCTAGCTTTCTGATTTTGGCAGACATTCATCAATGCCATTGTTTGGGCAAAACCTGCCATTAAGACAATCTGATGAATGTGAACTACAAGCAATGCTTAAAACATACTTTTATTGAAACAATTTGGTGTACCTTTTGTCTTTAAAAACACTCTGAGCATCAACCATGGCACTGCCAAAAATAAGACTTATTTTAAGAATAAGCCTTTCTCAAGCATCAAGCAGCACGCAGTCATTATTTACTATCAGTCTTGGTAAATGGGAGAAGGTGCTTCATTATAATAGTAATGACCACCCCCCCCCCACACCCCCCACCCCCCAGTATTGAGGATACAAAAGAGCAGTGAACAGCCCAGTGATCTTATTATGGGTGTTAAAAAGTTGTACAATAGTGATGTCATCCCTGTGGCTTATTGATTTTTGATTGCTCAGACAGCCTGCTCTGTGTTATGGATAAACGTATTCTTGATTCTTCAGAAAGTATTATACATTACACAAATTGGTTTGGTTCACATAAATAAAAATCTTCAAAAATAGCTTTTTTCTACGACTGCTGCACCACCATCTAAGAAAAAAATGCCCTGAAAATAACAACACACACATGCTCATTCTGATCACTGGCAGAAAAGAGACTGTTGTAAGAGACTAAATTTAAATTTAAAATTCAAATTTAATATTTTGGTAGTGTATTGAAGCTGCACCCCTAAAAGAGATAAACATGTGTGTGTATGTGTGTGTGTGTGTGTGTGTGTGTGTGTGTGTATATACATACATATATATATATATATATATATATGTATATATATATATATATATATATATATATATATATATATATATGGCCAAGCAGCTACACACTAGCCTAGGAATAAAACGCACAATGTCAGTGGAAGTCTGATGGATGAGCCTGGGTTTGGCGAATGCCAGGAAAACATTACCTGCTAGACTGCATTGTGTCACATGTAAAGTTTGGTGGAGGAGGGATAATGCTATGGGGTTGTTATTCAGGGATTGGCCTAGGAACCTTAGTTCCGGTGAAGGGAAATCCTAATGCCAAGACATTTTGGACAACTGTATCCTTCTAACTTTGTGGTATGACTGTATGACTGTGCCCCATGTGCACAAAACATAAGTGCATGACTGGGTGAGTTTAGTGTGGAAGAACTCGACTGGCCCTCACAGAGCCCTGACCTCAACCCAATCAAACACCTTTGGGATTAACTAGAATGGAGATTTTAAGCCAGGCCCTCTCACCCAACATCAGTGTCTGACCTCACAAATGCTCTTCTGGATGAATGGGCAAATAAATCCCATAAACACACACCAAAATCATGTAGATAGCTTCCCAGATGAGTGGAAGCTGTTACAGCTATAAAGAGCGGGACCAACTCAATATTATAATAATAATAATAAGTGAAAAATATTTATTCCTAAGGATTAAGAATGGCTCCTGTAGGTGTAACATGTAAGTGTCCCAATATTTTTGTCCATACAGTATATACATATGCAATATCTCACCTTTTGAATCCACCAGAGGGATTGTCTTGAGGGATGTAGAGTCTAGCAGATACAGCAGTTCTCTATATGTGGACTGCGAGCACAGAAACTTCACTTTTCTTACCATGATGTCTTCAACAAAGATATTATATTGACTGTGAAAGAAGAGAGAACAAACAGTACTTCTGATCAAAAAATTTTTTTCCTCTTCACACTGTAACTATTTGCATTCACAGAGTACAAGTAATAGTTTGTTTTTGTTTGCTGCAGTTACGGTCTCTACTTTTCTTGAGTGTCATTAAACTAAATGCTAGAACGTTGCTGTGAAGATCTGATTGTATACAGCCATATGAGCATAAGTGAGATCAGGTACTGATGTCTGATGATTACTTCAGGATCACAAACGTCACTCTAACTCATCCCAAAGGATGGCGCTCCATCACTCCAGAGAGTACATTTCCACTGCTCCACAGCCAAATGCTGGGGGGTTTCACACCTTTCTAGCCAGTGTTTGGTATTGAGCATGGATTGCCTGCAATGGGTTCACCTTGAAGTAGCTGAATTCACAAATAAAAATTATTTTCTAAATACTGTTAGGCAAATAATAGTACTCTGATATCAACTAAGCTAACTGGTTAACGTACAGAACAAACAGACCTACTTTATTACCTTAATGCTACTAACAGCATACAAAAGTATTCTGTAAGGTCAAGGATAGCAATAAAAACAAAAACAAACCAGCAAAGCTACTATGATCACAGACACTTAGTGCTCACTGGCAAGGCTCCAAGGACACATTGTTATGTCTCGTTGACAAGTCTAAGCCCTAGTGGTGTGGAACACTGATAATGAATCACAAGCACTCTGTAACACTCTCAGCAGGCTATGCTCACTGCACTTTTGACTCCATTCAAGTTAAGAGCCTTTCTGCTCAATCCCCGATTTTATTTTTTTTAGCTCCAATATTCCTGTGTTAACATTTAACATTTGTGTCTGTAAGTGACAGATCTGAAACGGCCTGAATGCCCACAACCAAATCAAGAACATCAAATTATTTATATCCATCACATACAATAAATGTAAATTACTGAAATGGAGGTAACCACCAAATTGCAAACACTGCTGTCTCTACAGGGAACAAAACATTTTTCTGCAAAATTTTAGAGTATTTGTCTACAAATTGTTGTGCACAATTTCTATTTCTTTGCTGAGTTTAACATATTAGAAAAAAATAAATCCTAAAATTCACAGGCCATGAATATATATATATATATATATATATATATATATATATATATATATATATATATATATATATATATAATTTAGAAAATATACAGTAAGTGTGCATTAAAATGTTTAGAATTATGTTCTCTGTAGAGGTAGTGTGCATTCATTTTCACTTAGAAAATCATCAAAACATGTAATTTGACCAAGGGATCTAAAACTTTGCATACAACTGTATGTACTGGTATCAGTACTGGCATAAACGGATATTTACATGATATGTAAATGGATATCTGTGTTGGCCTATAATTCCCATATTTACGCATCCCCAGTTATATCTAACAGTCATATATTGGATATGCACACAAATTAGCATTTACAAATAATAAATAATAATAAAGTCTGAAAAAATTCAATCTGTATCACATTAAGGCAAACATTTGTTTGGTACTGTAAACATAATCGTACTGCATACATGATGTTTGTGCTTGTTAGATGATTATCCTTGTGTATATTTGTGTACCATGGTGTCATCTCACCTGATATGTCCGAAGCCCAACTCAGGCAGGTAGGGCAGCTTTTTGACCTGGATGATTGAGTCATACAGTGAAGGCTGAAGCCCCTGGGCTACCATGTTGGCCAGGATAACTGCTACCATCATGGGGAGAATGTGAGAGATCTGACCAGTCAGCTCAAAACATATCACTGCCGTGGAGACCGTGTGAGTGACCGCCCCTGTCAACGCTGCCGCACCTGCAAGAAAACCCAAGATAAGTGAGAGAGCATTAGAGAGAAGAATAAAAGAAAAAATACAACTGAGAAAAAGACAGGGCAGATAAGGAAAAAGTAAAAATAATATATATATTTTTCAAATTGAGATCAAAGAATGTACAACACCATTTCAAAAAAAGGTTGGGACACTGTGCAAAATGTAAATAAGAGTTCATCACTCTGTGAAAGACTGCGCTGGCAAATAATGCAACAATTCAAAAATAACGGTATAAGTAATATAGCAAAGAGCTTTTGCTTTTCAGCATTTATTGTACATAATAACAATAAAATATTCAGACAATCTGAAGAAATCTCTGTATGTAAGGCCAAAAACCGGTATTTGCAAGCCATGATCTGTGGGCTCTCAGGTGGCACTGCCTTAAAAACCGGCATGATTCTGTAGTGGAAATCACTGCATGGAGTCACTTCTGAAAACCACTGTCTGTGAAAACAGTTAGTTGCTGCATCCACAAAAGCAAGTTAAAACTCAAACGCAAAGAAAAAAAAAACGCACATGAACAGAAATGCTGCCACCTTCTCTGGGCTGGAGCTCATATAAAATGGACTATGGGGAAGATGGAAAACTGTCCTGTGGTCCGGCAAATAAACATTGGAAATTCTTTTTGGAAATCATGGACGCTATGCCCTCTAGACTAAAGACCACTCAGCTTGTTATCAGTGCACAGTTCAAAAGCCAGTATTCATGATGGTACATTAGCGCACATGGCATGTGCACATCTGTGAAGTAGGGGTGCACCAATTCGACTCAGTGAACTAAAATTAGTTGGGAACTACTTTAATAGCCGATTAATTGGTTAAATGACGCGCCTTTCTTGGCTCACTAAGAATGTTTTGACATTACCGCTTACTGGAGAGCTGACAAAAGCGCGATGTCAGTTTCAAGAACAAAATCCTCAAAAGTCTGGGAGCATTTCATGTTAAACTCTGAAGAAATGTTGTCAGTTATACTATTTGTAAAGCCAACCTTAGTTGGCATGGGAACACATCCTCCATATGTTGGAGCATCTGAGAAGGAAACTCGTCGGCTCACTGGGTGAAGAAGAGTCATCTTGTTAAGATATTCTCAGTCTCAAACTGCATACTAGCTCACTAAGTAGTGGGGGGAAAAAGTAAATATACAACCCCAATTCCAATGGTTGGGACATTGTGTAAAACATAGTAGTGTATTCAATTGAATATAGGTTGAAAAGGATTTGCAAATCATCGTATTCTGTTTTTATTTATGTTTTACACAACGTCCCCACTTCATTGGAATTGGGGTTGTACCATTAAAAGTGCAATAATTAGTGTAGCGTGTGAAGCACAGAAGTGTGAGGTTTGAGACACGGCGATAGTTGTGCTAGCGAGCTAGTTAGCTAAGGTTATTATTAAAAGCCGTCTTATTTCATGTTGTGAGCCAAGCTGTAACATTTTCTGTTTCGAAATGCACGTTCTCTGGTATTGTTAGTGGAGTTGGAACACAGAAGCAAGTAACTATTATTCACAGCAACCCTGTTCACATTACAGATTGCACCGTAGTCTGATAGTCGAATCCACCAGTGTGCTCAAATTCGGCGAACACAGCACGGTTTCCAAACAGTTTTCTGTTCTCCGTCAATGTTTGGCTCTACTTGCAAACATTTTCAGGAGGTAGTTTTAGTGGACATACAAGGCAGCTTGACAAACGTTTATCCTTGAAATGTAATTTTGCACAAAATCATTCATATTTTACGTTTGCCACAAACGTTTGCCACTTTCCCATCCGCTCCAGCAGAGTGAATTATCTCCGAGATGCTTACTTGCACTGACTGCACTGTTTACATTTAAAAATTAAAGATTGTTGCCCCTGTCCCAATTGTTTTTTACCTCATTAAAAGAAAACTGATTTAGTTTTGTTATATTTTATTGCTGCTACTCTATACATCCTTGATTTTAAATTTTGATGGGAAAAAAGATATTAGAATTTTATTTATCTTTTGTTTTAGCAGGAAAGTTCTTTAAAACAGTGAATTTTTGAACAAGGTATTATCTTTATTGTGTTCATTATTAGTTAAAAAAAGAAGCTACATTTCAAAGCTAATAGCTGCATCAGTGTTTTTTTGGAGAAGTAGTTATCCATAATCCAAATGATCGATTATTTGTTCCGGTAATCAATCGATTATTCGACTATCAAATTCATCGTATGTTGCAGTCTTACTGTGAAGGCACAGTAATGCAACATATGCTGCCATCCAGATGATGTCTTTTTCAGAGAAGGCCTTGCTTATTTCAGCAAGACAATGCAAAACCACATTCTGCACATATTACAACAGCACTGCTTCGTAATTAAAGATTCTGAGTGCTTGCTGGCCTGCTGGCAGTCCAGACCTTTCAACACTGATAACATTCGGCACATTTAATGAAAAATATGACAATGGAGACCCTGAACTGTAAGCAGCTGAAATCCTGTATCAAACCAGAATGGGAAAACATTTCACTTTCAAAACCACAGAAACTGGTCTCCTCAGTTCCCAAACGCTTACAGAGTGCTGTTAACAGAAGAGGTGATGAAATACAGTGGTAAACATGCTCCCATCCAAACATGCTCCCAACATTGCAATGTGTTCTTAGCATCAAATTCAAATTGGACATATATTTATCAAAAAACAATAAAATCTCTGATTTTCAACATTTGATATGTTGTCTTTGTAGTATTTTCCTTTACAAATATGGTTTACAAGTGCTGTATCAAAAATGAAAACATTGTAGCATTGATATTAAAGCATCCTTAATGTGTAGCACCGCACTAATGAAGCATCAAAAGTTATTTGCTTGCTAATATGGTCCCCTTCCGGTGAATCATTAGCCTACTCTGAGTGAGGGAGTTGCAAGTCAGATCCAAATAGTTTACAGAATAATTTTTATAATTCTTCATGGGGGGGGTACTTTTATTTAGCATTGACATAATCATACACATAGGGTTTTTTGTATCAGGCAGTAAAATTATACATCATAGCTAGTTTTATACATTACTGACCCCTTAAAGGGCCATTGTACAAAAAAGAAATAAATAAAAAATTGCAACAACATGTTTTTTGCAACACTTTTGCATTCTCTCACAAATGTAAAGCACAATTATTGTGAGGGAATGCAAGCCATTAGTTTTTGGGGTTTTTTTTGTACCACAGCTGCTTAGGGGCTATGTACAATATGGACATCACAGGCCTAAACTAAACAAGTTTTGGGCATTTTTTTATTTTTGTGGTCTTTTGGCTGTAATTCACCAAATCACAAAATATGAAAAAAGGAGATAGCTTGGGCAGTTGGTAAATGTTCCAAAATCACTGTCCAATTACAGCCATCTCCAAAACTCAGGGGCTTAGCTGAGTTCACAATCATTAACAAAGTATTAGATTTTGTTGCTATTTGTTAGTGGCTGTTATTAAAAAGCATTATGTAACTTCCTGGATTTAAACTAAAATATTCACTTGTTTATGAGTTCGCAAGAGCCATTTGAACACATCAGGACTTAAGCTTAATGAAACATCACTGAATGAAATAACATAATGGCAATATAGTTTAGTTAATTTGCATGTGGACATTGTCAGCACATTACATATCAGTGTGTATTGTTCTTTCTCTGGCACTGCATTACCACATCAGAGCGGTTAATATCTTGAACCTTGTTACTACTGACAAAGCTACAGGGATTAAGTAATTATTTACATTTTACAAGATGTTTTCTAGCATATTTTCTGTTATAAAAGGTTAATAAGAAAAGCAAGAAGTAGGAGCGAAGACTAACCAATGACAGCATACCCTCCAGGGATGATGCGGTAGAGTATCCCATCAAACAAAATGCCATGAGGGAAGAGAGCAGCCATGATCTCGCCTACCAGACGACCAAATGATGCACCTATAAAAACAAAAGCAAAACAGGTCCCAGAGTTGGTACATGATTGAACATTTTGTTCTTCAGTAATGTTGATGTAATATATTTTCACGGAAATGTGTATGATTTACAAAACTGAGAGCAAGCTGGAATTTCATCTTAGCAAGTGAGTGTTTTTTACTGTGGCATAATTTTAGATATGAAGAAAGTTGTGGTTATATCTTGGTGTGGTTAGCCGCTAAACAAAGAGTCACAATATTTCACACACATAAAGTGTCCTAGTTAATCTGGTAACAGAGTAATAGGAACAAATAGTTTATTTAATCATATTAATTTAAAATATCTGAGTCAATTTCCAGTCTGTCAGCAACACAGCCACTAGGGAGCCTGCTGAAAGAGGTTAAGATCTGATTCAACCTTCAAACCACAACTACATTAGTAAATCAATATATATATATATACTAAAATAATAAATGAGTTATATATATATATATATATATATATATATATATATATATATATATATATAACTCATTTATTATTTTAGTTATAATGCAATCAAAGTAATTCAGAGTGTTTTAATGGGAAACGGTTCATTATAGAGAAACCTACCGGTGATAGGAACCACTATCTTGATGCCAACATAGCCATTTAATTTGCTATCCAAAATACTTACTTAAAACACTGTAAATTATTTTAAAAATACATTTATGTCAAATCCTTCTCTCAAACCTATCATAAAAGAATGTCTCAGACATCAGGCAGCAAATTTGCAACCACTTTTAAGTAAAAACTTTTAGGTAAAAGCTGAACACAGCTATGGTTCCAATCACCACCCCTGTGAAATATTCAGACTCTTTAAGTTGCATTTCACATCAAAACAACTCTACAACTCGACTGTGTTAACATCTTATAACTAAAATTATGGAGAAACTGTGAAAAATCAGCGGAAACTTCCTTTAAGCACATAGGCAAATGTTGAAGTAAACTGTCAGTTAACACTGTACTCAGTGACTCATTGCTAAGCACTTAATCTTTTATTTATTAGCAACTAATACTTAATGATTAGTTGAGTCACATAATGAGAGGTAACCAATGATTTATTCCTATTATTCACTGTTAATGTAAAGTGGACCAATTTCACTACAGCGGGGACAAATGTCCAACTTTTCATTAAAAGTAAAATACTTAGCCTAAGACTATATTGTTTTTATTATTATTATTTACCATAAAACTGAGAAAAACAAGTAGAACATGAAGAAATAAATGACAGATCAGATAAATGCCTACCAATTACAAACACTGGCATGAAGGCTCCAGAAGGGATGGGCATTGTAGTCGAAACAACTGACATCCAGAACTGTAAAATGAAATAAGAAGAAAACATAATTAATTTTCCCCAAAACATCTAAAAGCAAATTATTAAAAATCCCAACTGTCTTGACATTTGCTTTCTCAGTCTGTGTTAGTGTCCGTGTCTGATTTCTAAGCTGCTAACTGATATTTTTTATATGCTGTAGCTGAAACACTTTGATGTGTTAGACTAGCTCATGTGACAGAACAGCTCACTGTGGCTGCCCCCAGTCACTTACGAAGGGCAACAGCTACTGCATACTGTAATCCTCCAAGTGCACATCTCAGCAAGTCTCCTGAAGCATGATATCTGCTGTGTCCCCGGGATCATATAATCCTGCACTAGCTCTCTCAGCATAGGACTGTGTCTGTCAAACACTGCCATTTTAACCTTTTATTGTTTGAGCTGAATCAGGAGGAACAGGCTAAGCTTTGCAGGAAAGAGGGACAGACAAAATAGTGTGTTTGCAGAAGATTGCAGAAACAAAAGGCAAAAACGAGCAAAAAAAATCACGCATGTATCACGTGTTTTCTCATCAGCACGATCATGTGCCAATGCCAATGCAGCAAGCCTGGTGAAAATATAACTAGAAAAGACAGGGGTGGAAAACTGAACATAAACCAAGAGGTTTACCTTCATAAGGAAGAAGAGAAGAAGTATGATGAAGACATTGACATCAGGATGAAACCAGGCAGAAGATCGCCCCAGACCAGGTGGGGTGGGGGACCCCCAAATCTTAGTCCAGGTGAAGTTATCAAACAGAGAATTGATGGCTTCTCGGGGCATTAGCTGTGTTATGAGGGAAATAGTAATTGTACACTAAAATCCAAAGGAAACTTGCAATTAAAAATTAGAATCAATGTTTTTGTTAAAACAAACCAATTTGTTAGCAGATAAATGTATAAAATGATTCTTATATGCTAGTCCTGTGATACTTCACAGGTTTCGAATAATTAGTAGAAAGTTGTAGAAAGCTGTTGAAAAAGGAAAGAAATGAAAAGAAAAACGATGTATATCTAGAATGCCTCATATAACCCCAATTCCAACGAAGTTGGGACATTTTGTAAAACAAATAAAAACAGAATATGATGATTTGCAAATGGTTTTCAACCTATATTCAATTGAATACACTACAAAGACAAGATATTTAATGTTCAAACGGATAAACTTTACTGTTTTTTGCAAATATTCACGCATTTTGAATTTGATGCCTGCAACATGTTCCAAAGAAGTTGGGACAGGGGCAACAAAAGACTGGGAAAGTTGAGGAATGCTCATAAAACACCTGTTTGGAACATTCCACAGGTGAACATGTTAATTGGAAACAGGTGAGTGTCATGATGGGTATAAAGGGAGCATCTCTGAAAGGCTCAGTCAGTCACAAGCAAGGATGGGGTGAGGTTCACCACTTTTTAAACAACTGTGTGAGCAAATAGTCCAACAGTTTAAGAACAACATTTCTCAGCATGCAATTGCAAGGAATTTAGGGATTTCATCATCTACAGTCCATAATATCATCAAAAGATTCAGAGAATCTGGAGAAATCTCTGCAAGTAAGCGGCAAGCCAGAAAACCAACATTGAATGCCTGTGACCTTCGATCCCTCAGGAGGTACTGCATTAAAAACTGACATCATTCTGTAACTGATATTAACCACATGGGCTCAGGAACACTTCAGAAAACCACTGTCAGTGAACACAGTTTGTCGCTCCATCTACAAGTGCAAGTTAAAACTCTGCCATGCAAAGCAAAAACCATATATCAACAACGCCGCCGCCGGCTTCTCTGGGCCTGAGCTCATCTGAGATGGACTGACGCAAAGTGGAAAAGTGTCCTGTGGTTTGACGAGTCCACATTTCAAATTGTTTTAGGAAGTCATGGACGTCGTGTCCTCTGGGCCAAAGAGGAAAAGGACTGTCTGGATTGTTATCAGTGCAAAGTTCAAAAGCCAGCATCTCTGATGGTTTGGGGGTGTGTTAGTGCCCATGGCATGAGTAACTTGCACATCTGTGAAGGCACCATTAATGCTGAAAGGTACATACAGGTTTTGGAGCAACATCTGCTGCCATCCAAGCAACGTCTTTTTCAGAGACGTCCCTGCTTATTTCAGCAAGACAATGCCAAGCCACATTCTGCACGTGTTATAAAAAATGTGTGGCGCATTATGAAGCGCAAAATATGACAACAGAGACCCCGGACTGTTGAGCAACTGAAGTTGTACATCAAGCAAGAATGGGAAAGAATTCCACCTACAAAGCTTCAACAATTAGTGTCCTCAGTTCCCAAACGCTTATTGAATGTTGTTAAAAGGAAAGGTGATGTAACACAGTCATAAATATGCCTCTGTCCCAACTTCTTTGGAATGTGTTGCAGGCATCAAATTCAAAATGAGTGAACATTTGCAAAAAACAATAAAGTTTATCCATTTGAACATTAAATATCTTGTCTTTGTAGTGTATTCAATTGAATACAGGTTGAAAAGGATTTGCAAATCATCTGTTTTTATTTATGTTTTATGCAACGTCCCAACTTCATTGGAATTGGGGTTGTATTTCAAAAGACATGATCAAATCTCGAAGCAGATATCATTATACTTTAATCATACTGCCATTAATTATACTGCTGCTATTGCATAGAAAATAGTAAAATTTTCAATATTCCAAGTTATTCCAAACTTTTAAGGAGTAGCATATTACTAAGGCAATTAAGAAAGAAAAAAAAGCCAGCCATCTGTTTCAAAGGTAAACTAACGACAGCATGTAGAGATAAATTTGTTAGGTCTAGAAAATATAAACGCAAGATTAGACCAGATCGCCATGCCAACTATACATAATTGTTATTTGGTCTATGTCTAACCTCTCCTGCCATGAACTGTCCAAATCCTGGAGGGAATGTCAATGTTGTGACCAAAAAAGTAACAACTCCTGGAAAAATCAGCCGGCTGTGGAAAAAGATTACTCAGTCATCATTTCCTAAAAAACTGTTTTCATTATTTATAATTATATTCACTAAAGCAATTCCAAAACCCAGTCCTTCTATATTATGTTACACTACTGTGAATCAAAGCCGTTTAATGTTATGTCCACCTCTCTCTTACTGTTTGGTAAGGAAGCGTGTAAGGGTATTGGGTCTTCTCATGAACAGGACAACCTGCCGGTTCAAGTAGACGAAGAAAGCTCCAAGAAAACCGCAAGAAATGCTGTGTAGGTGAACGACAAAAACAAGCATTTGATCAGGTGACCTCCTGTACCTCATGGTCAAGTCTAAATAAATCACAAATGTGTATAAATAGTATGGACCATTAAATGAGGCAAATATGATCCTAACGCTAATGTTGCTAACAACGAATTAGAATAGCCACCAATTAGCATTATGCTGTTTCATGCTGCTAACAGCTTCACTTTACTTATAGCAACATCAGCATTCTGACCACACCAAGTCAAATGTTTGCAATCCAGTCATTATTTTACATTATTATATATTATTATTATTATTATTATTATTATATATTAGCTGGCCTATGTTTAGTTCAGAACACATCTAGGACAGGCAATAAATGCTTTAAAGCTTCTGATTACTGATGTCTGGTTTGTCTGTTGGCAGCAATAAAACTAATCGTCCCTCCAACATAACACAAAAAAGTCTAATAGTGACTGGTTTGCATGCTGCCTACCCCTTGTAATGCTAACAGGCCATATTAACTTTCACTACTACCATTTTAGGCAAAGCATTACTTCTATCAGCAATTGCAAACAAGTTGAAACAGTGTGTGTGAAATTAGCTGACTTTCTGAATCCATAACAGTTCACCTCCTTGAGGTTCATGAGGTTCATTATACTGACGTCTGACGTCATGAGAGAAAAGAGGCTGAAGAGCTGAACCAACAAAGGACAAATCTTTGGACTATAAAAATAAACAGGGAAAAAACGTTCAGCCAAAGTTTGCTCTCCTCATTTTGTTACAGACAGACAAAGGTGAACGATGCAGTCTGTAGTTTTGATCATTTTTGGGTGGCACAGACTGATAAATTACTTTTGCAATCTGACTATTTATGTTTCCAGCTCTTATATGGAGCTATTACTCACTGAAGAAGTACTTACAAGGAACATTATCTGGGGCAATAGTGCATAATCAGGACTCAAAGATATTATTGATATTAATATCAATAATATCAAAAAAACATATTGATCTAATACAGATCAACATTTCTGATCAAACAGATTTTTTCTTTTATATCTTGATTCTGAAGCAGCAGCTCGCATTGACAGCTCATATACCCTGTGCTGGTGGAATGTCAACAACACAGCCGCGGGACACCTTTTCTGGATTTTGCCAATAGCATCTAGAGTGAAGCACTATTTTTAGCATAGGGGTGTTAATGTCACACCAAATGAATGAACAGACATGCAAGGCAAAACATATTAATGATCAATTAAAAACAATTAAAATATTTAAAATCAGTGGAGGTTTACGTGATGAAACTGAGCCTTCAACTGACAAAAACGACAAAGTCATGGTGCACAAGAATCGTGCTGTGTGCTTTGAAAATGGGTTTGTGGTATTGTGATAGGACGTTACACTATAGCACACATAGCTCCAGGACTGTACCCTCACCACGAACTGCACGCTCTTGCCCCGCGCTCTCACCCAATGATGGCGAACGCTGGCAGCTCCTGCAGGTCAAAGGGGAAGTCCATGCGGAACTTGGTACGAAAGAGAGCAGTGATGGTGACTGGAAGAGGAAGGGGTAGGAAGAAAAGGACATTAGGATAGTAAGCTTACTCAATTCATATAAAACAAGAATCTGGGTACATGGCAGCACATGGAAAGAAAATACTAATTTTCAAAAGACCAGAAACTGTGCTATGATCTCACCTGTATCTTTATTAAACACTGAAAGCACCCTGAATATAAAGGCACTGAATGTGGCAGCAAAGTAGCCCCGCCAATAGTTTCTCACTGCAAAGTAGGTTGATGTAACCTCAATGCTGAACAACACTCCTAGAGAAGAACAAATTAAACAAAAGGTCAGGGATATTTATAACAAGAAGCTAAATGTGAAATAAAAAATGTCTACTTCTTTCATTTACAGTCCAGCGGGCTATTACTGCAACCTGTTGCCATGGCAGCGTCATCAAATAAACAAAAGTGCTCACGCTGAAAAAATACAGCATTAAATTTACTTGATTCAACTGTGTACATAATTTCTATATAAATAAAATACATGAAGGATATAATAAAATGTTTATATATATATATATATATATATATATATATATATATATATATATATATATACACACATATGAAATGTAAAAAAATGAACAATTGTGTGAATGAAAAACTTTGTTTAAAAACTGTAATTAAGTGAACATTTTAATCTTTTAAATTCATTGTGAGTTTTTTCTCTGTAAAAGAAGACAAAACACAAGAATGAATCTAGCTAGTTTTATGTATGATATGCATGAATAAACTTTCAGAGTCTACCTCCAAGAGGGGTGCCAAAACAGCAGCCTACCCCCACTGCACAACCGACTGTGAGGATGTCTGTGTAGCAGTATGGGCTCTACTGGCACAGAAGGGCAGAAAGAGAGGGTGGGTTGAACACATAAAGCAGAGATGAAGAAAACTGAAGAAATATTAATTGGAAATGAAAGGGAAATCACTGAACGCATTGAATTCCTACCGATGAAAACTTCTACCAGCTTGATTTCTAAATGATGATATTATTGATATAACAATGACCCATTGTGAATTAACACACCTGTATGTCATTTAAAATCTGCACAAAGATCCTAAGGAGCTGAGTGGCATTGGCATGTATGGGAGCACACACTCCTACCCTGAGTATCTTAAGTATAATTTTTTGACAATTTGTCAGTGCACAGATTTGTCAGAACAAAAAAGCAACAAAACCAAAACAAACCTATCAAATACCTGCGTTGTTTATTTTCCACCAGACTGCAAAATAAAGCCATAAAGCAGCATTTTCCAACCCTGGAGGCCCACTCCTCTGCACATTTTGATGTTTTCTCTCCTCCCAGCATGCCAGACTCAACTAATTAACAAACCCTCAATAACAACTGAGCTGAATTTGGTGGGTGTAGCACCGCATGTGCTATCCCGGCTCAAGGAGAACATTGGAGACAGGGTTCAGGGTTGCAACAGCCATTACTTCATCCAAATAAACAAACAAACTAAACACAACCAAAAGTACGCTGGCCACTTTTCAGTGGCTTAATTTCTACTAGACTTTCAGCTCTTCAGTCTGCTGCTGCTCATCCCTCTCTCTCCCTGTTCCCTCTCAGCTCTTTTTAAAAGGCGCTCCCGCTGCCAGCCAGATCAGCATCAGCCGAGCACCCAAGCCAAGAGGGAACAAGAGCTCACTGCTCCACCTCCTCGTTGCCACCTCCACCTCCTCGTCACTCCTGTGACTCGCGTCCGTTGGGGTAGCTCTGGCTTTGCAATCCGCCCACTCCACATTCGCGGCTCTCTCCCTGCTATCCTCACCGAGGGTTGCCGCTGCTGGGTGTTCGGGGCCCGCCTTCCTGACGGCTTTTGCGGCCATTATTGTCGGGGCCCGGGGGCAGGCGCATGCCACAGCGGGTTAAAGCCAGGAAAGCACTAAAAAGGGCAGCAAGCCTCCAGGACCAGTGTTGGGAAATGCAGCCACGGAGCACTGCAACTGCTGTGCTGACCCATATGACTTTACTGAAACGTGCAGTTACAACTAGCCATGTACTCACTGCACTAATAGTACTTCGTATTAAGAACACCAAGCTTTTCATACTCAGTGGGCCCTGTGCACTAAACCTTTCACAATCCTTTCCGGCGCAATCACATGGGCCATGAAAAAAGTAGGACAGCTGCAAAGAAAGCAGTGGGAGATATTACCTGTGTGGCTGACATATTCAGTGCCAGTCACTAAAGGAAATTTCGGTGGTTGCTTTTAAAACCAGGCCCACATTTGCATAAGGGGCTAAAACGTGTTGTTGTGAGACTTTCTGTGGCACATAGAGTGGTTACTTAGAGACACTAACCAGAGTTAGCCAGAGTAAAATAACAATCTGGAGAATATTGGGTGGGAAACAACTTTTTTAACACTGTTATCTATTCATTACTGAGCTTCTTATTTTCTGTTTTGCCTCAAGCTTGCTGATGGCTCCACTATTTCACTGCCTCTTTCAAAGCCTAGCACACAATTGCGCAGTTAGTGGGTAGGACTGTGCGTCAACTGTGTGATAAGCTGCAGGCTTAGTAGACTTAATACTGAATTCATGAGCACTGTGGTGATGGAGACTTTGAATAAATATTCCCTCAATCAATAATCAAACAGAATAGACTTTGTAATCAAAAACCAAATAGGCAGTATTAGCTAACAAAGAATATTAATTCTCTCAAAAAGGGTAGTAGGCCTTACTCCGTCTGCATAGGAGATTCTAGACACTGGAAAGCCCTTGGGTTCACAGAGAGGCCTGTGTGTATTTGCTGACCCAGTGAAGAGAAGGGCAAGTTGACCTTGAAAGGTAAAGCAGACTGGTCAGTTGAAGCCAGTTTTTAGGAGTGAGCGAAACATGCGATAGCCAAATTGATTGACAAAGAGATACCTATTAGAGAATGAGGTAATATAAAAATTGGAGAAGTAAAGTGAGGGGATATCAAATTACCCCAGATAAATGGTATAAATGGTATATAAACTGTTGTTCTGACCACTGCGCAGTTCGGTCTTTCACGACCTTGTGCCACTTGATGCTGAAATGAGAAGCCTTGTTCCTTCTTTCCATGAACTCAGCATTTGAAGACTCTCCTTCTTGACCTCTTTTGAGAACTTAGACTTAGAATAGCTATTAGTGAAAGTGCCAGTATTAAAATGTTTCTTTTTTATTCATAATGCTATGTTGGAGACCTGGGGTTGAAGGAGATAGCCCTTGGTCCCAATAGCAAGGTCCCATCAAAGCACATTTTGCGCTCTGGTGCTCAGAACATGCCTCAAACACTCTACTCTAGAGGTGAGGAGTAATGAAATATAACTGTTTCAGAACAATACAAAACAAACAAGAAAAAATATGCAACACAACAGTTACAATTAACCTCAATTGACTTTGTCTTACCTGATAGACTCCAGAGAAGAAGGACATAAAGTTGCTGAGTGAAGCAGCACAGATACTGGCTATGTGTACAAAAGGACCCTGAACACATAAACACAAATGACTGACAAGTTACAGCCCATCAGGTACTTGAATCAGTACAAGAAGAGGTTAGAGATCATGTAGAGGAACGCTTTACCTCCTTGCCTACTGGCATTCCGCTACCTAGTCCAGCAGTAAGTCCAACCACTTTGGCAGCAAAAGCCTTAAGTGTGAGATATTCTTTCAGCACAACCCCTCTGAGGATGGTCTTCAGCTCAGGGATACCAGAACCTAAAGAAGAACAAGGGAAAAATGAAGGGGGAGGGATGTGTGTGGAGGGAAAAGTGACAGTCCAGACCCAAAGTGACAAGCAATTAACAAGTTTCATTTTAAGTTTAGGATTACATGAAACAAAAGATCTAAATATAAATGCAAAATGATTTAAAATATGAGTGCCAAGTGCATGTAAGATAAGAGGTTTTTGATTTTTATAGAGATTTACAGGGTGTTTATATGGACTAATACAGAAAAATGTGTTGAAAGGCCTTTAGCCCATTAGATGCTGCTGTACAACAATGGTACAAAGGACAACTGTACTATACGTACAAAATACTAGTAGTGCAACTACACAATACTATTGTGATAGACCTTGCAGTAATATGCCTTGCAGTATACTGCAATATTTTCTTTCATCTTGCTTTATAGCAGCCTAAGATATTGTTTAGTTCTCCAGGTAATAACAGCCACCAAGTAACAAATAATTGGGATGGAAATTAAAATATTTTTATATGTCAATGGCAATTTTAAGAATTCTTACTCTGTGAACAGTGTGCTATGTTAATGTTAGGTAGCTCAGAAGCTATTATGCTAGTATTATGTATATTAATGGCAGTATCCAGAGAATGAGTTGCTTCTCCTGGTCATATTATTACACTAGTAGTAGAAAATGTACATTTTCCTTGACTCATGTGACTCATTAACATGTAATTTAGGGCAACTATAGATATATGCGTAAGTGTATGATAGGTGATGATACTGTAATGTCGATGCCTCAATTTTAACACCACTACAAATATAATAAGGATACTATATAATTGTACTGTTTAAATAAGTTAACTGTATTTATTTAAATGGTAAGTGAATGTTCTACCTATTATTATTTTTTTAATCATCAATAGTAGTAGTAGTAGCAGTAGTAGAACTAGTAGTATTATTACTAGTAATAGTAGTAGCAGTAGTAAAATTTGGGCATCCACCAGACATTGCAGGCAGATGAATTAAAACATCAGTTTGCAAAAGAGTACAAAACATAACAGTACATAACAGTTAATGATAATACAAATGTGCAAATGATAATTGGAGCAGGGCACTAGAGCAATATAACATATAAGCAGGCAATGATGGGGATGCATTTGAAAGTTGGAAAGTTTATTAATATAGAGCAGACAGCATATGAGCATTCATGAAACAAAACTGAGTAAAAGACAACATGACAGGGAACAAACTAAAATGAAGAACAAACTTGGCAAACAAGGCTAAAAAAAACAAGGAGAACATAGAAAAGAGGTAAAATACCAAATACACACAACCTATAAATGCACAAAACACTAACTAATCTACAAGCTCCAACAACCCTTAAATTGCTAACTGCATTGCATCAAGTACAGTGTTTTGGCTCAAGGGTCCTGAAGAAACCCTTAAGTACCTTTGTGGATTCCTAGAAGAATTTATAAAAACCTAAAAGGGGTTTTTAAGAACCCTAGACCCTATACAGGACAGGACTAGGAGACAGCATCAGACTAGAAACAGGAGACTGGACAAGCACAGAGACATAAGACAGGAGATTGTCATCTGTTTACAGCTGATCAAAGTGCACTCTGGGTGAATCTGTGTATTAGCACCTCCACGATTGAAATGAGCCTGTCTGTGCTTATTATTTAAATGGTAGGTCATAGCAGTTATAGTAGATTTATAGCAAATCTACAGCCAGCTGTGCTCGCTAAATGGAATTCTAAAATAACTTGAGAGGAACCAAGCACAAAACTCGTCTTCCTCCATCACACATTTTATAAATTCTCCCCTATCCTTCCAGTTTCCTGTGATGAAAACTTTGCAGCCCACCACCACCCATTCTCCTCCTACTCTTCCACAGCCACTCTCTCTCGCTGAGCGACACAGGGGGTGCGACTTCCTTGACCACAGCAAGGCCACCAAGAACTCCTGTCCAAGTTTCTCATAGTTCCCCTCCTCTGTCTCAAGCTCAGTTTGGGGCGTAGTCCAGACACGCAAAATTTTACCATGTGCTAAAAGTTTTTGCATACTCCTTAATAAGTAGTCCACAGTGCCATTATGGGAGCAGTACAGCAAGTAGTGGAAGCAGCAAAGAGAATCAAATGTTAAAACTAGCATGTTTTGTCTATTACTACAGACAGTTAATGAAACAACATAGGAAGTTACAATGGTTGATGCACAGGAATAGGATGATGCACAAAAAGCACAGGGCAGGTAGACAGTAATGGCTTAGGGAAGAGCAAAGGGTACACACCGATGGCCTGAGGAGCAATCAAGTGGCAGAAGAAGGAGGCGAACATGATGAGCACCATTGGATAGGAGACCCAGACCAAGTACTGCAAAGGCACATTTCCACTCAGCTCCCCATACACCCACTTATAAGCTTAGAGAGATGTCGTGGTAGCAACGGAGGAGATAAGTGGTAACAGAAGAAGGGAAAAGAAAGCAAAGTGGAGAAAAGCAAGGGAGTTGGAGCAGCGTTAAAATGTAAAAAAAAACATCAAGCTTGGAAATGTAGAAGAAAACAGAATGGATCGTTAACCAAATTAAGCAAATGAAGATAAAACAAACCACCTATATACACAATTTCCAATGATCAGCAGAGCTGGTCAGCAGTGACATTTTGCGCAAAGTTGAATCTGAGTTCAGTTTCTTACCATTTACTTGTTTACTTAACATGGGAGTGTTGACCAACACACCCATTCCATTAAACCTGTTCTACAGCACTGCACTGCTGAAACTGACTCCAAAGCAAGAGCAGGGAACTCCAGAGATAAGAGACAGTTTTGTACCTTGGAGGCTTTTGGCACTGGCATAGTCCATACTCCAACTGACTAATGCCATGGAAATACCCAGGAACACTAAGAAGATCCAATCTTCTCCTAATTTAGTTACTAGAAACTTCTGTACTCGAGTCACACAGTCTGTATGAACAAAAAGATGAGTTGAAAGACAATAAGTTAAACAGAGCTATTTGCTAATAATCTAACATGTTAATTAAGAAATACCATGATAATTATTTTGAATAAAATGCATTATATTTACAACTAATTATAGGCTATATTAAGGTCTTATTTTTGATGTGTCTTAAAAACCTACAAACCTCAATTCCCAATAAACTGGGTCATGTGAGCAAAATGCTAATACAAAAAGCTGTAATAATAGTTGTAATAAATTGAAAAGTAATAAAAAAACATTACTGGATGTTTTTCTCAATGAATGTCTTTATAAAATTAATGCCTGCAACACGTTCCACAAAAAAAGTTTAGACAGGAGCATGTTTGCCACTAAATACATTTGGGCAATGAAGACACACTCTGAAGTTACACAAGTCTTCAAATGCGCAACACTAAAGGGACTTTGTTTGCATTTTGCACTTTATAATGCAGCACGTTTTTACTGCAGGCAGGCTAGTCTACGACCCCTTGATTACATAGCCATGAAGTAAAATGTGCAGAATACTGCTTAAAGAAGAAGCCATATGAGAATCAGAAACAGACACAGATGAGGCAACAATGAAATTAAACATTTAATTAATATTACATAATTGGATAACACATACCCTGTAAAATTTCATAGACCTACTACTTCAGGACATTCCCAGATCATGTGCATAAATTTACCAGAAGTGGTGTTTCAAATACTGTAGTTTTAGTTGGACATTTTTAGTTCCTTCTGTTATGAGCTGTTTTATAGTGGCTAAATTTTAAAGTTCAGTGGAAGAAAGCTCTTCCTCCCAAAGTTAAAAGTGTTTTTTGTCAATGTTCTGTTAAGCTCGTCTAAGTTGTTACCAGAGAATTTGCGGACAAAGCATGGGAAGGTCAGTTGTCGTGATTTTTAATTTTTTTTTAATTCCTTTTTTGAAAAGAGACCTAAATTGTAATTAAAACAAGAAAAGTATACTTACTAAGAATACATAATATACTCAAACCTTTGCATTTGGAGTAGGAGCGTCGTGTCTTTATGGAAGATGTGTGGGTCTCCTCAGGTTTTTCTCTGTCATGAAAGCTTCCTATCTCCAGCTCCAGGTGGCGGCGGCTGCGGTGGCGGCTGTGGCTCCGGCCGTGGTGACCGTGCTGATGGTGTCCATGATGATGATGGGCACCATGCTTCTTCAGCTGCCTCTCTGTCAGCAGACGGGTAGCCTCTCGCCGACGGGACCCTCCTGGGTGCTCTCTGTACTCTCCATACAGCTACACAAAGATAAGAATGGAATACAGAAGCGTGTGAATAGGAAGACAGCATTAACATCCATTTTTTGCTGATTTTTGCAAGACTTATCAGCTCCTTGAATTTTAGTCTTATTCATGTTTCACCAATTAAAAAAATCTTCATAGAGATGTAAACAAAGTTGTTTAGTAGTAGTAGTTTGACATTAAATGCTCCACTATAGAAATATTTACAGAGTCAGAATTGTTCACAGTGGTGGTGATAGGAACCAGACACTTGAAATATTTAATGTCTCATTCACAGACATGTAGTACATGAAATGATTACAAATATGCTGCCTGATGCCTGTCGCATTGTTTAATCATAGCTTTCAGATAAGGTTTTGGCCTAAAAGGCATTTTCTCTTTTACTTTCATGGTGGAAAGCTACAAGGAGGGTGTGAAAAATCAAAACAGTACCCAGATTTAAATATTCTACTTCATTCATTCACACACACACACACACATACACACACACACACACACAGACACACACACACACACACACACATCATCTCACAAAAGTGAACACACCCTTAACATGGATATAACTTGGATATAACTTAAAGTAGTCAGTGTAGAGCTTGTATAAAGAGTATAGATTTGTCCCTCTCTAGTGTCACGTGACTTGTTAGAGTTACAAGGTTCCAGGTGTGAATGGGGAGCAGGGCTGTTAAATTTGGTGTTTAGGGTACAATTCGCTCGTACTGGCCACTGGATATTCAACATGGCACCTCATGGCAAAGAACTCTCTGAGGAAGTCAGAAATACAATTGTTGCTCTCCACAAAGATGGCCTAGGTTATATGAAGATTGCTAACACACTGAAACTGAGATATAGCACGGTGGTCATACAACGCTCTCCCAGGACAGGTTCCACTCAGAACAGACCTCGCCAGGGTCGACCAAAGAAGTTGAGTCCTAGTGTTCAGGTTCATATTCAGAAGTTGGCTTCAAAAAATAGATGCTTGAGTGCTGCCAGCATTGCTGCAGAGGTTGAAAAAGTGGGAGGTCAGCCTGTCAGTGCTCAGACCATATGTGGGACAATGCATCGACTTGGTCTGCCATCATCCTAGAAGGAAGCCTCTTTTGAAGCTGATGCACAAGAAAGCCCAGTAACAGTTTGCTGAAGACCGCATGGTAGATTTGCAACTCGATAACGACCCCAAACACACCTCCAAGATGACAACTGCCTTGCTGAAGGTAAAGGTGATGGACTGGCCAAGGATGTCTCCAGACCTAAATCCAATTGAGCACCTGGAGTCTAAAATCCACCAGCGTTGTGATGTCATCATGGAGGAGTGGAAGAGGATTCCAGTGGCAACCTGTGCAGCTCTGGTGAATTCCATGCCCAAGAGGGTTAAGGCAGTGCTAGACAATAATGGTGTTCACACAAAATGACATTTTGAGCACAATTTGGACATGCTGACTGTGAGATATTAATGGCATTCTGTTGAATTATTTTCAGAGGACAGTAAATATATAGTGTTCTATAGTGTTGTCCCATGAAAATATATTTGCAGACATGTGTACTCACTTTTGAGAGATACTATATATATATATATATATATAAACATAATTTAAGATATTTTTATTGTATATACACGAAGTATTTCTTTGTCTGCCTTCATACACATATGAACGTGAGTGACATCCCATTCTTAATCCATAGGGTCTGCTGAAGCATTAAGAGTTCCTTTCACTGGAACTGAGGGGCTGAGCCCAACTCCTGAAAAACAACCCCACACCATAATCCCCCCTCTACCAAACTTTACACTTGGCACAATGCAGTCAGACAAGTACCATCAGCTTGGCAACTGTCAAACCAAGACTCATCAGATTGCCAGATGGACAAGCGTGAATCGTCACTCCAGAGAACACATGTCCACTGCTCTAGAGTCCAATGGCAGCAAGTTTTACACCACTGCATTCGACACTTTGCATCCGCTTGGTGATGTAAAGCTTGGATGCAGCTGCTCGGCCATGGAAACCCATTCCATAAAGCTCTCTATGCTGTTTTTGAGTTAATCTGAAGGCCACATGAAGTTTGGAGGTCTGTAGCAATTGACTCTGCAGAAAATTGGCGACCTCTGCGCACTATGTGCCTCAGCATCTGCTGACCCTGCTCTGTCAATTTACATGGCCTACCACTCCGTGGCTGTCGTTCCCAATTGCTTCCACTATGTTATAATATCACTGACAGTTGACTGTGGAATATTTAGTAGTGAGGAAATTTGGCAAAAAGGTGGCATCCTATCATGGTACCTTGCTGGAATTCACTGAGCTCCTGAGAGTGACCCATTATTTCATTAATGTTTGTAGAAGCAGTCTGCAGGCCTAGGTGCTTGGTTTTATACACCTGTGGCCATGGAAGTGATTGGAACACCTGAATTCAATTAACTGGATGGGTGAGTGAATACGTTTGGCAATAATAGTGCATGTTGTGAATGTGTGTGTGTGTGTGTGTGTGTGTAATATATAGTTATATATGTGTAAACTAATAGAAAGTGAGGAACTGCGGTGTGGGTCCTTATACAGGCCCTCGGGGTTTAATGGATTTTACTGCTTGTCATGGCTGATAACAATTTATGAGAAAGGTTTTAATAAAAGAGGACATTGTCATTGTCAGTTAATAATACATTTTACAATAACTTAACATGTTAAATGTTTAAATCTTAATATTTATTTTGGCAAACTTAAAGGAAATGTACCTACATTAGTACCTAACCAACACCAGCACTTGTGAAAAAACAACTTCTGCATCTGCATCTGACTTTGCTAATGTTTAAATCCACACATACTCACAATAATGTACTAAAACGTATGTATGTATATATGTAAATATTAATTTAGCTACCATTTTTACAAAATTAAGGGAACGTTACATCCCATCTTATGAATAATGCCATATCCTTTACCCCCTTTGTGTTGTCAGCATTCATCAGCACTCAGCCTTTCAGTGAGTTTAAACCACATTTTCAATACATGTTTTTTAGGACAGTTTGGAAAAGAGAACTCTTAACTTACTCTTCAGGCAAAACTTGCAACATTTTACATTATTGAAAAGTAACAATAACAATCAAACATTACTGGTCACATTTCAAGAAAAGTCAGGATGTCCTTTGACTTTTGATGTGCAATTTACATCAAGGAATACGGTGTTATTTTATTATTAACATTAAGACTATTTATTAATAATATTAATATAAACAATGTGAAGTTTTTTGTTTCAAAGGTGTGGGTGGTAAAGGTGGTAACTGATACTACCAAAACAGATCTTAAGTAGAATAAAACGTTTGAAAATGTGTACAGCGTGGAAGAGTGCTCAGTCTGCATTTAGATTTATAACCTTCTGGACCAGACTCAGACATGTGGGAAATAGATACCCTCTCACTTCACACTGACTTTTCTCACACCCTAACATGCCCAACAGCTCACAAACACACACACACACACACACACACACACACTTATCTTAAACCAAAACCAAAACCAAATGTTTTTGACCTTTTATTTTTAAAAACCTGAATGGCTGAAACTTCTTTTTTAGTTAAAAGCAATTGAACAAATACAGCTTTTTTTCATTTAAGAGTAACAAAGTCAGGACCCTTTAGGTCACACTTTCTTTTTGAGGCAGAAACTCAAAATACTAGGCAATACATTTGAGTAACATGGTGGTAAATACCAACACAGTCTAACTAAATGAAATGTCTTTTAGTTAGACTGCCTAAGTGCTTACCATTATTCTAAACAAAATAATTATACAATTACTTTATAGTTTGTATCTCACACTTACCTCAAACTTGAAGGACAGTAAAATAAAATGTTATGCCATTTTGCTAGTTCTGACATTGTACACTTGTCACGATTGGCTCCTCCCACTCCTCCATGTGCTTTTTGTTTACTTTTGATCTTCCATGTGCTTTTGTTTTGGTTCAGTCCAGCCCCCTTGTTGTCTGACTCCACCCCTGATTGTTACCACCTGTTTCACACCTGTCCCTCATCTTGCTTCTGTTATATAAGCCCTGTGTTTGCCCTGGTCTATGTTTGATATTTGTTCGGTTTGAAGTATTTGGATTTCTGTATGTATCTCGTTATGTCTTTCCCTCCATTTCTCCGTGTTAAACCTGGACTGTCTTGACCCTGATTTTGGATTTACCCATAATAAATCTCGCTTGTCTCTGCACATGTGTCCGCCTCAACATCGCTTCCCATCATTACAACACTGGCCTATAGTGTCTCTCATTCATTTTTGTCATCAAAATCCACACACCACATTTCCAAAGGGTCTTATTTTTAATGAATTCTCATTTTGGCCTTTGTGAAAAGGACACTACAATTCACTCAGACAGACCATGATTTAAGAAAAATAACCCTTCAGTCAGACTGATTTCAGCCAATCACCATATGCGCTCCTTTACAGTAGTATGTGTGGGGGGGTACCAGATCCCACAGAAATTTGACCAGCCATCTTGGGTGTTCTCCTCCTAAAGTTGCTACGTGATTGGTTATTAGGTTGTCAGCTGTAGAGAGAGAGATGTGTATTATCTGTCATGCTGTGCTACTGGTGACTGATCATTTCCATCTTCTGTGCATGTCCAGCTTCAAACTATACATTTGCCTATACCAGAAGTGGTACGATACAGCCTGTAAAGTGTAATGTTTATATAGCACTGTGTATTTGAGAATGCTTTCATTGCCCTGCTGCTCACAACTTAAACACATACTTGTGTGGTGAGACCTGTGAAGGACACCTTTTGATAATGCAGTCTGTGTAGATGTGAGCCTGCGCTGACAGTCTTGAAAATATTAAAAATGTATGCTATACCTACTTGTGCTGTGATTTTCTATCTTGTTTTTGTTGTTTTTTTTTTAAATGCTATAAAGACACAAAACTTTTTTGTCACAAACTCAATTTAACCCTTTAAAATTAGTCTGGACACACCATCAGTACTTTAAGCAGCTAAATAATAGAGCTTAGTGTTTCAGTCAGGATTTATATATCTAGCCATAAACTGTGTAGTAGTTAATAACCTCAGAGTCAATGCTGATGGGAACAAAGTGACAGAAAGAACTTTATTATGACATTCTTATAGATGTTCCACAGGTTCTTGACCCCCTTCTTTTCTCTCTATATATACACTGAACTTGGTAAAATTACATAATGGCATCAGTGAAGTTTTCCAGATGACACTCAGCTTTACATACACTAAGGCGGACGCATGTGCGGAGGTAAGCGACTTTATTAAGGGCAAATCCAGGGTCGTGGTCAATACGGTCCAGGGTCAAAGAGCCAATACGGACAGATCGGGGTTCAGATATGACAAACTATAGACAGATTCAAACAGGGCAAGGACATACAACAAAGACCGATACATTCATACAAAGACCGGCAAACACTAAGGGCCAACACAGGGCTTAAATAACAAAGGGTAATGAGGGACAGGTGAACACAATCAGGGGCAGAGCAACCAAACAGGGGGCAGGACTTAAACCAAAACAAACGCGCATGGACAAACCAAAACAAAAAGGCACATGGAGTGGGAGGAGCCAATCGTGACTTTTCTACTTAGTCTATTCAGCTACTTTAAGTTGCATCCCCCGCTGACACTTGTTCAACTGTGCACATGCCAAGTCACCATGCCAAGTGCCAGCTAGAGGGGTACAAAAGGCTTCAACATTAGACTACGGAGAAGTGGAAGTGTGTTTTCTGGAGTGATCAAGCACCACCAAATACCTTTGGTATGAGCTGCACTGGCATTAGTCATCCCAAATTAATCATCCAACTAATGAACATTAGTACCTAACCAACACCAGCACTTCAAAAAAAAAAAAAAAAAACTTCATCTGTCCTTACTAATTTTCTAAATCCACACATACTCACAGTAATGTACTAAAATCTAGTGTAAAGTCCAGAGGAGTAGGCTGGAACTGCAGCAGAGGAACAAACTTCCTATGAAGTTTGTTGTCACAAAGCAGCTTTCCAGAAAATCTGGGTCCAAGCCCCAAATGAGCAAGCGACAGTGGCAAAATAAAACTAAGCGCAAGAGGAAGAAATCTTGAGAGGAACCAAAACCCAAAAGGGGAACCCATTGTCCTCTGGTCAACAACAGATAGCAAAAAAATAACACAAGAGCAATATAAATAAAGCATAAGATTTTACAAAAAATATACATATTAAATATAGAAAAAAGAAAGTAACAGTCATTGGACAGAAGCATTTAGATTAACCAGTGAAAACCAATAACCACTGTTACAGGCCTTTCAGAGAAACAGGTCTATGAATACTGATGGGAGCAAATCAAAGTGAAAACCATCAGTGCCACAGAAGCCTATGATGATGATCCATTAGTATGAATATGTGAACAGCTCAGTGTATTGTGAGATAGGTGAGGTGATGTCCATAATTAAATAGTTAATATCTTCGATTAGTGTTATGTGCCTTAAATGCCCGACAGGCTGCATACAGAGTACTGTTTACTGTATGAATAGAAAATTCCTTAAGATTAATGCAGACAAAACAGAAAATCTTGTTGGGGCCAGTACTACCAGGAAAAGAATAGTTGGAAATCTAGCCACAAAGGTAAAACCGGTAGAGAGGAATTTGGGTGTAATTTTGGGTTCTGAATTACAGGCAAATTACAGGAGCAGCCAGATAAATGAGTGGATTTGCATATGAATGCAGATGTTTTCAGACAGGTGTACTAATAACTCAATAAAACAACAATTCAACAATTAGTATAAAAATCCTAAGAATATCCAGTTGATCACAATCTTGGATGAAGATTGCAAGAGTAAAAGATCTAAGTAACTTCAAAAGATGGCAGGAACTTCCACAACAAACTCCTCAACTGGTCACTGTTTCAAGAGGAACATTTTGCAGGAAGGGTCACTTCCAAACAGTACAAACTTATTGTGAATAATTATACACTATATGGACAAAAGTACTGGGACCTTGAATTCAGCTGTTGCATCTCAGACATGAATGTGCAGACCACAAAGTTAAAAGAGCTGCATGCAGGCCTTACGTCACCAAGCACAATGCCAGGCATCAGATGGAGTGATGTAAAGTACACTGCCACTGGACTCTGGAGAGTGAAGAATCATGCTTCTCTATCTGGCAGCCTAATGGATGAGTCTGGGTTTGGCAAATGCCAGGAGAACGTTACCTGCCTGACTATATTACACCAACTGCAAAGTTTGGTGGAGGAGGGATAATGCTATGGGGTTGTTTTTCAGGGGTTGGCCTAGACCACTTATTTCCAGTGAAAGAAAATCTTAATGCTTCAGCATACCAAGACATTCTGGACAATTGTAGGCTTCTGTGTTGTAGTGGTTCTTGGTGGCCCAACACTGTACTACGACACTTTATGTTGATTTTTAGTTTGTCACATGTGTAACTCCATGAACCTGACAAACCCTGCTCAGCAGCCTGGGATTTTAAGGGGTTACGTACAACTTTAATACTCCATAAATTTTAAAGGCCAACAAACTAAAATATAAATTTATAAACACAATTCATGAAAATATAAATTTATGTGAACACTAGGACCATTTCTCACTGACATGAACAGATTTACAACACTGATAACTAAGCATTAGCCTACTGCTAAAAAAGTCAGTCAATACTGCAGAAACATTTAAGGAAATGCAGTTAGCAAAGAAATTAGCAGGGCGGTAAAAGCATCATGCTTGGATCAAATTATGAGATTTCAGTTGCAACGCTTTGTCATACTGCCCTGCGATGGACTGGCGACCTGTCCAGGGTGTATCCTGCCTTCCGCCCGAAGACCCCCCCGGGACCCTGAGGGAGAAGCGGCTTAGAAAATGGATGGTTGGATGGATGGCTTTGTCATACTTTCTGCTTTAACCACTTGAAATGAAACAGCAGGTGATGAGCTAGATTTGACTTTTTACACTTAGAAAGTAAACTCTAGCTACCTTGAATTCTCTGCTGTACTGGCCATACCACACATGCAGAGCCAATATATTGCTGGGCAAAAAACAACAATAAATCATCAAACAAATCAATAAAGTAACTTAGTACGTGATATTATTCCTTTGATTTTATCAAAGGTTGAGGTTTTGTGGGTGAACCTACAGACAATATTTTACATAAAGAAGAGTCCGTATTTGGCCACTCAGCACTGGCTGTGTTTAAAAGCAAAGATTTTTTGCCAATGCGATTGAATAAAGTCGGATTACAGATTCAGACTGATGTATTTATCTGCTCACTCTGTTCAATAATCTGATGAAAATTTTCCTTTACGTGCCCACTATAAGTAATCTGACGCAAAATGACACGCATGCGTGGAGCAGCGCTGAGAGTGAACGTTACCATGACAGCGAGCATCACGTGAGGTCTAGTCGCGTGAGATGAGTTCCAGTTGGCGCGCTTGTGTTTTTAATGGCTTTAAACTGACGTCAGACTCAGAGAAACGTCCTTCACATGCACTTATAAAGGAAGACGTCGTGCTCTGAGACTCATAAGCTGGCCGTCCGTCCCGCCGCCGTCTTTTAAAGCTCAGAGTATAAACCTCGTCTCCTCTGCTGACCAGCTTCAGCTCCGCCATGCTGACCGGTATAAACCTTTCGCTATGACGCGCCGCCCATGCGCAGAACGGACTCACACGATCGGGTCGGAGTGTAATCGGATTCAGGCGTTTACACGGATATTATTCTAATATTTAACGGATTATTTACAGGTTTACCCACCTCGGTGAGTCGGATAGAAATTGTATTCCGAATGGCCTCAATCGGACTAGACTATTCCAACTGAGGTGTTTACATGGACGTATTCTATTCCAATTAAGCTATTAGTCGGATTATTAACAGATTATCAGGCTGCATGTAAACGTGGCTACTGATAGCTTCACACAGTTGAAAGACATTGCCAAGCTAGTTTGTGGTTAATGTGAGACTAAATATTCTCTACAAGGTTTAAATTAGGCCAAAACCATTCGTAAAAACCATTATACAGTGGGGGAAAAAAGTATTTAGTCAGTCACCAATTGTGCAAGTTCTCCCACTTAAAAAGATGAGAGAGGCCTGTAATTGACATCACAGGTAGACCTCAACTATAAGAGACAAAATGAGGAAAAATTCAGAAAATCACATTGTCTGATTTATTTGCAAATAATGGTGGAAATTAAGTATTTGGTCAATAACAAAAGTTCATCTCAATACTTTGTTATATATTCTTTGTTGGCAATGACAGAGGTCAAATGTTTTCTGTAAGTCTTTACAAGGTTGGCACACTGCTGCTGGTATGTTGGGCCATTCCTCCATGCAGAGCAGAGATGTTTTGGGGCTGTTGGCGGGCAACACGGACTTTCAACTCTCTCCAAAGGTTTTCTATGGGGTTGAGATGTGGAGACTGGCTAGGCCACTCCAGGACCTTGAAATGCTTCTTACGAAGCCACTCCTTTGTTGCCCTGGCAGTGTGCTTGGTATCATTGTCATGCTGAAAGACCCAGACAGCCCTTGCTGATGGAAGGAGGTTTGCACTCAATCTCACAATACATGGCCCCATTCATTCTTTCATGTACACGGACCAGTCGTCCTGGTCCCTTTGCAGAGAAACAGCCCCAAAGCCTGATGTTTCCACCCCCATGCTTCACAGTTGGTATGGTGTTCTTTGGATGCAACTCAGCATTCACTCTCCTCCAAACACGACCAAACAGTTCTACTTTGTCACATGGTCAGATGAAACCATTGTCCCAATACTCTTCCGGAACATCCAAATGCTCTCTAGCAAACTTCAGATGCGCTCGTCTGAAGTTTGAAGTGCCCATCTGGCACTGCAAGAGCTGAGTCCCTGGCGGCGTAGTGTGTTACTGACAGTAGCCTTTGTAACGTTGGTCCCAGCTTTCTACAGGTCATTCACTAGGTCCCCCCGTGTGGTTCTGGGATTTCTGCTCACCGTTCTTGTGATCGTTTTGACCCCACGGGCTGAGATCTTGCATGGAGCCCCTGATCGAGGGAGATTAGCAGTGGTCTTGTAGGTCTTCCATTTTCTGATTATTGCTCCCACAGTAGATGTCTTCACACCAAGCTGCTTGCCTATTGCAGATTCAGTCTTCCCAGCCTGGTGCAGGTCTACAATCTTGTTTCTGGTGTCCTTCAACAGCTCTTTGGTCTTCACCATAGTGGAGTTTGGAGTGTGACTGTTTGAGGCTGTGGGCAGGTGTCTTTTATACAGATAACGAGGTCAAACAGGTGTCATTAATACAGGTAATGAGTGGAGGACAGAGGAGCCTCTTAAAGAAGAAGTTACAGGTCTGTGACAGCCAGAAATCTTGCTTGTTTGTAGGAGACCAAATACTTATTTTCCACCATTATTTGCAAATAAATTCTTTAAAAATCAGACAATGGGATTTTCTGAATTTTTTTTCTCATTTTGTCTCTCATAGTTGAGGTCTACCTATGATGTCAATTACAGGCCTCTCTCATCTTTTTAAGGGGGAGAAGTTGCACAATTGGTGACTGACTAAATACTTTTTTTCCCCACTGTATTTTGGCCTTGGCCCATGCTCGAGCCCAGGAGTCTATAAACACCTCAGTTTTGTATTGTATTCTCACAGTGTAGGCAATGGCCTCACATGGTGGAGTCACTGCTCTTTCGTTAGGAGCATCAGTGGTGATTATGTTCACATTATGTGGCTGATTCTATAAGCTGCGCTATGCCAGGCAAGGCTAAATATGAACATCACCAAGGAGATACATACACTGTGAAAACACCTCTTAGTTAGCTTGCTTGAATTACTGGGTATATCCTGGAAAAATACTGCTTTCTACATGTCAGTGCTTTCATAACATAGAAAAAGTATTTGTGTATAAATAATAAAATGTGATTAATTCATTCATATGTATATATATATATATTATTTATATATATATGTGTGTGTGTATATATGTATGTTTAGTCAGACCTATTAATATGCTAATATTTATCAGCATT
Organism: Pygocentrus nattereri; assembly: GCF_015220715.1. NCBI lineage: Eukaryota > Metazoa > Chordata > Actinopteri > Characiformes > Serrasalmidae > Pygocentrus > Pygocentrus nattereri. Next base: position 20,579,631 of record NC_051211.1, read on the forward strand.
TGCAATTCTATATCTCATTGGATTACGATTCTCAGTTTTCATCTCTGGAATTGTAACTGGGCCACTGATAGGTTTATCATGTGTCTTGGTTACTCATAACACATTTCTCTCTCTCCATTCCTTCAGTCGATCCCCTTACTTTCACCCGTTCCCACAGTACATTTAATCCCTATCTTTCTCCATATTTCACCCCCGCCTCTCTCCTCTCTCCCTGTCTGCCCCTAAACCTCCATCCGGATACCCCCTCCTTCCCCCATTGGAGCTACCCCTTTACTCTCTCCCTCTGTAACACAACCCGCTGGCCTATTTTTAGACTGTGTGTGACCCAACGTTCACTTCCCCACCTATCACCCCGCCCTGTCTGTCTTTCACCCTCTCTGTAGTGATCTCTCTATCTCTTAATAATTGCTTTTCCTGATCATTTATTAAGGACATCATCAGAACCTCATTCCTTTTTTATGTACTGCCTGAACATGTTAACTGTTTTATTGTTTAGTTACTGGTGTGAGCTGTTCAGTAATTACTATAAATGACTTCTTCTGTCTTTTTTTTAAAGGCTGGTTTGAATAAGTTTCAAGATGTTGAAGGGAGGCAAGACAAATTAGATGAATCATCTCAAACATGTAAGTACGGCTTAGAAGCCTAGCTTTAAGCCACAGCTGATTTCAACTAATTTGCACTCTCACCAGTACACAGTTATATCACAGCCACCTACTTCTTATATTTTGAACTGCAGAAACCAAAATACTTAAACTTATGCTTATTTATGAAACAGAAATACAGATGATTAAAAAAGATTAATCTTATCTCAAAGCGCCATATTTTTACAACCGTGAGGCGTCTAGGAACCAATCACATACCAACTGAAGGAGGGGTCCATAGAGATTGGTCTGTTTCTGTAAGGCTGCTTTGTAACAACGCCTGTTGTACAAAGCACCATATAAATAAACTTTGACTTGACCTTACTTTAAATGTTGAGAACAAGTATAGAGATATTCAGTTGGAAACACTGATAAATATTCAAAGTCTGTAAAATGCTGTTCAGGCTAAGATAGGATGTGATTTTATTTGTCAGGATTTTATAGAACCATGAAAGCAAACATGACTATTTGTTTTGCAGAAACACCAAAGGGGAAAAAAAAGTATTACGTAGTTTCTAAAAGAAAAAAAATGTGTTATTAGTTGAAAGCTTGATTTAATTACTAGTTGATGATTTAAATAAGCTCCAGTACTGCCAGATTTTGGAACTACCTCACTTGTGTAAACATAAATATGAGTTTCCATCATGGACAAACTGAAATGACTCTTAAGTGATTGTCTTGCAACTGGTCCAAACGGTCTGAAAGGTAAAGTTAGAAAGTAAAGCGAGAAGAAGGAGGTTGTCTGTTGACACACATGCACATGTAACCAGTAGCAGAGGTGATGATGGGTGTTCTTGCTCGATAATTGGTCAGGGTGTTGGGAGGGGGAGGGAAACCATGCTAAGATGCTATCAGTATCATTGCTTTGATGGAATCAAATGTCAGAAGGAAGCTAGAGGTGGGCAAAGGTCACTACACTTGCATGAAATATTACAGAAAAACTAGAATTGTATCTTTTGAATGAAACCATTACAGTGTAAGCAGAATTAAAGCGCAACGTAAACACAACATTAACTGACCCATCACATGAATTACAAATTCTCCCCAGCAGTCATGACAGTAGTATGTCAGTATGTGAACAGAGCACTGGAATCTCTATTGCATGTCACTGTTGATCGGAATGGGCTAAATGAAGAACAGCCAGACAAATCCACTGTCATCACATGATGTCATGTCAAATGTGATTCTCTTGAAGGTCTTCTAAAATAGATGCTCCGTTGAAGCCATATGCTCTTCTGGTCATGACTACACTTGTCACTGTATCCTTGCGTGGCTGCCCATTCAACCTGGCTCTTTCCTCAAGTGCCTGGCACAAGTTCACTATATAAGACTACATCTACTGGCTTGCAGCATTCAGCATTACATTATATGTACTGCCCTAACTTTCCATGTTCTGCAATTTAGTATTTGTCTACACCAGCATTTCTCAAACTTTTTCTCCAAGATCCCCTTTTTGGAGAGTATATGCCCCCACCAAGGACCTTGACTTAGCAGAGTCAATTAGCCATTTTGCCTGGTTTCTGTGTAGCTAAAGGTGACCTGCACATAGAAGAGACATGGCCTTGTTCTGTTACTGTGAACTGTGATTGGTTGGTAAATGATTTATTTTAATAAGATTTTATAAAGTCTGCCATTTTCAAACAAGGGCCACTTTTTAAAACATGATGTAGATGTAAGAAACTTACACAATTAAAAATTACTAAGTAGAAATACAACTTCTGAGATGTTTCCAAATGCCCCGCCCTCAATGCCACCCTGTGGCCCCCAGTTTGAGAACCGCTGGTGAACACTGTTCTTGAACACTGTATTGCTGAACTGCAGTAATGATCATTTCATTCTTGCTGCACCAGTGGGAATAAAAATCTGTTGCACTGTTCTGGTATACCCATGCAAACAAAATCATTTATTGCTGTTGTCATTTTTTGTTTGTTTAATTTCTGTTTCTAATTGTATTCCCCACGGGTGCACACCAACACCACGTGTAATAAAAATGTGTGGTGTACAGTGTGAAGTCACTGAAAATGAGCAAAGGCCAAGGAATCTGAGGTTGAAATAATAATTTATCGCATCCCTTTTCTTTTGGTAAACACTGAAAATGGGTCCCACAGATCCCAACATCACAAAAGACTTAACTCATCCATTCTTCCAATCTTAAAACCAACCAGCTACACGTTATGTTCCCCTTCAAAAAGACACTCACAACATTCACACAAGCAACTACCCAAACACACCTTAGCTTCTTTTTCTTGTGCATGTAAAATGGCTAAAAGAGGAGTCTGAGGACATTAAATATAAAATAATCCGTTTGCATAGGGAAGGGGGAAATCAAAGGAAAAGGCTCCAAAAAGATGGAAAAAAGATGGAAAAATTGGGCTCCTAACAACTAAGCAAGATCTGGTAGACCACCAAACCAGTCATCATCAGTACATAAAGCTTTTATCTTTGAGAGAGAGGAGAAAATAAAAGCTCTGTTCTTCCTTTCATCTATCCTTCCTACCGCTATGAGAAGATGAGAAAGGACATGTAGCTGTCAAGGAGCTGTTACTGAGAAAAGGAATTAGACAAAAAAGATGAAAATTTGCACTATAACACTAAAAATGGAAATCTGAGATAGAGAAAAAGACTTAATGGACTGAGTCTAGTCTGTAATTGGAATTACTGTAACAAGAAGCAGAAACTGCAACCAACTTCTAAGACTAAACTTGGCAAGTGTGGAAAAACATCCCTGCTAGAAATAATGAAAAAAATTGTATTTGGTTGTTGAGATTTTTGTGCAATTCTGTTAATTATGTTTTGAAAAAGTAATAACGTTCCCTTAAAGTTCAAGCAAAATGGGCATTTAAACAAAATAAAATGGTGGTCTCTAACTTCTGCACAGTACTGTTTTGCAATATATTACACTTCTATTTCAGAATATACTAACAGCGTTTAAAAATATATTTCCTTCAACAGGTTTAATTCAGATTCAGATTCAGATTCCTTTATTGATCCCAGGGGGAAATTGCAGTTGTTACAGTTGCAGCCGCTTATGAAAAATAAACACTTTACTAATAATTTAAGACAATATAGAGAAATTTACAGTATTTACATAGGATTTAAGTACTTATGAGTATAGTAAGGTGGCAGTGATTGTGATAGTAATATATAACATCAGGTATAAAGCAGTTACAATTATTAATGACAATAAATCTGAACAGCCTTGAAATGAGTGGGCGCTGAACAGTGGAAGGAAGACCACGTGTGGAGTAAAGCTGACACATCTGAGTTTAGCCTCTGCTTCCAAGGTGACAACATAAACAGTGTTCACTGTGACCAGTGGCACCAAAACCTTGCAAATGTATGCAAATCTCTTTTGCTGAAGAGACACAGACGTACACACAACGTCAAAATGTGGGGTTTATACATAGAAATTGTGGCTAAAATTAGCAGAAAATTGCCATATTTAAGTATACACACATCCAGATTTAAGGATAAATTTGAATTCTTCTAAAAACTTTTTAAAAACAAAGAAAAAACATGTTATGGAATTTATGTTTATGTATATTTATGTATTTATTCAAATATTACACAGCAGTTTTATTGGCAAAAACATATTACAGCTAAGATATTTTACACAATTTTCTTGGGTGCCTATGACTTTTGCACAGTACTGTACATTTAAACCTTCCAATTTCCTTGGGAGACTTGCTTTCAGTTTTCCACAAATAAAATTTTTGTTTAGTATTAGAAGTTGGTTGCATTTTCTCAGCAGAACGTTCTCAAATGTTTTCCAGAGAACACTACATTTTGTGTTAAAATATGTTTGTACTTATCAACATTCATGTTTCCTTCAATAAAAAACAAATCCCCAACTTCAGATGTTGTTATACATCCCTAAACTTGCACCAAGCCTCCTGTGTTTGGTCGATTGTTTTAGACATGAAGAGTCTTTTATTGCTTCAGTGAAACCACTGCCTTCTGTTACTTCCAAAGATCTCAAATTTAAATAAATAAATAAATAAATAAATCTTCACCCTTCAGATGTCCAACATTGATGTTATAGTGCAAATTTTCTTCTGCTTATTTCCTCTTCTCAGTAATGGCTTACTGATAGCTAGTACATATCCCTTCTCACCTATAGCATTATCTTCTTATAGTTTTAGTGGTCTATGAGGTCTTGCATGGCTGTTACTCTCATTTTGTCAACATCTGTTTTTTTTCCCTTATTTTACTTTGACCTTCCCCTTCCTTGTGCAAGTGGAAGTGCAATCGTACAGACATGTCTCCTTTGGTCATTTGAGAAGCCCCTCGTTAAAGGGGAACATAATGTCAGTAACACCTCTGGGAACACCTTTTGTTGGGAGGACACAGCTGTAACTCACTGGTTTTAAGATTGAAGGATGAAAGAGACAAAGTGGCAGTAAAAGTACACAAAGTGCACAAAAGTAAACAAATTAAATATTAACAGATATGAAATTCTATATATTGTTGAAAGCTTTGCATAATTTCCTGTTAAACATTTGTTTCCTGGCAATGAAAAATAAGCTTGTCCAAGCTAAAATTCAACAACTAAAAGGGTGATTTCTGACTTTTGCATAGTGTTGTACATAAAACAATCCTACACACATTACTCACTCATTACTCACTCAACATATAAAACGGCAGCACTCACATGTCTCCCTCAGCTTTTCCCCAGTCAGAACAGTCATACACCCTTTCCAGATGTTGTGGAGCATTCGGGGCCAGGGTGATCCCCCATGTGACCACCAGAGATTAACAAATATATTTGCAATGCATGATCGGGTTTCCCCCTTCACACGTCGATGAATGTTTATATTTATCTTCGCGTATAAAGTGGCACTCCACTGTGGACAGTCAGGATGAATAAACCTCCATCCATCACAAGCACACACATATTTCAAAATTAAACGTTAGGCTGTGAAGCAGTTCATAGAATGTATGAGGTACTCAAAAAAAACCAAAGCAGTCGTTTTGAGGCAACACAGCCTGTACATGCTAACTCTACTTGGCTGCATAGTATTATCTGACATAGTTAAACTAGGCTCATGCAACTATTTATTCTTTTGATTAAGTTCAAGAAGAATATATGATGCTACTGTAAAATTTTGGTTTAGAGTGTAGAATAAATTTAACTCACAGATACAAGTTCTCTCTTTTTTATACTGTTCACACAAAATATGACTACTGCCACCTCTATTTTTATTTATGTAGATCCTAAACTCCTTAACAAAAATAACTATTTAAGAGAATACTATAAATGCACGTTTGACAGGTGTTATTAAAAACAGATTAAAAATATACATTGTTTAAGGGTACAATTGTGGCTCATTTGCTCCTGTTGTTTGTAATTGTGGTGTTGTTCAATTTAGACTGAAGTATTTTGTCTTGTCAAGGTTTTTAGTAATCTTCCTGTGTAAAGCACTTTCAGATTTAGTAAAAAAATGTGTTATAAATAGACTGTAAAATCTGTAAATACTGTTCTATTATCATCAACTTTACTAACATTTTCTTGGCGCCAATTTGACCTAAGCAAATTTAAATGATTGTAATTTTTGTAAATTGTTACCCACATTTATGTGTTAGGTATTTTGTTTCTTTGCAAAAAATTATGGCAATCATTAATTTGTAGATGTTACACATTGAATGGGGTCAGATTAACCCCAAGGATAATAGGAGAGATAAAAGTAACTGGGCTGCCTTTTGAACAAACTGAACTTCTAGTATCAACATAATAGAGCAAAAATCTGTCTAATGTTCTGTTAACCTACCATTTGAACTTCATTACTTTAAGACATAGATTTATTTGCCTTTTCACCACTGATTCCAAAGCCAGAGATTCAATCAATCATCTAAAAGAGCCCTACTGTCAAACAGTGCATGCAATCAAACATCATCTCATTCTAATAAACCTGAAGTTTCCAACAAAATAAATTCCATCCTTCCATTTTCTAAGCCGCTTCTCCATCAGGGTTGCGGGGGGATGCTGGAGCCTATCCCAACAGTCTTTGGGCGGAAGGCAGGATACACCCTGGACAGGTCGCCAGTCCATCACAGGGCAGACAGACAGACACAGACAGTCACTCACACACTCACACCCAGGGGCAATTTAGCATGTCCAATTGGCCTGACTGCATGTCTTTGGACTGTGGGAGGAAACCGGAGAACCCGGAGTAAACCCACGCAGACACAGGGAGAACATGCAAACTCCACACAGAGAGGACCCTGGTCCCCCGGCAGGGGAATCGAACCCAGGCCCTCCTCGCTGTGAGGCGACATTGCTACCCACCACGCCACCGTGCCGCCAAAATAAATTCCACAAATGAAAAAAAAAAAAAAAGCCCTTGTCTCGCATCCCCAATCTTACACTAGCAAAAAGGTGCGCAAAACAAGGCACCTGAATGCAGTGTCAGCAGCAGCTTTCCCACGCTGCATTCAGCTCTCAACTTACTGGCCCGTCAGGGTCTCATTCCATCTTGAGAAATGCGCACGTCATGCAGAGATTGTGCAAGATAGAGTATGGGAAAAGTGAGGTGTAAAAAGTGTGGTGGGAGACAGGAAAACATGAGAGTGAAGTAGAAGATATGAAAGCAGAGTAGTAAAAGTGAGCATGGTGAAAGCGTGAGAGGCCAAATGAATGAACAAAAGACACAGAGACAGAGAGAGAGAGAGAGAGAGAGAGAGAGAGAGAGTCAGAGAAATCGGGACTAACCAGGGTCTGTTGGTATCTCAGAGCCTTCCTTTGCGACGCATCTGCGGCCATTGACACACTGTCACTGACCCAAAAATAAACTGCATGTCTGCCTCAGCATTCTCACCCTGGGGTGGCGCAGACTAGGGGAGAGAGAGAGAGAGAGAGAGGGTGAGAGGGATAGAGAGGGAGAGGAGAGAGAGAGAGGGAGAGGGAGATAGAGAGAGAGAGAGAGAGAGAGGGAGAGAGAGAGAGAGAGAGAGAGAGAGAGAGAGAGAGAGAGAGAGAGAGACACACATACACACACACACAAACAGACACCATTGGACACAGTCATCCAACTCTTCAATATACAACAGGGTGTGCTGGGGGAGTATGAGTAGAAAACAGTGCTGAATACAATTATTATAAGACACTACAGGAGACTCACCAGCAGCCTACATGGTCACCTTTGGCAACACATTGAGATGTTGATCACCTGATCATTTGGAGGGGTGAAGGAATGACTGTAGGCGCTCCACGTCTGAGAAGTTTGTGAATCTGTTGAGGTGCATGAGAGAGCCCCAGCCACAACATTGTTACTACAGAAAAGTCAAATTACTTCCCTTTTATTTGCATAGCTGACAACCACAATCAAGTGAAAGAATGGATTCCTTAATAGGGGAATTCTGGGATGATGCCAATATCTGATATCGTTCATGTACATACAGTGCGTCCAAAAGTCCAAAAATCCTCATTTAAATCTGACACCAAGCAAAAAAAAGGGTTCTAAAGTTGTAAAAAAAAAATGAAAAAACAGCTTTTGAATGAATTGTTTCTGTGATGTTATGGAAACCAACACATTTACACACACCTGTCTATTCTGCCTACAGTGATTTAGTCCTGCCCATTCACACTGATATTGTTGTAAGGGTGTTTCAGCCCAAACTATATAGCAGTCTTAAAGGCACAATAACAAATGCAGCCTGTTTAATTCTAAAAAATTCTAAAAAGAAGTCAGAGCATGTAAGAAGTCATGTAAAAAAAGCAGGAAAAAACATAGATTTTATTGTATTTAACATATTTCTTGGCATGTTTTACTTGTTTTAAGTAATTTTATCAAGTAAAACAACCTCACAACAACAGCAGATATTTTTGCTTGTTTTATGTAATATGTTTGAAACAAGCACAATCATCTGCCAATACAGTGAAATACTTTTACTTCATATAATTAAGTAAAACATGTCTAGAAATAAGGAAAACAATTTGTAAAAAGCTTGAAAAAAATCTCAACATGCGAAATATTTGATATATTAACTCCATTTAAGGTCATTTTACTAGTCAAAATTCCATTTGTTTTGCAACGTTCATTAACCTGTGGATCAGGGGTGTCGAGCTCAACCACTAAAGGGGCCATATTGAAAAATCACTCAACAAATCTATGGGCCAGAGATAAAAAATATTTTTATCAACATCATCATCATCATCATCATCGCCGTTAACCGCTTAGTCCAGACAGGGTCATGGTAGCAGTTGGTAGAGCAGAGAATCCCAGATGACCCTATCCCCCGCAACTTCCTCCAGCTCATTCCCAGGGACCCCAAGCCACTCCCAGGCCAACTTAGACTTGGCAGGTCTAGGACGACCCCAGGTTCTTATCCCGGTAGGCCGTGTCTGGTACACCCCCCACCAGGAGGCGTCCAGGGGGCATCCAGATCAGATGCCCGAACCACCTCAGCTGGCTCCTCTCAATGCGGAGGAGTAGCGGCCCTCCTACAAGCTCCTCCCAGATGGCCGAGCTCCTCAACCTATCACGTAGAGCATACCCCGCCACCCTGCAAAGAAAGCTCATTTCCACCACTTGTATTCGTGATCTCATTCTTTCGGTCATTACCCACTGCTCATGACCGTAGGTGAGGGTCGGGATGTAGACCGACCAGTAAACAGAGAGCTTTGTCCTTATGGCTCAAGCCCTTCCTGGATCGGGGCCTTGTCATGGTAGAAGGGCTTGTGTGGTCTAGGGATCTTCAGAGTTTAGTCGTCAGGAGCAATATGCTCCTGGTAGGGTCTCCCAGGGAGAATAGGTCTGGAGTGAAGACCCAGACTAGCACAATCCAAAAACCCACCATGAAAAACAGACACAGAAAATCATGTACCCTGCAAGGGAGAGGGTCACCGGGACCTACCCCTGGAGCCAGGCCTGGGGGTAGCATCCCTCAGCAAGCACCTGGTGGCCAGGCAGCCCACGTAACCCGGCCGGGCTCAGCCCGAAGAGGCAACGCAGGGGGGACCATGAGGGCCCACCATCCGTAAGGTCCAGCATTGGGGAGCTGTGCAGTACCGTATAGGCAGTGGGAGATTGCAGGGGGGCCCTTGGTGGCCTAGGCCCCTGCGGCAGAAACTGGCTCTTGGTAAAATATTTTTATTTGATTTTTAATTAACATTGTGCTATTGAACTGCCCATTGTTTATTCAAAATACACAAAAACTTCACCTGTAAAATATAGGCACTTGCACTTCAATGAATACTTGAAATACTTGAAATATGAAAATTTAAATGTCCCCAGGAGCTCAATCTTTTAAACATACGTATTTGCTTAAACTAGACACATGGCATCCTTTCTTTTCTATATAATTTTATTAATACTTGGGCTCAGTTTCGCTAACATTAGGTGTTTATACTGGTTGAACTGCAGCTGAAATGCGGCTAGTCTGTTGGGTGATTTAACTGGTGTGGAATTGCATAGAATTGTGTAGAATTAGGGTGTTACTGCTGTGCCATAGATTGTTGTTGGGGTAGGAAAGTCAAAGAGCACATCACGTTGCAGTAGATGCTTAGGACTGTAGTGGATCACATTTTGAAACTGGCTAATAATAATAGAAAATTAAAATAATTTTGCGGGCCACATAGGATTGTGTCATGGGCCTGATTTGGCCCCCAGGCTTTGTGTTTGACACGTGGGCTGTAGATGAACAAGAGTCTAGCAACTACAACACTACTGCTACAGTATGTACAGTTACAGTATGACAATGACAATTCATTTTTAGCTCAAAATAAACAATAGTTTAGCCAAATATGTACATACGCCCAGAACAAATTCCTGTGTAAAGAGAGGCTGGAGTGTGCATGTTATTAAGCATTAGAAGGCCAATTAAGAAATAGAAGAAAAGTGCTTTTTGACACTATTACAATGAGAATCAGAATGTAATACCCATTCTGATACACAGTTAAAGCACAACTCTACATTAGTTTATTATTAGTCTATCATTGAGGACTTCTGAAATATACCCAACTTGCCCTTAGGCTAGAATAAATGTTTGTGGATCAACTAAGCATGGCAAAGTATGTATCCAGCAGCCTACATAGCAAACACCTGCATGACACAGAATTTAAACACGTGACACAGTCTGCTACAGGCTGAAAGTCATGCATGAACAAACACCCTTGTTTTTATAACTATCCATGACTGAAACTTTCCCACTAGTAATAAGAGTTTCGGTGAGTGAGATTTAGCCCTGTTATTTTGTATTTTACTGCAGGTCCTACAAATGCAATGGGCTGTAAAAGGAGCGCTGAAAGTATCAAGTTCATCTGACAGGGTTTATTTCAGACCAGTATGTATTCAACACTTTCAACAGAAACAGAGATGGTTTGGGATCCCAGTGTTTCTTTCATTTCATCTTGACAGTTCCAGGTCGGATCAGTGTTGACAGGTGAAACCTATAAATAAATGAATCTGATCTCTGACATACTGAGCCTTACACCATCTTAATAGCTTGACGGTGGGCTCATCCATGTCGGTGCTAAATCATTCATAAAGTTATAAAGTACATCAAGCAAAACTAAAAAATTCAAACTATGTCCTGCTTACAGGATCAGATCAGACAAGTGAGGGAAAGGTGTGGTGAGGAGGAAACAGAGACAAGGGCAGGGCTTACATTTGGAGAGGGAACTGTGCGACAAGAAGAAAGGCTGGCTAAACACAGGACGGTGACTTTTGGTGAGAGAGGCTGTACAGACAGTAGAAACAGTGAATACTGTGACAAACTAGTGCAGGATGGCTTTGGCACTGGATTTTACTGTTAGGAATAAAACCAACGATCACAGCAATTCAGGATAAGGAAAAAAGCCTACAGTGTGCTTCTTCGCTACAGAACATTACATGTAAGTTCACTTCTGATATTGCTAATCAGACATTTCACTAGAAACCCCATAAAATTGTTCTATAATCATATATTCATTCGAAGAAATGACTTAATCATTAATCATATGATTGATCATTTAATCTCATATTATATGTAAACATTATATGATTATATGGCTCAATTTTATCACAGGCTCTCATCCTCATCTAAAAACATACCTTATATCAGCCTGATTGATTGACTGTACGACAATGTGATAAAATAGCCACAGCTATTGATTATGCCATAAACGTCAACTCAGGCAAATAGGACACTGTTTAACATTCGTGTCAAATTGTCATATTTTCACTCCCTTGGCATTAATATCACATAGCCACAAGGTTCTGACATACAGAAGCCACTAGCTATTAAACAACACAGTGTAAGAAACCCTTTGAATCAAATAACTCATCTTGAATTAAATCAAATAAATCAACTTGACTCATTTAACTGCTTGTACATACATTAAAAGCCAAGTTCTCTGAGAATGCATGTCACAACATACTAGTTTCAAGTCCATGTTTGTTTTTGTGAGTGTTTCGGTTTGTCCTGTACAGCAGATGTGTGTGTGTGTGTGTACATGCCAAAATGTCAGCATGGCATGTGTGCTCAAAGGAACAATGCAGATGAACCGGTTGAGGGTGAAGCACAGAGGAAGGTGGACCTCGGAAAATATGTCTTAACTATGTCAGCTTTAGAATGACAGTGCATCTTGGAAAGGTGTGGTCAAGCTCGGACTGCATCTTGACATGCTTGAAATGCATCATTTACCTGGTTAAGCCAAGTGTGTTTGCGATGGAATTCAACAGATTTATGTGATGGCTAAGAGCATTAAATAGAAATCTGGAATCAAGCCTTGCTTCAAACTAGCTCACAAGATATCAACTACTTTTTTGAAATTTAAGATGTGTCCAGAATGATGATGATCAGGCTGTAGATGACTCCATAATGATTGAGAAAGCTGCACTGCATAAAGAGTGTTGTAATAATAAAACTAAATATCATCCAGAATTTTTAAGTGGTTTTCAAATCTCAGGGCAGATAACTTGAAAAAATCATTTTGTTCCCTATATATTTGAAATATTGCCAGTGGTGCTGCTGACAGTAAAAAATAATCAGATCATGACGATGACTACCACAAAAAAAGATGTCTGAAAGATTTGATTATCAGAAAGATTACAGTTGGGTGGAAGAAAGAATTTATGTAGCTTAAGCATGATTTTGAGAAAGATGTAATGTTCTGTTGACCAGTTTCCACAACATGCGACCGACCACAAGAACACACAATACTTCAAAGCAGAGCTGCAGTTTAATACAAGCTCTTAAGCTAAGCATTCCTAATATTAAACCTGCAGGGCCCATGTTTAAAGCCTGATGAAGATGTAAGTGGGTCAACAGGACCCAGGAATGATAAATCTTCCATCTGAAATCATGAAAAGATGTGAGGCAAAAGCAAATCAGGCCAAACATTACTGTTTTTTGAAAACATCTTACATTTAAAAATATTAAAAAAAAACATTAAGTCTATTTCAACAAGTTTAAATTTATGGGTTAGACTTTGGGACAATAACCTCCCAATGGAGCCCACCCTGTAAATGATGATTTTCTATATATGTAGCTTATTACTATGTCAATTAATGCCTTGAGTATAAACAAATTACAACAAAATCCTTTTAAATATATACAGCCTGAATACTTTTTTCCCCACAGTTTTAACTAGTTTGGTAGAATAGTTTATATATGACAAACATGTTTCTATAACACTGGCCACAAATTCTTAATTTTGGAAACATAATTTATTAGTTTGGTGGCCCAAGTGGCCAGTAAAATGTTTGTATCTGTCTACCCCTGATCTAGTAGTTGTAACTTAAGATTCACAACACTCTGATATTACAATTACACAAGCCCAGTTGCTTTGACTTTTTACTACTAGATAATGTCACTGGTGCATTTACCATGACAGCAGACATGTGGCATCAAACCACTAACTCACTGTTCTCTCATTTGGTAGGCAAATCTAACCAGTCACTTTCAAAGGAGAACCGGTGGTGCAACACAAAATAGCCCCATAGTGCTCATAATCTTTACTTACTGTTCAGCTTAGCATGTGGAAAACTAAATAAACTGAATGAACTGAAATTGGCAGTTTTACTACTGCATAATTAATACAAAATATAATATTAATTTCATCTTTGTTGCCTTGTCTATCATGTAATTCATCCATTTTTCAGTTGAACAATTCTGAGTACACAGTTTTATTGCAGTGTAAACTTTGAACATCTTTACAATTGTACAAGTTTTTATTGTTTATAAAATTACAAAATATTTGTGACAAGTGACTAAAACAATATACACAAACTACAAACTGACCATAAACTGATCTTTAAGAACATTCCATACACTAACAAGAAAAAATATGAGAATGAGAGCAAAGCAAAATGATGTGATTTGTTAAAATGGTATAAGCTTTGTAAGATTGTGAAAATGAAAAAAAATTGTCCGCTGTGGTGTAAAAAAAAGTCCAAAACATAGTTTTGCCAGTTTATTGGATGAAACCGCTGGACAAAACGCTTTTTATGATAATGAAGGAAATAAGAAAAACAGAAATCAAGACAGAAAAATCATGCTAAATATGAAAATTTTAAGAAAAATTAGATAAAATGGAAAAATTAGGCTTGAGAGCCTTTAGAGCACCCATCACCACAGTAAACCTGAGTGTGGACTCGGGTTCGCTCTTTCTCCCATCTCCCAAGACAAAGAGTTCCCGCTTATCCAAGTCCCAACTCTCTGTGCTCCCACCCGAACTGACTGCTAAGGTTTTACCAAAAGAATTTATAACAACCCTGCGTATCTGAAGTGACCTTCTTCACCCAATCAGCATTAACCAGAGAGACAAGCACTCTTTGTCAGGACCTACAGAGATGAACGACCCAACTGCACACTTAGGAAACATACATTGTGATACACATAAGAACATCTTAATACCTGATTTTTATACTACCTAAAACTAAAGATGAAGTGTAATAATTTGAGGTGAAAGGTGTATGTCTGTATGTCTGTGTGTGTGTGTGTTTGCGTGTGTGTGTGTATGATGCGCAGACTTATTGGGGATGTGTGTGTGTGTGGGTGTTGGATGTGCAGATGTAATGAAGCCTAAGGTTGTACGTGACATCTTCCCGTTCCCTTGATAGAAACAGCCTTGAACATTGTAAAGGTAGCCTCCAGGCACAGAAACCTCTAATCTAACTAATAACCCCCACCAGACAGACCCTCATCGTCAATAAGTGTCAAAATGTTGTCAATTGGAGTGATAGTCGCCCCTCTAATCTATGTGTGGGTAGGTTTTCATGTAGGTGTGTGTGAGTGTGTATATGCATGTGCTTATGTGTTTGTGTGTATGTGAAAGTTCCAACCTCATCTCCTTTTTGCCCTCCTTCCCTTCTCTACCCCGCTATCACCCTTTGGCCTCCTTTAAGGCCTGACTATGCTTGTTCTATGTACCTCATTATTTGTAAGTCGCTTTGGATAAAAGTGTCTGTTAAATGTAAATGTAATGTAATGTAATGTAATGTAATGAAAGTGTGTGGGGGTGTGTGTGTGTGTGTGAGTTGGAGTAGAGCCTGGCTCTGATAGCTCCCTCGAGCCTTGACACAAATAAGCTCTAGGCACAAAAGAACATCTCCACACTGGCATATATTTCTGATTCTTTTAAAATATCATAAAAAAATATAGTTTGGTGGTCAAGATCCAAAGATCGCTTACAGCTTCATTTAAAAGTCCATCAGATTGAATGAATGGTGTCAAAGATGACACGGAATTTGTAGAAGTTTAGGCAGAAGCCCAGCTGTTCATTCACTCCGTGACTGGAACCTTCTCTTTCAAATAGACCTTTTAAAAAATGTCCATTCAAATGATGGCTCTTGATGAAAGTTATTTCCAGCATGTTGAATTTGTTTAGCACCAAAATACGATGAGCCTGAAGTATCAATTACAAGCAAAACACAGCACTGATATGGCAATAACAAAACAAAAACAACACCAACGTGGAAAGCTTCAGCCCCCCCCCCAAAAAAAAGTAATGTAGATGTAAGATGTAATGAGAATGTGTGAGCTACAATTGTGTTGCATTCACTCATTTTCATGCTCAGGTTTATGTGAACTATGCAACCATGCATTATAAAAATAAAGTCAATTTGAATTGACTTCTTGAAAGGAATAAGTACATTGAGATGAATGATGTTCACTCATACAGCTACTACAAAATGCATTTAAACAGCACAAATCACAATTAACTTAACAAAATAAAACGACTAATCGCAATTAATCGCATTTAAGTCGTTTCATAGCCTTAGTCTGACAGTAAACAACTGAATCTCAGTAGTCTCAGTTTAATTTCCAATTCATTTCTAATATTAAAATTGTAGTGCCCACATATAGAAAATTCAAGACAACTGTTAAAGCAACTCTTGAAAGATCAGTGAAAATGAAATTCGTGTTTGGGCTGGCAAATTCAATTACATACTGTACGACAGATGCATGTCTGAGGGCCTTTGTAAAAGCCCGGGCAGCAAGCCTAAGCCGCAGCAGTGTTAGATCAATGCCTGCCATGTGCAATCTCTCCAAGCTTCCACACCTGACTTCTTTCAGAGAGGGCTCCCAAATGCCTGTCATACTGTCTGCACTCACCCTGCCTGTGCCAGAGTTACAACACAGACTGAAAAAAAAACAAAAAAGCACACTGTCTGCTTGGTGCCTTTCTAATTATAATTCAGCCTTTGGCAGGAGCTGTTTGAAAGTCTGTCGCATGATCTTATAGACCAATCTCATTATCAGTTGATGAGACTGACACTTGTTTTTTTTCTGCAGCATGTCTAATTCATTTAACACAACCAGCCTGTGCGATCCCTCGGACAGGATATGCGGTGAGCAACATTTGTGTTTTTCTTATCTTTGTCCACTGCTCAGAAATTAGTTTCTCTCCCTTCTTTTATTTCATTCAGTTCCACCAATTCAGAAATTTTACATTTATGTTAATCACTGGAAAATTCCCTGCTTTATATATTATCATTAGACATGAGTTATGAGTTGAATTTCCCTTCACTATCTGAACTACAACTATGTTAACTACATTTTCAACTTAAATTCAATTAGTTGGTATTTTCTTAACTGGGTATTTGTTTGTCTCACTCTGTACCTTTGCATTCACCTGTCTTTCAGTTCAACAATATTGCTTTTCCAGTCTCAGCATTTTGAATGCTGTGTAAATTTGAACATATCTGAAGTCTTAGTCAAACTTAATTTATATCCACTTTGTCAAAGGTGTTCCATATGACTTTCAAAACTTTTACATAACTCAGATTTAGCACTTTCACTTTCAACTTCCAAAAACTACTAAAATATATTTTTTTTATTTCAGCAACTCATCTGATATACTGATTATGTGCACAATACAGTAAATAACTGGGCTGAGCTTAGTCCTTCTACATAATGTGTTAGAACCTTTACATATTTTCAGATTTTGCCTAGATTCAAACATCTTTCAAATTGTTTGTGTAATTTTTATTTATTATTATTTTTTTAGCTCTGTTTTAGTTGTCAATATATTTCAGGAATTTTTTTAGCTGCTCAATGTAAATTTATGTAACCAACATAAATATTAATACATTTTTTGTTAGACGTGAATATTAAACTGATAACATGACATTGCACACTAATTCATTTTCAATAGTATTGCTATAATGATCAGAAACTGTGTGCTTTTTTATAGCATCTGTGTTTAAACCCTGGACACATTTTATTTGCTACCTTCTTTGTATTTGATGACCTACGTAGCCACCGTACATTTGCTGCAGTGAACCTGTAGAGTATGCTACTTTAATGTGTTGTACAGTGTGTTAATTTATTTATTCAATATCTGAAGCACTGAAACAAAAATGTCAACATTTGTTTCGGTTATGATAATCCAAAATCATTGTGCATATAGCTCAAAATGTGTACATAGTACAAAACTAACAACCAGCACTTTGTAAAATTTGATTGAAAAAAATTTACTTTTTTGGCATTTTGTATTTTGTAAAATGAATAAGGTGTGTGGTGGCCTCACTTTTTGAAACCTTTTATCAGTTTTCTAAATTTTGAAGAACACCTGTCCATAAAGTAAAAGGTTTAAAGTCAATCTGAAATGAAATTTTTACCAATTATACCTTCACATTAATGTCATATTAAGTGTAATTCATCATATAATTTAAAATGCAAAATACTTATTTTTCTATAGTCTTCTGTCAAAATGACTTTTGCTCACTTCATTTTTTAATTACATGACCACACACCAACAACACCCCAACCAGCCCACCAAATATCAAGTGATACTATTTAGTTTTCTATTTATCTTCCTAACTCTCAGCTAACACCCTCCGTTTCACTGCGGTCATGGTACAGAAAGAAAATGTGTCCAATTCATGTTGACTTTCCTGTTTCTTCCTGGTCATATGATGAAAGGTATTGTTCAAAGATGATTCAGTCTGGATATTATTTGCATATGTTTCAGTAGTGACATAAAGACATGGTAGAGGATATTTAAAAATATACATATTTTTTAATGACTGAAACATCACTTCTACCTAATCGCATTAAGAACAGACATACACAAAAAAAGATTTTCATTTTCAGTGTCATTTTAGTGGTTACTTGGAGACGTCCAATGCTCCGTAGAAGACAACATACAAATAGCTTTACACTTCCCATGTATCCATTTTTAAAATGTTAACTAGCGTTTTGAATAGCTTCTATGGATGACCTATGTGTGCGTAACTTTTATATCAACAACGTTTACATTCATTATGGCTCAAAGCAGCTTGGTATCTCTACTTTCATTTTCCCAGCATCATTCTAACGTGGACTGTCACCATACCACCTGCCTTGGCGTGATGTATTTAACACATGCTCTATTTAATACTCACTTTAATCATGAAGCAAGTTGAACTAGAAAAACCTCACTGCTGAAAGGGCAGGAAATACCGACTAAGCAATTATCAATATGTTAATTAGGAAACACTCTCTCACTTTTACTTTCAAAATAAAGTATTAAAGCACAACAGACTGTGTATTACCAGTTTTTACCCATTCTTATTTTGTATTGTAGTTGCAATGTAGTTTCTTCTCAGTAGATATTATACTATTATAATGTATATTATATATATTATATAGTAGATGCAGACTCATAGCAACATGCTGCATTAATATGGAGTTCACATAATCTGTACAATTGCTGGCAAAATGCGTTAAACATGTTGAAAACAAAGACACTGTAACAGGGAGTGAGGTTGCAGACGCATGTGTGGGGATAAGCGACTTTTATTGTGGACAAATCCAAGATCAGGGTCATAACGGTCCAAAGTCAGATGGCCAATACAGAGAGATCTAAAGTCAGACATGACAGACAAACCAGAATCAAACAAGCATGATCAAACATAAACACAACCAGAACAAAAAACAACAAAGACCAACACAGACCAAGGCAAACACAGGGCTTAAACACACGAGGGCTAACAAGGGATCACAAGACACAGGTGGGAACAATCAGGGGCAGAGTCACAAAACAAGGGGCTGGACTAAAACCCAAAACAAAAACACATGGGCTAAACCAAAACACAACAGAACACATGGACAAGATAGGATGGGGCCAATTGTGACAGACACGCTGTAGACTTGAATAACATCTTTCATGAATATCGACCGATCACATGACAAAGCACTCCTCCAAGATCTTGACATTTCTTCTGACTGTATTTAAGCTAGCTTAGTGACTGCAAAGAGCTTCTCTGTGAATTTATACACATCAGTGTACCCGAGCTAGGAGTCTCTTCCTTCTCATTTTGCGGCTTCTTATTAAAATTCTTCTCAGTACTCATCCATTAAGTAAACATTAGATGAATCACTATTGTAACTACAACTATGCATTCTTTCTAACTAAGAAAAATCTAATTCAACTTTTCTAGCTACATGTGGTAGCTTTTATTCAAGTTTTATTCAACTTTATTCAAGTTCTGTATAGATAGTTGGGGCGTGCACCAAAGAGCTCAGGTGCTAAAAAGACCGGAGAGGGAACAGAGCCAAAGAGAGAGGGACAAGCAGCAGCAGCAGGAAGAGACTGAGCACTAAAGATCTGAAAAGCTTGGCTCCAAAGAGAAAAGGACTGAAAAGTCTGTAGTTTGAAGCTACTGAAAAGTGGGCAGCATAGTTTTGGTTTGGTTTTGTTTATTTGGTTTGTTAATGGCTGCTGCAACCCTGAATCCTCCTTCTGTCCTCTTTGAGCTCGGGGTAGCGCATGGCATGCTACAATAGTATTTGTAAAAACCCTGTGGGTTTATTGTCGACATACTGTCAGCATAATGTGTATGAGCAGTCATTGTCGACTATGGATTCCAAATCGAGATCAAGAAAAAGAAAAATCTAATATTTGATCCATATTTGAATACAGGTATTGATCTACACAATTCATTACTGAGTCTTGATTATGCGTTATAGCCCACGATAACAAGCCCTTACATCACAGGAACTAAAAGCCTATAAATCACTTGAATCATATTTGGTCTTTGGAAGGGTCAGACCACAAAACGTTGTGGTGCATAAGATATGTAGACATAAATAATTAGAATCAAAAGTCAATCATCATCATTCACATCACAACATGGCAATATTTCATCTGTCAGGAAGCTTTATTAAATATTAATGTACAAATGGTGGCTCTATCCTTGCCGCATTACCAAAGCATAGCCTTTGTGTGGAAAACACAGCATACTGACCATTTAAAATCAGTAAGTACTTAAAAGTTGGAAGCCCATAAACCAACTAGTTCTGCTTTTTGAACACGATATTTGAATTTTTCAGCAGAAGAATACAATAAAGACGATGTATTTTGTATGAATTTTATTCATTCTATGTATTTTATCTGCATTTTGCGTGCTTACTGTGATGTGACAGGAACCTCTATGGCGTAGACAAACCTGGGGTTACGAGAGTTCACATACCTGTGAGTGTTTCACACAGCATGTGATTCAGTGCATGTCAAACTTTCAGCATGAGAATAGAAACCAGCATAAAACATGATTACAACATGACTATACTATCTTTCTAGTGGCTGTCAGTGCCACTTTGATTTACAGGCTATTTTTGATTTAATATGTGACATATTTGGCTTTACGGTCTACAGTGTTTTCTAATCTCCCTCTGCACATCTATCTCTCTCTCTCTCTCTCAGTGGCACAGCTGTATGAACAGGAAGTCATAGTAGTTCCCGTTTTGCTGCTGGCAATTTTCCTGGGCACACTTCTAACTTTGTGTTTTCTGCGCCTCTGTTCTAAGAAAGAGGTCGATGCAGTCACAACACACCACACACACAGTCACCATCATACACACAGACACCACACAGACAATGAACTTAATGCACAAAGACACAGCACAAACAGTCGGCATCACGCACATCGACAGCACCGACACAGCAGGCAGCACTTGCAGGGCATTGACGGTAAGTCTCTCTTGTATGCTTGCAATCTGAGTTGTTGTTTTATCACCTCCGATAGTTGTCGCCTTTTAACGTAACATAATAAAATAATGAAAGATATCATTATTAAGTCTACAACCACTTCTTGATCTTTTTTAACTGATTCTCTTTCTCAATCCCTAACAGCCCCTCCAGCGCTAAATCCGTTGGAGTATGAGGTGGTACCTATGACACCCCAAACACAAAACAGCAAGCCCAGCAGCCAGCTTGCAGCACCGCCGCTGTCCACTGAGAGGCAGCATGAATCCTTTCAGCTGATCACCCCACTGCCGCTCTCCTTCGCAATGAAACAAGACAATGATGTCACACTGTACAGAGCCACTATGGACCGGAAGGCTGTCGTCTTACGAGTGCTCAAAGGTATACATACAGTTACATATGACATGAAAAGACAGTAACTGAAAGGCATTAAACTGTTATGGACTTCTGTGCAATAATGTGATTGGTAGCGATGGTAAGTTTTTTTTTTTTAAGGTTGTTTAGTGAGCATCATATTCAATGAACTAACTAAACAAATGAACTTTTTCCTATTTATATTAACTAATGAAGTCTGTAAAGATATCAAAAATAAGTACATACATAAATGATTTACATGCAATAGTTTGAATGTTTTATAGACGGTTATGTAGGACATGAATTACACATGAAATGTAAGATTTAAATGACATAAAGAAAACAAATACCAAATAAATATGATGAAAATATATAATGAAAGTTGTGGTCCCCAGGAGAGGTGTCAATGGTCTTACTGCGTAACAAATAACTTATTTTGAAATAAAAATCACACTGATGACATCACCTGACATTTACCTATTTTCTGAAGATCTGTGAAAAAGGCACATGATAAATCCCTTGTGTTTTTTCAGTTATCAGAAATTTTCCCATTTAGCTCATCATTTCAGATGAAGCTTTTAGCTGAAGTCACTGGTATAACCAGGGTTGGGAAAGCTACTGAAAAATTAGTATTTAGCTACTTTGCCCAAATTTGTAGCTAGCTACAATTTAGCTACTTACTGAAAAGCAGTGTGCTACTTTTTAGCTAATTTCAAAGTGCAATTGTCAGAACGTTTGTCAATCTCCACCTAACACACCGAATAAGCCCAAGTGATAGTGTGAACACGACACTGCATTTAATCATGCGCCAGAAAGAAACTCTGAAAAGCTGCAAATATGCAAGATTACCAAAAGGTGTAACCAACAATTAAACTTACACACCCAAATGCATGATATCCAGCAAAAATTAAGACTAAATGCAAACAAAAATCAACAAAAATAACTGAATATAAACCAGAGAATTTTGTGCAAAGCGTTGCCAATTACAGACTGTAGTCCATCTGTTTCTCGGCATACTTTGTTATCCCCCTTTTACCCTGTTCTTCAGTAGTCAGGACCACCATGGAGAGCAGGTACTATCTGGGTGGTGGATCATTCTCAGCACTGCAGTAACACTGATGTGGTGGTGGTGTGTTGCACTGGTCTGAGTGGATCAGACACAGTAGTGCTGCTGGAGTTTTTAAACACCTCAGTGTCACTGCTGGATTGAGAATAATCCACCAATCAAAAACATCCAGCCAACAGCATCCTGTAGGCAGCGTCCTGTGACCACTGATGAAGGCCTAGAGAATGACCAACACAAACTGCAGCAACAGCTGTCGTCTCTGGCTTTACATCTACAGGGTGAACCGACAATGACGGTGCGTCTAATCAAGTGGACAGTGAGTGGACACAGTGTTTAAAAACTGCAGCAGCACTGCTGTGTCTGATCCACACAACACACACTAACAAACCACCACCACATCAGTGTTACTGCAGTGCTCAGAATGATCCACCACCAAAATAGTACCTGCTTTGTGAGGGTCCATGGGGGTCCTGACCACTGAAGAACAGGGTAAAACGGGGCTAACAAAGTATGCAGAGAAACAGATGGACTACAG
The DNA here is from genome assembly GCF_015220715.1 of Pygocentrus nattereri. Lineage (NCBI taxonomy): Eukaryota > Metazoa > Chordata > Actinopteri > Characiformes > Serrasalmidae > Pygocentrus > Pygocentrus nattereri. Next base: position 20,602,619 of record NC_051211.1, read on the forward strand.
TCTGTAATTGTAGAACTACAAAGTGCACCTATATAGTGGAGCTGATAAAATGGACAATGAGCGTAGAAACAGGGAGGTTAATCATGCATGAACAGACATGAAATTCAGAGTCTTTATTAAACTTCAGTAACACTTTAGCCTCAAAATCCTCATCATTGACTCTGACTCTGTTTGGGGTGAGAATCATGCCTGAATAATCTCTCCGCTGCTGCAGAGCTGCTGCGGCTCCACAGCAGAACTAGATTTCTAGGTAAAATAACATAATAATCCTCCTTTGCCGTAAAAACAAAGTTCTAATACAGTTTTCACAATAAATGGTCTTCAACACTGGAGTTAATGTAGAACTGCTAATTCACCAACCTTTAATGCTGAAGACTGATGCACAGACTGCTGGACACACAGCAATGCAGATAACGAAACAGCAAAGAGAGAGATGAACATCGATAATTTGGAAATTAATGGACTTATTTACATTTATAATCACTCTGGTTTGCTGATACGTTAAATCTGCAGCAACTCGCGGAAGTCAGCTTCTCTTTCTCCTGCTTCTCGTTCAAATTCTCCTGTTCCACCTTAAATGGCGTAGCAGGACAATCTCATCCTCAGGCACCAGTTAAGGTGGAATGGGGAATTCGAATGAGGAGCAGGAGAATGAGAAGCGACTTCAACCTTGTAAAAAGTCAACATTGAGAGACATTTTACAAGAAACTTATGGAGAAGTTTCCTGAGATGCGAGAAAAGCAGCTACAGCTGAGCTGAAGTTTAAAGCAGAGGAAAGTAAAGTCTGTGTTTTTGTTTATATTTTAGCCTGTACTATCAGCACATACTGAGATATATTTACAGCCAAGATGGTAAAACAGACATAAAACATTGTGCCTACCAAGGTGGCTTGATTTTAGTTGAAAGGACAAAACAGCTCTTCTTAACATTTCAGTTGCAGTTAAGCCTACTAGTTAGGGGTGATCAGTGCGTGGGGCGAGCGTCTGTCCCAACTAAAGGTTTGAGATTTGACAGTCTACAGTTTGGCTCATGCTGCACATGGTGTGAACTGCAACTTTTTTGTCTCACCAAGACGGCATCCTGCTCTGTGTTCGGTTCACACAGGGTACCAAGAGTACAGCTACCGTTTGCAGCAATGTTTGAGCAATTCTCCTGTAACTCCATTGGTTGACCATGCTCAACCAATTACAAATGCAAAAGGCTGATTTATTGCAATAGGTACTACTACTACTACTACCACCACTACTACTACTACTACTACTACTACTAGTAATAATAATAGTAATAACAATAAAGGTTTATATCAGTTTCAGCTTCAGAGCTTTAAGTTTTATTTATATGCAACCATTTCAAATTGTACAGAACAAGTGATTCCAATCACTGTTAAATGTGCTCAAGTCCCAGTATGAAATTCCAAGCACACCACATTTCAGTGCAAATGTGGTGGTAAAGATGTACAAAGAAACAAAGGCAGCACTGTTTGAAAAGCTAGGTAAGGCACAATTCACTGTGATTTACGATAGACAGCTAAATATTTCAAGTTTGCGAGGGTTCAGCAAAATATAGTTGAACGCTGAAAATAGTAAAAAGAAGGGGTTTATTTAAATAAGGTAAAGTCGATGTCCAAGTGCATGAGGGGGTCAAAAGCAGTAGAGCACAGATGATCACGTGATCATCTCAATAGGCAAACGAAACCAAGAGGCCAATCCAAAAAGCAAAGTCGTGAGAACAGGCAGAGTGGTCAAAAACACAAATCCAAAATCGAGCAGCCAGAAACAAAAGGGCAAGGCAAAAATCAGAGTCGAGATACACAAGTACAGGGTCAGAACCAAACAGCAGGCAGAAGAAACGCTCAGCAAGTTCATAGGTGAAACAGTGCTTTGCAGATATCACTAGCTAAAGCCCAGGCTTATAAATTATCCTAACCAGGTCATAAGATGACAAATACAGGTGAAACAAGTCAATAATCCGGTGACTGGGAACGCTGATAGGTGTGTGACCGATCGTCACTGGTCATGTGATCTCCTGCAGGCTCCTGGTTAATGGAGGCCTTTCTAGACTCCAATACTACCAGGGACTTCGAAGTCACGTGTTCTCCCAAGGATTCCTGGGAGATAGAGATCGTAACACTGGGACAGTCCATCTGAGTTGAAGTTGAAGTTATTCCTCTTGATGTTTACATTTAACTTGCTTGCCATTTACATGCTTATATACTCACTTATTAGTAATGATTTTTTTTTTTTGTACTTGGTGTTTTTTTCTGCTTTGTTTTGCATCAATTTTGTAAAACGTATTTTTGTAAAACTATAAAAGACATAATATATAAATAATAAAAATAATTTATTTTCTTTTTTAAAAAATTACTTCTGGTTTGTGTTTGCATATCTGTATTTGCATAAAGTGTGCTGTTACACCTTTAACAAGCAACCTAATTCATATGTTTTGAGTTGAAATTAATATTATTTATTTATTTTTTGCCTTATGTTATTTCTCTACTGCAGAAACAGCCAATGACAGAGAGCAGCAAAACTTCCTTGGCTTTGCCCACTTCCTGTCCGAATTAGGGCCCCATGCATGCCTGCCAGCTATGTTGGGAGTGGTGACAGTAAGATCACCACTTATCATGGTGCTTGAGGAACTGGAAAACCGAGACCTGCTAGGCTTCTTATGGAGATGCAGACAGGTGCCATATACACTTATTGCGCACTCTTTTGTGGTTAGAAACCACAGAGTATCTTTTTCTATGTTCAGTTTGTGTTAGGCTTCTTGCAGCCCTATAGACTAAAACAGGGGTGTCCAATCTTCTCAGCACAGAGTAGATGTGGCTGCAGGTTTTCATTCCTTTTCAATTCCTCATTCAGTTGTTTCAACAGTTGGTCTCAGTCTTCAGACAACTCACCAGGTGTGCTTCTGCTTTAATGAACGTAAATCTGTCACCGGCCCTTTTGCGAACAAGACTTTATAAACCTTGGACTACATTCTGCAACTTTATATCTACAAAGCAGGGGAAAAAAATAGATGCAGCACATTTACATTTTCAATTAGACCTTCAAAATACTGCTTACAAAGGACGAGATTTTGCTTTTCTTTTGCCAGTCCAATACATTTTCATTTAAGTATATTGTTTTTATTACAACGTCCAAACATATTCATATCAGAGTCCTGGGCAGCAGTCAAAGAATATGTTTTATTGCCATGTACTGGGTGGTTTACATTCTCATTCTTTTATTCTCTTACACCCTCATAGGACCACCAAGGTGTGGGAAAACCATGTGACCTGACGGAGAAAAGGATTTTCACAATGGCAGGACAGATTGCCAGTGCTCTGGTTGGTACTACCTCAAATCATGTGATACTTGATTTCACAGTCATTATATTACAGCTATAATGCAAGCATAAACCTTATACACAAGCCTGTACGATACCTGTGGTTCCTGAACATTCTAAAACAGGAGTGCCAAACCTAGTTCCTTCTGGGCCACAGCACTTGCTGCTTCTCATGAACTCTCATGAACTGAGGAGTTGAATCATGTGTTTAGAAAGGCATAATACTAAATTCTGTAGAGCTCTGGTCAAGAAGGAATCCAACTTCACACCCCTGCTCCAGAATATTTAATTCAAATAATATTTAAACCATTTTTTGCTACACCAATGCCAAAGTACAAATCCTAATCTGAAAAAATACTAAAAATATTTTAAAAGAAATGAACTGATGATTTTATTGTACAGTTAATTGTGTTCATTCCTTGATTTTGGAAGATTAAGCCAATTTGATGATATGTGTTCCTTTTTCTTTGTTTAAAACTAACTGAAACAAAGAAGGCAGTGATTCTGGGGAAGGCGTTCCTAAAATTATGCACAACCAATCAGAATCCAGAACTAGGAATAGCTAATTACCCGTTAGGTAGGAAAGCCTATCAACATCCTTGCTCAACCCCAAATGGGAGTGGTCAAGAGTAAATAATATCGAATAAAACTCTATTGCATGGAACTTTCAGTGAGTTGGAGTCTGCATTCTCAACCAGAAGACAGCTTGACTCCTAAGTCTGTGCCGCCTTAGTCAGAGAGACAGCTCAGAGCTAGCTAGAATGCTCCAAGATCAGATCTGAAACCTTTGTTGTTTTTGTAATTTGTCTGTTCGTCTACAGACCTTAAGTTAAAACCACCCTCAGAGAAGGAAGGTAGATGTTTCTTGTCTGTTAAAGGGAGGTAGTTACTTAAATTAGCGTCACAACCACAGCCTCAAAACCCTGAGTACAATTGTACACTTGCCAGCGGAGTGGAAGCAGTTTGGGCTGAGCCACTGAGACTTGGCATCACACCCAGAGCAACGCACTAATCTGCGAGCAGATTGACCAGCGAAAGGCTGCCAAGCGCCACCCTCAGACGGCCACGAGACACCTTCACCAATCACTGATGGGAAGGCGCATACCTGCATGGTGATGCAGCATCTGCGACTAGCTAGGAGACAAAACAACGCCTGAGCTCCGGCCTCGAGCAAGCCGGTGCGAAGACGGTACCTCCGGAAGTCAGCCCGACTCCCATGTAAGCTGGTTCCATCAATTTGCAGTCAGGGCCCTGACGCTAAGTTATTTAATAAAGAACTTTTAATAGGTAAATCCAACTCTTTTAATAGGTAAATCCAACTCAGTTATATACAGTTACTCCTGTCCATACTTAGGTTAATTCTCTATAGAGACTCCTTCAAGTCTCCTGCGTCTTCCCGAGAACCACACTGCCTCATATCATTTAACTGTGAACCACTTTATGCAAGCTTTTAACTTTTATCCTTTTTGTGGTGTTTTTTGTTTTATATTCTTTTGTCTATTATTTAATGTACTCCAAAGGTAGCTTGATATTTAGCCAAAAAAAATCCCTTTTATTGAAGCATCCTCGGTCCAAGTGTTTCTCTCTCATGCCCTGGCCTGTAGACTTCAAATAAATTCAGGTTACCCCACACCCTCATCTAAGGTTCTAGCAATAATAACATTAATACTGTATAAACTGCTACATCCCATGTGCATGTGCATTATGTGTATTAGCACTTATGGGTATAATAGCAGGAAAAAGACATTTAACTGACATTGACATTTAATTTCTGAGGCTGGTGACGCTAATTAACTAACTACCTCTCTGACTCCAACATGTTAGAAATGGAACAGCAATCGGCCGTTTGAGTTGCATTTCCTGATCAACACGCTCCAGCTCTGCCAGAATGAAAATGTATTTGCAACCCTGTTTGCAATTGCATTTTCACTGTCAACCAAGCCAAATGCTATGGGTAGGATGTTGAGAGGGTTCAACAAGCTTCTCCAGAAAGTGCCCATCAATGTTCTGAGCCAATTTACCTCTGGGAGCCCTTTTGACAATATGGCGAATCAATGCTTCAAAACACTTTAAAGACAATATAGCACCATTCACTAACCTTTAAACGTGACTTTGAAATTGTAGGAGTATTTGCACAGCAAGAACTGCATCCATGGCAACATTGGGGCACGAAGTGTCCTGGTTGGTCAAGACCTTTCAGTGAAGCTGTGGGGTTTTGGCCCAGCTTACCATAGGAGGACGGAGGAGAGCTCTGCAGGAAAAGAAATGGAGATGAGGAAGTGGCAAGCTCCAGAGGTGTTAGCCCGTCGACCTTTCAGTTACAGCAGTGATATGTAAGCAGTGCTGGACATTTTTTATTATGTTGCGAGAATCAAGTTACCAAGTTTTCATGTTCATTTCTGTTCTCTGTCACTTGCAGATGGTCGTTTGGCATCTTGCTATATGAAATGGTGACTTTAGGTGAGTGTATTTCTAACAATGTGTCATTTCTTTATGAAATAATTAGGTTTTCAATAGAAAATTTGCTCATTTTTAACAATGTATCAAGACAACACACAATGTATCATTTAACACACAGGTAACAATGAATTTAACTGACTGGAATAAACACAAGTACTCATTTAAATAATAACTGCAATGCATGAAATATAATAAAAATGAAACAATATGAGAGACCCTCTCTCCCCTGAAAACTTTGCTCCCCCTTTCCCTCAAAATCGAGAGCAGGAAAGAAATGCAGACTCCTCTTCTATGTATATATTCGCTTGTGGTTACTGCACTATTATAAAATACTGTAATTTTTTTTAATGCTGAAAGCTCTAATAAACTGCTTTTGAAGACAACATGAGGCAAAATATGTCTGTCTTAAAATAAAAAGAAAATGGTTGAAGCAGCTATAAAGACTTGCTTAGTCATTTGTGGAGTACTCTCTAAATTTTGGATAACTGTAGAGTTTTTTGTAGAAGTTTTTATTTTGCTCTAATGGCCTGTAAATGGAAACATTAACATATATAAGAAAGATTATTAACCAAATGATGAATTCTGTAAATTGTTACATCCCTTGTTTTCAACACTGCAGTTTTCAAGAATTCCCACATATTTTCATGTAGTCAAAGACTAGGTTAGATTTGTCTGAAAAGATGAACCGTCTCCTTCCGTCTGCTCCAAAGGAGAGCCTCCATTCCCTAGAATTATGGCCAGTGAACTCCTGCAGTACCTCCAGAGAGGAAACACTTTAAAGAGACCAGCTAACTGCTCCAACTCACTGTAAGTAAACACACACACACATACACACACACACACAAACTCTGTTGGTGTGCTTACCTTGAGTATATAACTTACTACGTAGAATTTCACAAATGCCAAATTTGAGTATACTTGCAATGCAAAGAATAACGAGAGGAGCTGTAAAAAGTTAGAAAACAAGTTGAGTAATACACTGCTCAAAAAAATAATGGGAACACTTAAACAACACAATATAACTCCAAGTAAATCAAACTTCTGTGAAATCAAACTGTCCACTTAGGAAGCAACACTGATTGACAATCAATTTCACAGCTGTTGTGCAAATGGAATAGACAACAGGTGGAAATCAATGCCAATTAGTAAGACACACTCAATAAAGGAGTGGTTCTGCAGGTGGGGACCACAGACCACTTCTCAGTACCTTTCTGGTTTCTGGCTGATGTTTTGGTCACTTTTGAATGTTGGAGGTGCTTTCACACTCGTGGTAGCATGAGATGGACTCTACAACCCACACAAGTGGCTCAGGTAGTGCAGCTCATCCAGGATGGCACATCAATGCGAGCTGTGGCAAGAAGGTTTGCTGTGTCTGTCAGCGTAGTGTCCAGAGGCAGGAGGCGCTACCAGGAGACAGGCCAGTACACCAGGAGACGTGGAGGAGGCCGTAGGAGGGCAACAACCCAGCAGCAGGACCGCTACCTCTGCCTTTGTGCAAGGAGGAACAGGAGGAACACCTGCCAGAGCCCTGCAAAATGACCTCCAGCAGGCCACAAATGTGCATGTATCTGCACAAACGGTTAGAAACCGACTCCGTGAGGATGGTATGAGGGCCTGACATCCACAGATGGGGGTTGTGCTCACAGCCCAACACCGTGCAGGACGCTTGGCATTTGCCAGAGAACACCAGGACTGGCAAATTCGCCACTGGCGCTTTAATTTTGTGTGTGACTCCAAATCCAGGCCTCCATTGGTTAATAAATTTGATTTCCATTGATGATTTTTATTTGATTTTGTTGTCAGCACATTCAACTTTGTACAGAACAAAGTATTCAATGAGAATATTTCATTCATTCAGATCTAGGATGTGTTATTTGAGTGTTCCCTTTATTTTTTTGAGCAGTGTAGCTCACTAAAAGAATTTAGCCAGAGCTTATATACCATAAGCTAACGTTATTTATGATATTTAATCTACTCTTCTCTGTGAATCATGTGATTTCTCAATAGTGTCGAACAGAGCTGATATAAAAAACTAAACAAAGATAAAAAATTAAATTCAGTTTGTTACAGACTAACATTTTGAACAAGAAAATGCATGAATAGGAGCAGTTATTGTTACACTCATGGCTGTCACAACCATGAAATTCTAGAGATTTAATGATTTTCATAAGTAATTGTATTAGCTACACAGCTAACATATAAACGAACATTACTCACCACTGCCCTCTAAATATGTAAGAGCACCAAATTAGAAGTTAGAACATTTGCTTGTCTTTATGCACTCAATGCTGTCTCAATGAATGCATTTACTGCATTTGCCTCTACTCAGAGCACTGAATAGATATTTTGCTTGTTACAGCTAAATATTATTGAGAAATCTAATGACTGTGGACAATGATTTCAGTCAGCTCAAATAACTGCAATTAGGCAATTATGTAATCATTGTGACAGGCCAAGTTACTCTGATCAAACAAATAACAACAAATACAAAAATAAGTGCAATATCCATCCAAAATGTGCTCTGAAAGAAAAAGAAAATCACAGTGCATCCAAAAATAAAGGAAGCCTTGTGCACCTCTATACAATGACAGACAGCACGGTAGTTCACAGAACACGGTGATTCTACAGAGTGCTACCTTTCACTCTGGTCAATTTGGACATGCACTCTTCATTACTCTTCTGACAGCAGATTTAAATGAGTTTAAGGTACTGCTACCAAATTCTCTGAATAGATCGCCAGCAGGATGGTCAGTTTAAGGGGGTAACAGGATGCCCTACATGCTTTGTAATATTATGCTTTAGTAAGCAACTAAGACACAGCACACATGTGCATCACATCATATTATCATATGTTAATACAGTCATAGCTACGACTGGTGATCTACAAACACAATTAAAAGTATAATTAGTAGGGGCGTAAGGATTCTGAAACTAACCGTGTGGTGTTGTGTTGTGGTTCTGGATGACAGAAACTCACATTCTATTTCACAATTAACGCTGTAACATGTAAATCAAGAAATGATTATTCTATTTAAAGTTAGTGCAGGCTGTATATCACATTCTTTAGTGTTATTCTCTTTATTTCTTATATGCTCTCCATCCTATTCGGGGGGGGAAAAAAAGCATGAACCGAAATGTGGCTCAAAAATTGAGGTCTGAACCAAACTGTGGATCTGTAGAATCATTACACCCCCGGTATTTACCTATAATTAATTGTGATTTAGAGCCTAATTGTGAGTCACTCTAACCTCTACAGATACTCCATAATGAAGGAATGTTGCCAGTGGAGACCACAAGATCGAGCCTCACTGGCTGAAGTGACTTCAAAGCTCTGGCTGGGTGAGAGAAGTGCTAATGACACAGCGGTGCTCAGAGTGCCTGAACCACTGAACATTGAGAAATACATGCGGGAAGCAGGCTATGGAGAGGCTTACAACTTTGCTGTCCTCTAATAGGCTCCTGGGATATACTGCTCATTTAAATGGATTACATTTGCACATGGTCAGCTGCCTCAGTATGTTCTACTGAAAATCTACCTGCTGCAAGACAAATGCACAGCAGAGACATTCTTGAACGCCTCAGCCTCTGAATATAAGACATCAATAAAGCAGCACTTGTTCATGATTGTAGTGTTTTGTGGAAATGTCAAACAGTACGACCATGGTGCACATCTGGCATTCTTACAGCACAAGCATTCTATTCACTTGTAGGTGCTGTCGTTCAACTGCAACGATGATCTCTCTTTTCTATGCAGTAAGTGAGGAGAAATATCTGACTATCTTTGGGATGAGTTGCAGGCTAAGCAATTATATCATTTATTTAAAATTTAGACAGATCTGTCACTGTGTGCTGCTAGTATTGAATACAATCAATCATGTAGAAGACACAGAAGAATAGTTATCGATTATATTAAACCCTAATTAAACCCTATTTTAATTGAAAATAGTACAATGACAACAGGTCAAAATGAGAACTTTTATTGTGTTTTGAAAAATACATGCTCATTTTGAATTTAACACAAGCAACACGTTTCAAAAAACTGTGACAGGCATTTGTTTCACTTTGCTGCATCACGTCATCTATTATCAACACTGTAAGCATTCGGAAACTAAGGAGACCAATTGCTGCAGTTTTGAAAGTGTGATGGTTTCTTGTTCTTGTTTGATACAGGATTTCAGCTGCTCAGTAGTTCAGGGTTTCCTTTATAATATTTTTTTTTTATAAAGTGCCTGGACTAAAGGTTAGTAAAGTTCTCTTTACTATGGAGCCTTGCTGTTGTAATACATGCAGAATGTGGTTTGGCATTGTCTTGCTGAAATAAGCTAAGCCTTCCCTAAAAAGAGACGTCATCTGGATGGAAACCTATGTTGCCAAAACATGTACTATCATTCAGCATTACAGGTGCCTTCACAAATGTAAAATGTACAAGTCACCCATACCATGTGCACTAATGCATCTGAATATCATCACAGATGCTGGCTTTTGAACTGTGTGTGATAACAACCTGAATGGTCTTGGATGCGGTGTCCATGATTTCCAAAAAGAATGAAAAATTTAGATTTTTATTTTTTTATTATTTATAAAATTTTGATGAAATTTTGACTTTTCCACTTGGCCTCCATCTATTTTAAACAAGCTCTGGCCCAGAATATGTGGTGGTGTTTTTCCAGTCTGTTTATATACGGTTTCTTCTTCTTCATGTGATGGCCCAAAGATCACAGCCAGTCAGTATTGGTTTTTGGTCTTGCCCCTTGCTTTTAGAGATTTCTCTGGATTCTCTGAATCTTTTAAAGATAAGTTAATAATGTTATTAATAATAAGTTAATGATAAGTTAGAGCAAGCTACTCTAGCATATCAGCAACATGCTTTAGCTTGTTAATTTTACTGCAGCACTTATTTGTGTTTGCTGGTCTTTGTAGGTTGTATCGTTTGTTTGTTGTTTGACTCTTGTTTGAGGCACTGTTCCTTTTGTCATGTCTGTCCCCCAATCTGTCCGTGTTGGCTATATGAACCTGGACTGTCTCGACTATGACCCTGGATTTGCCCTTAATAAAAGTCGCTTACCTCCGCACATGCGTCCGCCTCATCGCTCCCCGTTACAGGTCACACTAAAGCAAGCTCAAGTTTGTAGCTCAACATACACTTTTTAATCAGTGGAAGTGCATGACTTTTCAATGACAAAATTCAATTTCCATGCCAAACATTTAGCATAGCCCCAGGGGATATATATCATCTTCACTGGTACGCCATGATACCGAAATGCCCTTTCCTGTTTTAGTGATATTTTTAGTGATTTATTTCATAGATAAGGACCATTAAATTTTGTGCACTTTACATGCAGTCCTTAATAGTTTATATTTAAAACATTTGCTCCATAAATATAAGGAAACTCTGTAAACACTAGTTTATTAACGTTAAACTTCAGCACAGCATGATACTGTGATATGTCTGAAAATACTAGATATTAGAAATACTAGATATTAAATATTAGAATTGTATTAGCTCTAAATTGAAAATTTTATTTGTCAGAAAATGTTAGTGTTCAGTTTAAATGAAATAACTGCGAGTCAAGCGGCATGGTGCATGGATAAATCACAGCGAGGAGGGCCTGGGTTCGATTCCTTGGCCGGGCGGCCAGGGTCCTCTCTGTGTGGAGTTTGTATGTTCTCCCTGTGTCTGTGTGGGTTTCCTCCAGGTTCTCCGGTTTCCTCCCACAGTCCAAAGACATGCAGTCAGGCCAATTGGACATGCTAAATTGCCCCTGGGTGTGAGTGACTGTCTGCCCTGCGATGGACTGGCGACCTGTCCAGGGTGTATCTTGCCTTCCGCCTGAAGACTGCTGGGATAGGCTCCAGCATCCCCCCGCGACCCTGACAGAGAAGCGGCTTAGACGATGGATGGATGGATGGATAACTGCGAGTCAAATTGAAACTTGTCCGATGTACAGATATCTGCACCGAGTTCAACACTCCAGCCTCAGAGAACGGATCTGTCATCTTGCTCCATAACTTAATGGTCCATAATTTTGAAGCTGCATAGCTTGTTTTGACTCCCCAGACATCCCATTTTCTCACATGCAAAGACATCGGTAGGTTTCCTTCGTAAAGAGTGGTTTAGTGTCTAGTCATATCATTACGTTTAACTTGAAATCAAATGAGTTAACAAAGACATATTTCTTTAGCCAGCAGAATGAGTTATCTAACTGAGTTCAGTCAGTGAGGGCGTATACATACACTCGGCAATCCGATAACTGCAGAAAATCAGATTTTGTCAGTAATCCGATCAGCACGTTTACATGCACTTGAGTGATCAGGTAATGGGATACTCCGGGTCTGTATGAGTCAGAGAATAATCCGTTTTCTGTTTTGCAACGAGCCAATAGACTCACTGAAGAAGACATGACGTAAACATATTACATAACTTAATACAGGGGCTTTTTTACAACCCCAATACCAATGAAGTTGGGACGTTGTGTAAAACATAAATACAAACAGAACACGATGATTTGCAAATCCTTTTCAACTTCTATTCAATTGAATACACTACAAAGACAAGATATTTAATGTTCAAACGGATAAACTTTATCGTTTTTTGCAAATATTCACTCATTTTGAATTTGATGCCTGCAACATGTTCCAAAGAAGTTGGGACAGGGGCAACAAAAGACTGGAAAAGTTGAGGAATGCTCAAATGTTTGGAACATTCCACAGGTGAACAGGTTAATTAGAAACAGGTGAGTGTCATGATTGGGTATAAAGGGAGCATCCCTGAAAGGGAGCATCCACTTTGTGAACAACTGCGTGAGCAAATAGTCCAACAGTTTAAGAACAACGTTTCTCACCATGCAATTGCAAGGAATTTAGGGATTTCATCATCTACAGTCCATAATATCATCAAAAGATTCAGAGAATCTGGAGTAATCTCTGCAAGTAAGCGGCAAGGCAGAAAATCAACATTGAATGCCCGTGACCTTCGATCCCTCAGGCGGCACTGCATTAAAACCGACATCATTCTGTAACAAATATTACCACATGGGCTCAGGAGCACTTCAGAAAACCACTGTCAGTGAATACAGTTCGTCCCTCCATCTACAAGTGCAAGTTAAAACTCTGCCATGCAAAGCGAAAGCCATATATCAACAACACCCAGAAATGCTGCCGGCTTCTCTCGGCCCGAGCTCATCTCAGATGGACTGACGCAAAGTGGAAAAGTGTCCTGTGGTCTGACGAGTCCACATTTCAAATTGTTTTTGGAAATCATGGACGTCGTGTCCTCCTGGCCAAAGAGGAAAAGGACGGTCCGGATTGTTATCAGTGCAAAGTTCAAAAGCCAGCATCTCTGATGGTATGGGGTGTGTTAGTGTCCATGGCATGGGTAACTTGCACATCTGTGAAGGCACCATTAATGCTGAAAGGTACATACAGGTTTTGGAGCAACATATGCTGCCATCCAAGCAACATCTTTTTCAGGCACGTCCTGCTTATTTAAGCAAGACAATGCCAAGCCACATTCTGCACGTGTTATAACAGCATGGCTTCGTAGTAAAAGAGTGTGGGTACTAGACTGGCCTGCCTGCAGTCCAGACCTGTCTCCCATTGAAAATGTGTGGTGCATTATGTAGTGCAAAATACGACAACGGAGACCCCGGACTGTTGAGGAACTGAAGTTGTACATCAAGCAAGAATGGGAAAGAATTCCACCTACAAAGCTTCAACAATTAGTGTCCTCAGTTCCCAAACGCTTATTGAGTGTTGTTAAAAGGAAAGGTGATGTAACACAGTGGTAAACATGCCCCTGTCCCAACTTCTTTGGAACATGTTGCAGGCATCCATCCATCCATTTTCCAAGCCGCTTCTCCATCAGGGTTGCGGGGGGGTGCTGGAGCCTATCCCACGGTCATCGGGCGGAAGGCAGGATACACCCTGCATAGGTTGCCAGTCCATCGCAGGGCAGACAAATAGACACAGACAGTCACTCACACCCAGGGGCAATTTAGCATGTCCAATTGGCCTGACTGCATGTCTTTGGACTGTGGGAGGAAACCCACGCAGATGCAAACTCCACACAGAGAGGACCTCGGTCACCCGGCCAGGGAATCGAACCCAGGCCCTCCTCGCTATATTGTTCTGTGCAGTAATAGATGTAAACAGTAAGCAGTAGTGTTCTGTGTAAGTAATAAATGTAAACCGTAAACAATATTGTTCTGTGCAGGTAATAGATGTAAACAGTAAACAATATTGTTCTGTGTAAGTAATAAATGTAAACAGTAAACAATATTGTTCTGTGCAGGTAATAGATGTAAACAGTAAACAATACTGTTCTGTGCAGGTAATAGATGTAAACTGTAAACAGTAGTAAACAGTAGAGCCTTTCTGTCCTGAGCAGTGCAGTTTCCATACCAGACCATGATGGAGCTGGTAAGAACACTCTCAATCGTACTTTTTTAATTTTGGCTGGCACGCTAAATTTCCTCAGCCTTCTTAGAAAGTACAGTCTGATGATGAGGTGTGTGTTGTGTGACCAGGTGAGATCCTCACTGATGTGGATGCCAAGGAATTTGAAGGTTTTCACTCCCTCCACCCGCTGTCTCACCTATGTACAGGGGGGTGTGCATCTTCTGCTTCCTCCTTGGATCAATAATAATTTCCTTGGTCTTGTCTGCATTCAAGGAAAGATTGTTGTCATAACGCCAGGCCACCAGCTCAGCCACCTCCTTCCTGTATGAGGTCTCATCCCCGCCAGTGATCAGTCCAACGACTGTAGTATCATCAGCAAACTTGATGATGCTGGTGTTGTTCTGGGAGGCCACACAGTCATAAGTGAGGAGTGTGTACAGAAGCGGGCTCAGCACACAGCCCTGGGGGACCCCTGTGCTCACTGTTCTTTTTGCTGGATGTGCAGCAGCTGACTCTGACTGATTGGGGTCTGTCTGGTAGAAAGTTCAGCACCCAGTTACAGAGGGCAGGTGTCAGTCTGAGGGTGAGGAGCTTTTCTGAATTTTTGTGGGATGACCATGTTAAATGCTGAGCTGTAATCGATGAAGAGCATTCTGACATGCATGTCCTTGCCCATCAGGTGTGTGAGGGCTGAGTGAAGGGCAGTGTTCATTGCATTGTCTGTGGACCTGTTCCGACGGTATGCAAACTGAAGAGGGTCTATAGTGTTTGGAATGGTCTCCTGGATGTGATATATGATAGTGTGGATACTTTTTAAAAACTTGAAACATACTGAAATTCACAGATGAGCATCAATAACTAGCATTTTATTCAGTCCTATTGAGAGGAGGATGTTATCACACATATCAGCATAGTTTCCCATCTCAAAGGCAAGACATGGGGTGTTCGGTTCATATGGTATTACTGTACTGAGTATTATTACTGCAATAGTCGGAAAGTTGAAAGGCCCAAGATTTGCCTATAAAAGTAAGCATGTGTTAAAATGTGTATGAAGAATACTTTTCTTTTGTTGCTTCCAAAATTACTGTAATTTAAATTACAAGCGTTAATACTCACATTTAATATCAATTATATACTGCATTTTTCTCCTGAAAAATATTTAAATCTGCACAGCTACACTACAATTTCCCAACAATGCCATATTTGTGTTATTTTCACTTACAAAACCAAAAAACCTCTCATTTGACCAAGGCTGGTTAAATTTTTGTATCTGACTCTATGTTCAGTTCCCCTACACTCCTATTCATTCTTGGTCTTAATAGTCTCCCATCTATAAAACTGGCCTAGTTTGGGTCCAAAAGCATCCTCAAAGGAGCAGAAGCTTGCATACAATGGAATACATCAACTCATGATCAGAAGGGGAAACCATTTAATTGGTTTTAAGAAAATCCCTTTAATTTTATTATGACTAAACAATTTTTGTTAATGTTTGTCCTGTGTTTTCCTCCATGTGCTGCAGTGGAGTAACAGGCTTTATTTCTGAAGATTTTATGAATTATACACATCACTTTATGTCTTATTTTACAAGCAATCAGAAAAAAAACTTCACCATTACTTTGGAATATTTTATTCTGGTTTAATATGTAAGTGACCAGTGATTAGTCACATAAATGCATGATGGATTTATAATGAATATGCAGTGATTACAGGTTACAAATTTGACATTTTGTCCCTACCACTTCAGGTAGGTTTAGATTTATTATTGTAGTACTTATTAATATGAGAAATATTACTGCTGTTTAAATTGCCCTGTGTGAGTATACTCCATATAATAGGTATTGTGAGTATATTGGATGTATATTCATGTACAGTATATTGTCTGGTGACAATACATCAGATTCCATTTTAACTACATTTAACATTACACTCAGTCACAGAGCTGCAAACATTCTTTTAAACCCTTCTCACCAATGCAAAGTTGTTAAACCTAAGCCACTAGCGTCTGAAAATCAGTTGAAAGCACTGCATTTCAACATCCACTAGAGGTCATTTTGCTTCTTTTGTGCGATAGGCATAACATGCATTTACATGAAGTTTAAGGAACATTAGCATTATTTAACCTAATCTCTTGACTCAAAACAAACTTACAACAGAAGAAAATGGGCAGGGCTTGAATCAAGTGCCCATTAGCTTTTAAGTGTGCTTTACCCAGGGATAAGTACGGGATATGCATCAAAATTATTGTCTGATGAGAGACTAAACAACACATATGTGGCAAACGGAGATTAGGCAGAAAAACATCAGAGCACTTTAATTGTATTATATGGCTCGGCAAGATAAGCTGGTGATAACAATCTTAACACACAGGTTCTCTAACTGTCCTCATGAATATCTAATACATTTTATTTACAGTGTTTTGTCAGTGATAGACTTATGGGGTATCTCATGAAATGGAGAGAAGAGACAGAAGATGATGAGGTTGCCTCAAAACTGCACCCAGTTCCCAGAAGTAGGATCTTGCCGTGATGCTGAAGGAGGAACAGAACTGCAAAAGGACACAGAAGATCAATACTATAAGGAAGAGTGCATGAGGCATAGGAAAGGCAATTCAACTAGAAGCCATGGGCATTCATACAGTTTTTACTGCATGCAAATCTCAATCTCTTTTTACAGTTTAGGAGAAAGCATCAGGCAGTGTACTTGTAATCATTTCACATGTTTCACATTTTAGTGTGTTTCCTAACCCTCCTCCTGAGATCTACTTTCCAGCACAGTTTAGCTTCAACCTGCATTTTATACACTGCCTAGTAATCCTTAACACTACTGCATCTGAACCAGCCAGTCGGGGACTTGGGGGGGGGTCAATTAGCTGGAGCAGGTGCAGCATACTGTGACTGGAATCAGAGTCTGCAGGAAGGTACATCTTGAGGACCAGGGTTGGAGACCACTGTATTAGACTCAGAGTACTTCATATCAAACTCTCAATGACTTTGTTTACATTTTAAACATTTAACTATGCAGACATTTTTTTAAAAATTGGTGGAATTTCATTTGAAAGAACTGAATGAATTGTTACCTTGCAGGAGCTGAAAAGTCCCCCCAAAGCTCCGAACTCGGGTTTGATTGAACCACTGTATTGGAGTTACTACTGTCCAGTTCTAACAGACAGCCTGATGAGAAAAAAATAATAAGAAGTTAGATAAATAGATTTAACCATTTCTATTTCTGTCTACAATTTTGAGCAATGTAGCAGAAAGTGGTAGTCAAGTAGAGTCTGCAGGAAGGTAGATCTGTGATTGTGGGGTTACATAAGGGATGGATTAGGGATCACTAACCCCATAATGATTTGATTTTCTAATAAAAATCCTAATAATAGTCCATCATAAAACCTCAGAGATTATCATGATTCAATTTTATGACATAATTTTGGTATGACACTGATTAATTAGAAATAAAAAATTGTGACAGAAAATATAAAAAATTTAAGCTTTATTTAAAGAGATTTTCATGATGCGTGATCTGCATAAAACAATACTTTAACATTAACAGAATAAGCTAGTAGTGCCACATCAAAAACAATGGGTACAATTCATTTTCTTTCACATGTCATATACGGTACTGCACGACATCTAATTAAACAGGGTTAAGGATGCTCTCTTTTTAATGAAACATGCAGTTGGTCAAAGATTTTATGTATGGATGATATCTACAACATGCTCCAAGAAGCAAACTGTTTATCACAATAAAATATTGTTATACTGTGCACCTTCACTAAATATTATACAAATATTATACTGCAAGTGGTTCCTATGTAAATACAAATTTGTGGTGCACAATGAGCACATATCATGTTTAAGGATGTAATGATGTAGTAAATATACATACACACACACACACACACACACACACACACACACACACACACACACACACATATATATATCATAATAACTACTATTAAAGTACAAAATGCTGGTACTATGCACCCCCCCCACTCTAGTGACTATTTTCTTAATCTGAAGTTGCTTATAAACTGTAGAGAATCGTTAGAGAAAATTTTCTATTTGAGAACTTTTATTTATGTGAGACAAACTAACCTGGGTAACATAACTAAATTCACATCTTGATCTCAGAATTAAATATTGTACTGAAACTGTTATACCTACTGGGTTGGTAGTCTCAACAACTAGGACACCCAGTTGTTCACATGAATGTTTCCACACTCTACAATGGAATTATGGAACATGCTATAATCTAGAAGCGTTCGCCTATAGGGTTTTCTAGAACATTGTTCCATTCTATTTTTTTCCTGAAGCTAATGAGTTACAGTTGTATGCAAACATTTGAATTGAGTCAAATGACGTTTTGTTGATTTTCTAAGTTAAAGTTTACACAGCCTCTACAGAGAACACACTTAAAAAAAATACATTGTGGCACATTTTGCTATGTGACTATGTTTGTTTTTCTTTTTTTTTTACCAAAATGTTAAATTCAGCAAATGTATAGATGTGTGTTCTCTGTAGAAGATGAATAACTTATCTTCACGTAGAAAATCAACAAAACATGTCATTTAACCAAGTGAGGCTTATGACTGTAGATCAGAGCTGGTATGCATGTCAAGGCACTTTCCATCATTCAGATTAAGTGAACGTCAGGTGCTTTTTTAATATTTCTACCTTTTTTTCTGAATTTGCCCAGGAATTTTCTTAAAGACCGATCAATTCCTGATCTAAAAAAAACAAGAAACAAAAAACCCAAAAAAAACATACCAATCTGTGTTACCCCTACTGACGGCTGTACTGTATTATGATTGGAAGAGGAAGGAGGAGGGGCTATTTTGCCTCCAGGGGGAGGTGGGAGAAGGCCAAGGCCCCCTGAGCTCTGGGGACGGGGCTTATCCCTCTTTTTGCCTTGCTGGAAAAACAAAAACAGAAAGAAAATTACAAAAACTTCACACATAACAGTCCTCTAATGAACAATATACAGGCTAATATTCACCATATTAAATCTACTCCGGTTTCAAGCCCCTGTGTAAAGACAGAGAACTGTTCTCATACCCCGATGTTGAGTGTGATGGTCTGTCCTTCCTTAAATCCTAGATCTAGTTTGGGTCCAGAGTCCACAGCCTGAGCGTTTTTGATGATTTCATTCTCTTGTTTTACCCACCTTCAAGAGAGTGAACACACAACTCATTACCTTAACATCAGCATGCAATGCATCTACAGTTTTTGTAACTAGTACAGCAGACTGCCAGGCTGTACTAGCACGAGCCAGAACCACACTTTGTCAGTTATATAACAGAACTGTGAAGCTGGCGCCCAATCCCAAGTGCTGACGAGACATGTGAGGCCGGCACTTGAAACCTAAGAGAGGCTAAGAGAAAAATGGCCAGTAGAAAGAAGACAGCTGAAAAACTCAAGCAGTGAGATGGAGTGAAAATCAAGTAAAGGCCATTGACGACTGTTGGTTTGTGTTGGTGTAAAATAAAGTATATCTGCTGCAATGGTCACCAGTGCCTCATGCATCCTTCCTACTACCAGCATAGGACATGGCATGCTACTTTTACCTCAAAGAGTAACTACACCCCACTACTTTCAGGTAACTCCTATGGAGTTAATTTTGTGCCAACAACAGCCACGAACGTACCTTGAACAACTGGCATAAAGCTGCTTAAGAAAAGATGGCATGATTGGTGCACTCACCGGAACAGCCCCTCGACAGCTCTGACTGGCTGGAGTTTTGACACAAATGTTCAGACATTTTGCAGCGAGCAGATGTGAAGCGTGCTGTGGAGCTGAACCGGAGTGTTTTGCACATACGAGCTCTGAAAGGGAGGCATCGTTGTGCCAATTTTCAAGTTTTGAATGAAACCAGAGTGTTTTGTTGAGCAAATCCGAAGGCGCTTACCTGCACACTTGCTGACAAGGGCACTGAAGTTCATTAGCAGTGCGCTCAGAGCACTGCCGTCCTCTCAAACCGGAACATTCCTCTCTCAAACATCAGGATCTTCTCTCAAACATTTTGGCACAAATTTAACTCCATGTACCCCACCCCGGCTCAACTTGGAAAATTGCTAAAAATAAAAATTACTTTTTTAAAATGGGCGGGGCACATTAGTAGCATATCACTGACTGACTGATTTGCATGCTGTGACTTATCATACACCTCATCTGTGCCTATAGCAGAGCGCCCCTCTGGTTCAAGGCACAAGCGACCATGATAATGTTATTTTTACGCTTTTTAAAGATGTGTTTTAGCAAGGCTGGTGAACATTATTATTACAGAACAATGCATGTCAGCGATTAATGGGAAAAAAGTCTTAGACTGCAGTTACTGCAGTTAAGCGGTGTTAACATGTTACATTAAAAGAAGTCGTTCTGTGCCTCACAGCGATACGCAGCAGTGATGACAGCATTACGGATGAAAATGGATGATTAGCAGAGGAGTTAGCAGTGTGAATATTTGTAATTAAGGTGTTAAAAAGGCAAGAGAATGCTCTTTTTTTGCTATATAAAACTTTATAGAGACAACAAATAGATGTTTATCATCCATGGTACTCTGCAGTGGATGGCAAAAGCTGGGAAAACTGAACTCTTGACAGAACATTCTGCTGACTGCTGCTGTACATTGCAATGGCAGAATATTCCGGCGTTGCTCCTTTGAAAACATTGGAATATCCAGTTTGCCTTTAACATCCTACCTCAAAATGTAAACTCATGCATTAATGGAACGAGAGGGAGAGAGGGAGGGAGGGAGGGAGGGAGAGAGAGAGAGAGAGAGAGAGAGAGAGAGAGAGAGAGAGAGAGAGAGAGAGAGAGAGAGAGAGAGAGAGAGAGAGAGAGAGAGAGAGAGAGAGAGAGAGAGAGAGAGAGAGAGAGAGAGAGAGAGAGAGAGAGAGAGAGAGAGAGAGAGAGAGAGAGAGAGAGACTTACTTGAAGTGGTCCTGCAAAGCAACATTGAAATCAAATGCATCTCCCCTGTCCCCAAAACCGACTCCAATGAAAGCACTGCGACCTGCAATACCAGGAAGGGGCTGTTCATTTGCTGACTGCATTGTCATGTTTCTAACTTTACTTTGTACCAAGCCTTTACAGCATAAAAGCTCTATAAGGTTAACTCTTTAAAAATGGTTCTTGAAGTGGACTTTAGTAAAGCCAACAGTTCTGTATAGAACCATGAACATTGAATGCTTAAATGGTTCTTTGAGTGTTTATGGTTCTATAAGGAACCACTGTCTTGACTAAAGAATTCCTGAAGAACCTTCTTTTTTAAGAGGCATATTAAACAAATGATAATGTACAAGATTTTGAAACAAAAGAGAATCACAGAAAAGATCATTAAAAGAACAGCACTCCAAAGAAATGGAAGAAAAATAGAGGACTATGGATGCACAATGACAATGGAACCCTACATCAAGAAATGTTACATTTCTCTGTAATGCTACTCCAGATGAATCTAGTGGTTACAGTGAGTGCCATCAGTCAGGCATTAGAAGAGTTCAGATTTGATACTGAAAAAAGTATGCATATATTCACCATTGTCGTCCTGTATTCGGAGCACAAAGTAACGGCTGGAATCGTTAACTGTCTCCACCGCAATGCCTGGATATTCCTGAACTGGCGCCTGAGCAAACAGCTCACCTGAAGAACAGGAGAAGAACAAGGCTTAAATATCTGGATTTAATGGTCAATTTGTCAAATGCAGTCGTACAGACTTTAAAAACGAGCAAGTGGGATATGTATTCTATGTATTTATTTTTTGTTTGTTCATTTCACTCATTCTTTAAAAAAGAAGGCGCCACAATTAGTTCTTAGTTTAAAAAAAAAAAAAAAAAAAAACTTTTGTGAAGAAGAATATGAAGAACTTTCAAAGGGCTTAAAGCAGGCTCAATCGACCAGCCTAGGAGGACCGGATGTGAGAGAACTTCATACAGCCACACATTAGACTGATGATTATATTGCCATTTAAATGAAAACCTGCGGCAGCAGGAGTTCTTCACACACACATATCTCATTTACAAGAATGATTCTTTTAAGCCCCATCCACTGCAATGATTTGTAGGGAACTAAAAAGTGCTTTGTCCATGGGATCACGCAAAAACACCTTTCTGGGACAGTTATTCTTAAAATTGCTGATGCCTCATAGAATATATTTTCTTAAGCTTATTCAACCTGAAGAAGACTAATTTGGTGCTACAAAGACAGTGCCACAATAGATTGTTCTATTACAGAACAGTTCTTCCCTTACCTGAGACTTTGTCTTCCAGTTTGATATATGCCACCTTCCCCTTCGCTGTTATCCGCATGCGGCCTGTCCAATCAGGAGCATCCAACTTCCAGTCAGCTGCCCTGCCAAAAACATAACACCAGAGTTCAGGCTGACAAGGCCAGTAATGGCTCGGCACACATTGCTGGTGCATCTTATTTGTTTCCTCACACATCAAAAATCTTTCTATATATCTGATATATAATCTATATTTCTATTCACTGGCCATGATTCATTTCATTAATAAATAAATGCAATAAATAAATACATTTTTAAGTGCTGCAATGAACAAATCAAATTACCACACGCACAGTGCTAAAGTGATGTAATTAGGTTTGCAGAAACGTGGCTTCAGAAGCTCAGCGAGCACTTCCCTGCACTGGGCTTAAAGCCAGCTTTCCAGCAAGAAGAGCAAGAAACTTAACCATTTAGCTAAACAGCCAATTACAAAGCACTCGAGCACACCCCAAAAACTACTCCATCCTGAACTACTAACCAGGATTCAAACATCAGGACTATTCGTACTCTCAGTATTGTGTGTCAAATGCCCGGTCCTCAGGGGCCCCCGCACAGCCCACATTCCTTCTTCATGTGTTGCGTGTTGGGTTGTAGCAAAAATGTGGACCATCTAGGGGCCCTGGTGGCAGAGCTGGGACGCATCTATAGGGTAAAATGGATGAAGCAAAACTGGCTACTGTCACAATAAAGCTGCATCATCATAAGAAATTAAATATATGTTTATTTATTTTTATAGGCCTATATTAAAAAAAGTACACATTTGTTTGTATCCTAACAGCAAACCTGAATAGAAAAGCCGTTTAGGGAATCCTCTTCGTTTTTACACCGGAAAACCTTGTGGAACACACAATTTCTACTAATTCACCACGTCTTTAGCAGTCATACAGCTTTTAATGCGTCGCTGTGTGACACGGTGTCCTTGCTCAGCCTTACAATGCCCAAAAGGTATTTTGTTTTATTATTATTTAGCTCAATAATGAATGGTTATTTGGGATTATTTAGCTTTTTCTTTAAAGGACAGGTTGGTTACACTGCTGTTTACATAGGAAAAAACTTTATCACTTTATTTATCACTTCTAAGATCACCATCATGATAGCCAACAGCTTTTTTGCATTTTATGTCCATATTGTGGCGCTCTACAAGCCAGTGGTTCCCAACCCTGGTCCTGGAGAATCGCTGCCCTGCACATTGTAGCATTTTTCCAAATCAACAACCCCTTACTGAGCTAAACTGTGTGTGTTAAAGCTAGAACTCCTTTCCACACATTTGAGGTTGTTCTCCAGGACCAGCTGAGGTCCGGTGCAGGCAATCTACAAACATAGCATTTTACAAAAACTATTCAGCAAACTGAATGATGCACTTTTAAGATTTTAGTGAAGCACAGAGTGTGAAACTTTAACCAAATAAAATAAAATGAATGGACTCAATTTTTTTAAGGTGTTTTTGTCTACTAGTGCTTTTTGTCTGCTCCAGTATCCAATCTTAGAAAATTGTGATTATGAGATTGTGCCTCAGGGGCATCATTAGACCTAATTTAGTAGGACACATGCTCCAGTCAAATGTTGCTGTGCCCCACTAAAGTCATGGTGGTAAGAAGGCAATCAGAAAACCACAAAGCTTTCTGTTTTATCCTGGACTGCTAAGCAGAACTACAGGACACGCCAGAATTCACTACTGCACTACACTTGCCCCAGCAGCTTGAACGGCTAATACGTCAGTCACACTCAATTTCTTTCTTCTTTTTTTGCATGTCTGTGACAATATAATAAAATGAAATGTAAACAATTAAGACAATAAAATAACCCTTTCTCATGAAGTGAAAGATCAGTCAGAGCATGGAGAAGAAGGGATAAGATGAACAGAACAGGGAGGAGAAAGAGAGAATACAACATAGAGGAAAAGGGAAACAAGCATCAGAGAAATGAATGTCATTGATAAAAAAAATGATAATAATGATAAAAAATACCGTTTGTGTTCATTTGTTTTTCTTTTCTCATCCATGGTGGAGTAGCACCCACTTTAGTGTTAAATCACTGAATCTATTTAGTGTTTAACATGCTTTTTACCAGACGCACAGTTGTGCCGCTACAACTGACTGGCAAGCAGAGGATACAGCTGTGCCCCTCAATATGACAAGTAGTCTAGAAAAGTAAGCTAAAGTTAAAGACAAGTGATCAAATTTACAGAGCCCTGCTGGTGACATCGCATATCAATAAAAACAATGCAAGACTTAGTAGAGCATGGGAATGAGATAATTAAGTTGTGGCCACCACATAGCAAGGAGTAAGAACGAGATCATGCAACCACACATTCCTGCGCCTTACTAAATCGTGGCCATACATTAGGATCTCATTCCTGCGCCTTACTAAATCGTGGCCATGCATTAGGATCTCATTCCTGCGCCTTACTAAGTTGTAGCCATGCATTAGGATCTCATTCCCAAGCCTTGCTAAGTCATGGCCATGCATTAGGATCTCATTCCCAAGCCTTGCTAAGTCGTGGCCATGCATTAGGATCTCATTCCCAAGCCTTGCTAAGTCGTGGCTATGCATTAGGATCTCGTTCACGTCTTACGAAGTCGTGGCCACGCATTAGGATCTCGTTCCCATGCCCTGCTAAGTTGTGGCCATGAATTAGGATCTCGTTCCCAAGCCCTGCTAAGTCGTGGCTATGCATTAGGATCTCGTTCACGTCTTAGGAAGTCGTGGCTATGCATTAGGATCTTCTTCCCAAGCCTTGCTAAGTCATGGCCATGCATTAGGATCTCATTCCCAAGCCTTGCTAAGTCGTGGCCATGCATTAGGATCTCGTTCCCATGCCCTGCTAAGTTGTGGCCATGCATTAGGATCTCATTCCCAAGCCTTGCTAAGTCGTGGCTATGCATTAGGATCTCGTTCACGTCTTACGAAGTCGTGGCCATGCATTAGGATCTTCTTCCCAAGCCTTGCTAAGTCATGGCCATGCATTAGGATCTCATTCCCAAGCCTTGCTAAGTCGTGGCCATGCATTAGGATCTCGTTCCCATGCCCTGCTAAGTTGTGGCCATGAATTAGGATCTCATTCCCAAGCCTTGCTAAGTCGTGGCTATGCATTAGGATCTCGTTCACATGTCTTACGAAGTCGTGGCCACAAATTAGGATCTCAATCCCATGCCTTACTAAGTCATGGCCAAACACATACATATCTATCTATCTATCTATCTATCTATCTATCTATCTATCTATCTATCTATCTATATATATAGGTTATTAATATAATGCTTAAGACTGATTTATTTTGGCCTAATATGTATTTCTAAAAGCACTGACATGCAGGACATTTAAGGCAAAATAGTTTTTTACATTTGGTCAGATTTACTACTAGTTCATATATAGGACACGTGCAGGTTCACTAGTCATGTTATAAATGGCCGTGCGTGTGTTGCAGACGTTGCGACTCCTGGTTCCTGTCACTACCCCTGGAAAGAAACGAGCCAACGTTTCTCTACAACCAACCATTTCACAATAAAACATTCTGAATGACTCTGTTCACCTCTCAGCCTCGGAATTATGCAGAAATTGTGAAAAATTGGAGAAATTCCCTTCAATACTCCAGAAGCGTGAGGCCTCCATTACAGTTACATTCAGAAACCCCTGACAGGAAAAACAGCCCAGCCTGCTCGAGTGAAGAGACGAGACGGGCGGCTCGAGATGCTGCTCGGTTCTCTGAAACGGTTTGCTCCCGACATTAAAACTGCCCACAGCGCGGACAGACAGGCTGCCCTCCAACACGCCGCACCGCGCACATCCTCAGAGAGGAGGCTGGTAGCCGCTGAGCGGACAGTGCTGCGGACACCTGCTGTCGGTTGACTGAGGCCCGCTGCCGTCTGATGTAAACGAGGTAGCCTAACGTTACCTGTACCCGCGGTTCGTGGCCCGCGGCGGGATGCGGTAAACGTTGACATCCGGCTTCACGCACAGAACCGACTCATATTCCCCCTCGGTCGTCATCTTGAAAGAAGCCTATTCGACGCGGGTCATTTATCAGCCTTCATCCGATTCGGCTTCTGCTGGCCAGCCGTTTACAGCGACGTCAGTGACGCTGACGACACTGGAGACCTCCAAGCTTAAAAGCTACGCAGCACGTCTCCCTCGATCTGACAGCGCGCGGATGGGCAGAGGCGCTCACAGCTCCGGCCGGCCTGTGATATACAGATCAGCGGGAGAGGCACGCGTTCATACAGGAGAGGAGAATTCCACAACAGCGCCTTCAAAACCCACATTTATATCATTTTAGCTATATTAGAAAACCACAGAGCCCATAAAGAGACATGGAGGTTATGTTTTTAATAAGAAACAGACAACAATTTATATATTGAGACCACAAATCAATATGTTGAGGCCACTATTTACTATTTTGAGGCCACGAATTTATACTGGGGCCACGAAATAATATACTGACACCACATATTAAAATATTGAGACCACAAATCAGTACGTTGAGACCACTATTTACTGTTTTGAAGCCACAAATGACTATATTAAGGCCGTAAATTTATATATTGAGACCACAAATCAATGGGTGTAGGCCAAAACTGAGCTTGTTTAGGGCACAAATTACTATAGTGAGGCCACATATTACTATATTGAAGTCAAAAATGAATAGACTGTCACCTCAAATTAATATTTTGAGGCCACTGATTGCTATACTAGACTATACAATATAATGAGAGACCATGTATCAATATAATGAGGCCAAAAAATATTATATTAAAGCCACAAATTAATGTATTGAGTCACAAATGACTAAATTGAGACCACAATTTACTAGACTGAGTCCAGCAGTTGGTATATTGAGGCCACAATTTACTAGACTGAGTCCAGCAGTTGGTATATTGAGGCCACAATTTACTAGACTGAGTCCAGCAGTTGGTATATTGAGGCCACAATTTACTAGATTGAGTCCAGGAATTGGTATATTGAGGCCACAATTTACTAGACTGAGTTCAAGAATTAGTATAGTGAGGCCAGAAATGACTCGTAGCCTCAATATATTAATTTGTGTCCACGCCTTGTGGGCGCCGCTGCCACGCCCTCTTCGTGCATATACAATGAGGAGGCGGTTGTTTTGACAGGTAACGGAAGCGGAAATTTCCGCCAGGGCTCGGCAAAAGCCTCCTCCTCCTCCTCTCACGCCTCTCCATCACCGTCTCTCTCTCCTCTCCCAGGTCGGTACTGAATTATTGCAGTTTTTTCCTCAGTGTCATCGCTGAGTCTTGTTACTGAATGACGCGAGCAGATAGATGAAGTAGAAGAGGCGAGCTGTCCGTGTGTCGCGCAAACTGGCCTGTTATTCTCTCAGTGTGGGGCTTGTTGTGCTGTGTAGCTGCTAGCTGAGCTGAGCTGAGCACAGCTGAGCAGGTATCACGGTAATGTCAGTGTTCAGCGATGCTGGGTGGTATGCAGGAGCAGTCTGAGGTTTTGTTCCTGAGGCGATGATTCGGGACGGGTGGC
The DNA here is from genome assembly GCF_015220715.1 of Pygocentrus nattereri. Taxonomy (NCBI): domain Eukaryota; kingdom Metazoa; phylum Chordata; class Actinopteri; order Characiformes; family Serrasalmidae; genus Pygocentrus; species Pygocentrus nattereri. The sequence goes on from NC_051211.1 coordinate 20,630,579, forward strand.
GGTGTTAATAACTGATCGGTGCCGTCTGTGCGCGGTTTTGTACCGCAGTCCTGTCGTGATGAGCGCTCACTCTCCCCGCACAGCCGCCTCCTGTAATTCAATACGCTCACGTCTAAAGGACACAGGGGAGAATGAAGCTGATAAAGTGGTGGCTTGTATATTTGCCGAATGGAAGTCTAATTTGGCCCATAGGCTGAAAAATAGGCCTTTTATTTTCGCATATGGCTAATGCCCAATTAAAGGGTAGTTCCACCGATTTTTCCAAACGTCTGCGTAGTGCAGTGGTTAAGATGTAAACAAAGTCAGAGGGGTTGGGTGTGAAGTGGTTCACAGTAGAGAAGTGTTCAGACAGTGGTAGTGGTAGCAGGCAAGGGTCTCATATTAATAGCCTTTTTATTTACTATTCAAAACCATCAGTGAACCTACACGTGTCTCCTAAGTTTTATATATAATGCTGATGATGGTAAAACAGTGGGAAAAAAAACCTGGACTGGTTTTCAGGGGTCTGTTCTGCCTTAGACCACCCCTCCACTATGAATAGATTGAAATTGGCTGTCTGGTTCCCATCACCACCACTGTGAACAGTTCTGACTGTGTAAGTTTCTCTGAAATGTATCCATCTGAACCGTTTAGTCATTCAGAAATTTAGAAAAATCAGTGGAGTTCCCCTTTAAGCTGCCTTTACTTTTATCACAGATCTGAACCTTTGCTTTTAGCTTTTGTCTGGTTTCATTTGTTTCCACAGACAGTGTAACTGTAATGGAAGCTTTGTGGTTTTGCAGGACATCGCTTCTCACCTCTGATGTGAAGAGCAGGTGTTTCAACAAAGAGACACACATGGAGTGAGCCATCTATAAGAGAGGGAGAATTAGTCCGCTACAGCCATCTACCAGAACAAGCCTTAATTACCATAAGACATTGTTTAACAGGTGAGAGGAACAGCGTGAGTTTTGGAGTCATAATAGTTTGCAATAATAGGAGTAATATTCATACATTTACTCACACAAGCGTGGTTATGTCTGGGTGTTTTTGCAACTGTGGGTGCTTTTTAATGTCTGGATTTTTTGAAAATGGACCTGATATGTATTTTACGTATGAAGGTCTGTAACATAAATTATAGGCTGTACACAATTGCATATCAATTTTAAAATTGTCAATTGAATTTAACGTTAAAATTTCATATGAACTGAATGTGTTGTATAAACACTCTTAAGTCGTTGAGGTAAGGAGTAGGAATGTAACAACCTCTACTGAACACTCTCAGAAATAACAGTACGAAACTGTCAGTGGGGCAGGACCCTTGAGGGTACATCTCAGTACCTTTAGTCAGGAAACATAGTTGTACCATAATCCACTCAAATCATGTATGTAAGTTGTATTGGCTCCACACACCCCGTCTCGTCTCCAGGCTTTTTATGTTATTGCTCTGTTTTAAAACATTGGGTTATGAAAAGACACAAATATGTACTTTTCATCTGGGAAAAATGAATTTAAGGTACACAGCTGGAGGATACATTTACATTGTTGGTGCCTTGATGGATGAAAAATGTACCTGTTTTTATACATTTTTCTAAGTATAAACACCATTTTGTATAAATACGAAAGTCATTTCATAGTAAAAGTCTAAATCCAAACATATTGGATGTAAGCTGCACCTTTACGAACATGCAGAAAATAATAGAAGGAAAAAAAAGATTTGTACTTTTCTGTGAATCCAGGGGCACTTTGATTAGGATTCCCACACTTTGTGGCTGTGCTCTTTTGCTAAATTGTGTTTGTTTGGTTTTGAAAAACATGTAGACAGTATTTGTAGAAACGATGCTATAAATGACTACTGATTAGCAATAGTGTTTATTTAAATAGGGTAAGATTTAATATTTATACAGTGCAGTTTTAGTTGAAAAATGTTTTGATAATGTTTATATACATTTTTATGTAAAGTATATCAATTTTATATAAAGTGTATCATAAACAATAGATTAGCTCATTACATGTTATATTACGTTATATTATGTAACATATTACAGTTACCACCCATGTTGTGTTTGATATTGTGTTATGACAGTAATTGTATATTTTCTCTGCTTCCTGCTATAAAATGTCTCATTTATTTATTTGCGTGGTCGGCCAGTAAATAAAGACTGTGCACCAAAGTTTGCTCTTTTTCTATAGAGGATGTTTTAACTTACTTTCTCTTAGAAAATCCACAGCGCATGCGACTCCTGGGACCTAAAAGTGCCTGTAGTTGCAGAAACATCAATCCATGTCCTGTGCTGTGAATGGATCACTCCTGTTAGCACTATTTCGTTAGTGTTTGTAATGATTTCCTTATTATCCTTCTGCCTTCTCTAATCAGCTCTTTGTAGGCCACACATCCAGCACCATGACACAGTCAATGCTACGCAGAACACTGAAGAACCTTGTTCAGAATTTCTCTGAAGCTGAGGTCAAGGTGAGATCCAAAATGCATTGCCCTACCTTATTCCTGAAAACTCAACAGGAGCTGCCCTGATTCCTCTCTAATATCATTTGCTGGTTTTCTGTTTGTTGTTGCGCTATAATTCCAGTAATGCTTGAAGACTAATAGCTTAGATGAGTCCTCTAAAGGAGATCTATGTTTGCTCATATAAAGAGGATGTAAAGCAAACAGGGTGTTTCTGAGCTTATCTCTACCTTCTACAACATGGCTATTGGGTTGGCTGCAGAACGTATCCCACCCTGCAATGCATAAGCATCCCACAGTCTTCACCACTCCACTTTTACCCAGTCTGATGTTTACTGTGCCTCACGCTCTGACTTGTCTGTGTTTGCTATACAAAAACTTTCCTATCTTATTGCTATAGATGTAATTATATGCCTCTGGCCTCTGTGCTTTACTAATTCTGTAGCTCTTCACCGTCTACACAAGGGCTATTTAATTAGAACTCAGTAAGGTCCAATTAGAGAAAGTGTCCTCAAGCAAAGGTCCAGAACATCATAACGTAATGAATATAATATAATGAATACTGAAGTAGCTTAGTATCTTACGCAGTCAACAACGGAATGGCAAATTAAAAAAGTACAATTCAGTCATGTCTCTCACAGTCTCAGTGCTCATCTTAATGCACAGATCTGATTGACCGAGTAGCGTCACATGTGATACGTACAACGCATGCGATTGGTCTGAGAGTCTCCCAGGCCGCTGAAGCTACGGTAAAGGCTAGAAAAGTTACAGTGATTAAAATAGGACTACCCTGTCGAAATTAAACAATTCTCCATAGTTTATCGGTTATAGGTCCAGGTCAGAATAGGATAGTGTCGGGGTCTGGACTTTGCATGATGGAGAATGTACTGTAGATGGTTGAAAAATAAAAAAAGCCTTTCTTTAAAAGGTTCTATGTAGCACCAAGGCCTCTTCTGTTGTTATGATTTCTGGCTTGTTACAATAGAAGTGCTGTACAAACCCCTTACTGAAAAGTTTCTATATAGAACCATCTACAGTACATTTTCATCCATCTGAAGAACCCTTTCACAATGCAGAGGGTTCTTTTAAGTGTTCATGGTTCTGTAGCAAACCATTTTCTTTAATAAGGAACCCTTGAAGAAACATCATTTTTAAGTGTGAGAGTCTGTTAATTTCTCCAAGACTCTCTATGCTGTTTGAATTCTCTCTTAGTCGCTGTGTTGAAGCACATAAACAGCTTACAGTAAGAACTAGCCAGAGCCAGGGTGAACCATAGCTAGCAAACAATGAGAACAGGGAGGTCACGATCATGACAAATTCGCCTGATCGTAATTAGTTGAGCTGATTGCTGGTATTTTTCACAGGTGTTATGTCACAATCTTATGTTTATGTTGCAACCAAGACAAGTGCATTTTCAGTATGTTTGTGTCCATTGGCTTGAGGTAGAATTATGTAAATATAAGAAAACGGGACATATTTATATATTTATTTATAGTCTTAAGACTGTATTTGCTCTTAAACTGTTACTTGCAAATATTTATATGGCAGTTAATCATCAGCTAAAATCGCTGGATCGAGAAAGGCCAAAGAAGAATGATGTCTGTAACCCCCCACATAACGTCAATAGTTAATTTTCACCAAAATTATTCTATACATGTTATGTAAAATATATCTTGCATGATGCACATGGATATATTTGTACGTATTAAGGCTGAAAGGCCTGTCGGATTCCTGCCTGTTAAGTCAACAGTTCTGTTGGGCTCAGTTTGTGTGCTTTAGTGAGGGCACTACGGTTCCTGTCTGCTCCTATTTCCTAGGTAAGGGAGGCGACCTCCAATGACCCCTGGGGACCATCCAGCTCGCAAATGTCCGACATCTCAGACTTGACCTACAATGTGGTGGCATGCGGTGAGATTATGGGCATGTTGTGGAAGCGCCTCAATGATGACAAGAATTGGAGGCATGTCTACAAGGTGAGTGAGCTGAATAAAGGCTAATAAAGAGAGAGAAATTAAAGACCAAAAGCAGAGAATTAGCTCTGTGTTGGTGGCGCACGCCTGACTGCCGTCAGGAGATCTTTAAGGGGCCAAAAATCGAATTTGCCCTTATAGCAAACATAGTCAGCGAAGCCGTGTTTAGTGTTCTAAATTTGCTTCTTTAGTTTAGCTTATTTCAGAAGTTATAATGCTAATGTAGCTAGTGCAATGGAAGCTTATACCCCACCAATTACCATGGTCCAACCTGCATGCCTAAATCATCACTCAGTTGCCTCAAGCTTATGTCAAGCTGTTAAATAACCTCAAGTAGGCTTGCTTAAAGACCTGTAAATCTTTATTTGGGTGACTGTCCTTATCTGGGGGAAATAAGTGTGGTTAAATGGCTAAACTGGGTGGGGGAGGTGCTTCCTTTGATTTACTCTTGCGTCCTTAATTTTCTGAAGTGCCTCCGTTTAGCCCAACCATTCATGTTAAAGTATTGTAGACCATCTGCAGCAGAGTTATTGGCTTGGAAAATGTAAACAAAACTATTTAACGTTGTGCTGTTCATGGCTGTTGGCAAGCACATGCATCATTTCTTCCTTCCAAACAATTTGGATATCCTAAAGGAGTTCCTGAAGGTTTTTTTTTTTTTGGATGTCCCTGCAGATTTCTATCTGAACTTAGCAGTTTGTCATGTATATTTCAGCTTTGACTAGTTTTTGAATGTAATTTCACTTGTGAAAAAGTCAGCAATAACAGCACTCTATTTAAGTCTAAGGGATATAGGGAGATTAGGAATTTCTCAGGTAAAATGATATCAATATTCCTTGGGACATAAAAACAAAACTGGAGCTCAGAGAAAGTGAAAAAAATGTAGAATACTGGTCATTTAAATACAATAAAAATGTATTATACAGTAAAAAAAAACACTGTGTAGATATGTTCATGTTTTAAAATCTCTCTCACTCTCTCACTCACTTTCTCACTCTCTCACTCTCCCACTCACTCTCCCACTCACTCTCCCACTCACTCTCTCTCACTCTCTCTCACTCTCTCTCTCACTCTCTCTCTCTCTCTCTCTCTCTTGCAGTCTTTAACTCTGCTGGAGTATCTATTGAAAACGGGTTCTGACCGTATTCCAAAGCAGTGTCAGGAGAACATTCATACTGTGAAAGCTCTAACAGAGTATCGCTTCATGGACAAGGATGGGAAAGACCAGGTACTTTCTAACTTATATTTTTGGTATTATTTTAAATGATTGTTTTGCATTTGTTATCCTTCCCAAACATAAACCCTGCGATAGTGACAACAATCATTTTCACATGCAGTTCTCAACCAACCATTGATTCTCATAGAAGCTGCATAGATATGGATATCATGCTTGCGTGTTATTGTTCATTTACCACTGTTTCTCGCCTACAACGTTGTGACTCTAGACATACAAAGGATACCTAATGATTAACTACCTAGTGATTAAACTAAAATGCATCACAGTCAAATAGATAATGTCTGCCCAAACTTGCAGTTATATAAAGTTTTTTAAAAGAAAGTCTGTTGGTATGATGAAAATCATACTACTCCTGCATTCAAATACAAACCTTGTCAGATCTGAAAGTGCTTTTATGCTAAGTGCTAACATTTATTGCAAGTGTCAGTTGTGCAGTTTTAAAGGCTGCTTGCTTTGTTCAGGGAGTGAATGTTCGAGAGAAGGCCAAGATAGTGCTGGTACTTATTGAGAATGAGGAGAAACGGAAAGAGGAGCGTGATTTTGCCATGAAGACTAAGGACAAGCTGGCAACCGGTAAGAAACTTTCAGTTGCCATTAGAGCTTTAATCGGGCCTAATATTTCGGCCCGACCCTGAATAAAGACCAAGAATGTCCTGTCGGGCCAAACCTGACCCGGCCCAAACCGCATCATCAGGTTTTCAGTCTAAAACAGACCCAAGTCAACATTCTGTGTGAAACTGTCCTGAAGTGGCCCAATATTGACTAAAACCTGACAGGATCGTGCTGGACACTGTGTAGTGACAATAATAGGTATTTATTCTATTTATTCCTTTTATTTAATTTATTAGTATTCGTCTTACTTATTTTTATATTTGTTACTTTTTTATTTATTTTATTATTGTTAATTTATTGTCTTACATCTTATTTCTTTTTATTTTATCCTGATTTGTCAGGTTACTGTATTGTAATTTTAAGGGTTTAATGATTTAAAGGTTAATTAGTACCTTCTTATTATTAAAGTTAGGGTTTTACAACATTTTATTTCTATTTACTAACTTCTCAATCCCTGATTTCTGAATTTCTCAGCTACATTGTAAATGAGGGTCTCCCTCATGTTAAAGGTTCGTTGATCTGATGGCTGTAAAATAGAACAAAATTGAAAAATACATAAAATAATATCATCTGTTTAAATAATCAGCTGTCTTTAATATAAATCCTACATTCAGTTCATTTATTCATCAAGTAATGCTTTTAAACAGCCTTTCAAACTTGATTATTCTGGCACTATTCTACTGCTATGCTTTATTCCTAAAACTCTGGGCCTGTTTATGTCTTGTGTTAATGTGAATGCGTCAGTGATTGGATCTCATTCAGATTTCACTTGACCATATGTAAAGCTTTAAGATTCAAACACCCCCAGCAGTGATTGGATCACTCAAAACACAATCAGAGGTGGTCAAAGATGGAGTTTGACTACTTTTAACAGAATGCCTTGTTATCTTTTACAATATGCTGGGAAAGTACAATCAGATCTCATGGTTACACTGGGTCACCATAGCCAAAGTTAGCTGCCCCCTTCAGCTTCTTTACTGATCAGGCATTGAAGGTCAGGCTGAGGCTGTCAGTCTCACGTTTCATTCAGGATATTTTCTCAATGTAATGTTGTAAACAAACAAAATATACCATCCCTAACAGTAGCTCGCCTACTGGCTAGCATTTATACAGTACAACAATCACGTAAGGTTCCTTTTGACCCACTTTATTCATATTACAGACCACTACTGTTCGTAAAAGTCCGCAAAATGTCCATTTGAACTTATTAACATTGCAAAATAAGGTGAAGTCAAACGCCTTTGGGTGTGCTAATTTGGCCAGTTCACTAAATACATCTTGCTGAAATCATCTGAATAGTCCACTCCTTTGACAACTGTGTAATTCGTAACTTTGGCTCTAACTGTTTGCTCAGTGTTTGTCCACTTCCTGTAGCTTATTTCAAATTAAAAGCCTTCTGCAGGGTTTTAGCTTCTGGCTATACCAAACTATCCTTTACTGAATCAGTTTACCTACCTAGTGCTCGGTTTTCTTACAAGTTGTGGGCTTGTGAACTTCGATGCTGGGTGGATGGATCCACCATGCCAGATTAAAAAATCTGCTTAATATAATGAAAGTAGAGAAGAGGAATAAAGTAAGAAGAGAGGCAGGTTGTGAGAAGCTGAATGTAAAGTTTGAACCTGACCCGACACATTTTTGAAAAATACACTCTGGTCCTGTCGGATTTAAACAGATATTTAAATGCATCGCTCTGTAATCGTAAATCAGAAGAAATAACTGACAACCATTTAGAGTTTCAATTGTTAAGGTTATACATGAATGTAACATTTTTTTTTTGTTTGTTTGTTGGGTTTTTTTTTTTTTTTTGAGTTTCTTGGTCCTGATTCATTCATTGTCAACTTTGTTGCTTCTCTTCATCTTCATCCAGCTTCTGTAGACCCAAATGAGAAAGCAAAGGCTGAGATTCCTCCATATACGGGGCTGCCGTCTTTGGACAACATCCCCTCCGTGGCTGATTTAACTGCCTCCATGGCAAAGAAAAAAGAGGAGCAGAGACGCCTGGAAGAAAAGAGGAAAGAAGAAGAAAGAAGGGTGAGTGTTGTTTGATGAAGATTAGCAATTTCCTTTTTTTTGTTGTTTTGTTTTTTTTGTTTATTTGTTTGTTTTTATATTGGTCAGCTATAATTATCCAAAGAGTGCATGCATAAATAATCAAAAATGTACCATTGTTTAAGTTGAATGTCAGTTTTATATGGTTTGGTTAATACGTGACCTTTTCATGGTGAAAACATTGATTTGCATTATCAAATTATTTTAAGTAATAATGATTCTACACTTGCGTCACAACGTTTGCAGCGCTGTTACTGGGATTTCTGTAGCATTTGGGTGCTCATCAGAAGGTTATATGAAAAAGATATCTGAGGTTGATTAGTACTTTACAAGGTCTCTCTGATCAGGTGCTTGTTAAAAGATGTGTCCCCCACATAGAAGAAATGGAGCTCCAGAGAACACTTACTTTCCTTTTGTCTTTGCTACATTTAAAAACAAACAAAATTTTCACATTCACTGCCAGTAACCGCCGGTGTGTCACTTAAAATCCCAAGTTTCCTATGTGTAAATATCACTTTGTCAGGTATTTGCTTCTTTCCAACACCACTTATTACACCACAACATAACCTTTTCAGTTTCTAAATAAGGTGTTACCGAAATATCAACCATACAGTACAAAACAGAAGACATAAGACTTTAACCCTTTAAAGCCAATGCAAGAAAGTGGATTTTTTTTTTTTTTTGCTATGCATGAAGGCACAACAGCTCTACTTGTTCCAGTAGCCCTACTAAGTAAAGTATAATTGGGTTTTTCTGGAGTCAAGTCTGATTCTCCACTTCTGAACTGATGCAGTGCTAAGATTGAGTACAGATGACTTTTTTAAAAATGGTCATGTTGCTCTTAAGTGTAGCCTTGTGTTATAGACTGCAAATGTTTTTGTTAGCTAACGGTTAGCTTGTGTAGTTAGTCACATGACAAAGAAGCTTCACAGCTGTGAGTGACCAACTTCATGTTGACTGGTTAAACTATTCATATGAACTTCAAGCTAGCCACAGTCAGGACATAAATGTTGTTAATATGGTCCAATAATATGTGGTAAATATATAGACTACATTACTGTCATATCTGTGACGTTAGGCTGCTTTTTTTTTTTTTTTTTTTTTTAATTCAGTAGAGCTCAAAGTCGTTATTGCATGTGATGTTTTCATGGGGCGGCTCTGTGGATTTAGTTTTGTTAGTTAACAATTAATAATCGATTAATTAAGAAATAAGTTGGTTATTGGTCAAACAAACTTGCCAAAATTTCGTTCATGTGCAAAAAGGAACAGCTCTCTAATGCAGGAGCTGTTAGTTGCCTGTAAAATTAACTACTAACTAAATGCAACTTAATTAATAAAGTATATATTATATACATACTTCAAACATCAGCCTTTAAGCTATACTTACTTTCTGCAGTAAACCACCATTGGCTTCCATCCAACAGTACATTGAACAAAGAAAGAAGCCTAACGCATCTTTTATACAGTGATAGAAAACACAGAAGCGCACAAAATGTAGACTCCTCTGGCAGCAGAGCTAAACAAGTTGACGGGACCAAAGTCTATGACTATATAATCGGCAAAACATTTCATTTGGCAAATTTAGACAACACTACATTTCTACACTATATGCCTGTATTCTTTCAAAATCTATGATGGAGATTAACAATACAGTATAAGACATTGCCATTTGGTTATATGTTTTTCGTATGTACTACATATGTGCAAATTTCTGTCAGGCGAAGGAAGGCGACAGAGATCCTGACCTATGGGAACAAGCAGGAACCACTGGCCCTCCATCTGGCTCTGATCCTTGGGGAGCACCCTCCGACTCTCTGAAAGATACAGGCCCTGCCACCAACGATCCCTGGGGGGCCCCATCGGACAATTCCAAAGATTCAGATTTGGCTAACAATGATCCTTGGGGTGGATCAGCAGATGGAAAAAAAGACTCAGCTGCTGCCTCCAGTGATCCATGGGGTGGTCCAGCAGATGCAGAGAAACAATCATCCCCTGCCAAGGATGATCCATGGGGAGAATCTTCAGAGCCCACAGAAGACAAAGGTCAAGCTAGTAACGACCCTTGGGGTGCATCAGATGACTTGCCAGTAGAATCACAACCGCAAAAGTCGGATCCCTGGGGCTCACCAACAGATTTTCCTGAAGAGTCTGCTCCTGGTTCTGAGCCATCAGGCTCAGAACCATCTGCTGCCAAGCCAGATCCATGGAGTAGCGATGTAGGAACTTCAGCGGTGTCACCCACTGATCCATTCGGTGATGGGGCTAAAGCCGATAACGACCCATGGGGCACAACAGGTATTTCCATTATATTCTTCTAACCATTATCAGTAGTTGCTGTGGTGTTTTAACTGTCAACTGGCAGAGGATGGGTGATGTTGTTTGTTTTTGTTGAGAGATTTTTTAAATGACTTTTCTGCTGTTTAATTCAGTTTAGTTTGACTCGGGTGGGACTAAATTTGGCATAGATGACATCAAATCTGCCAAAGTACAGATCAGAGTTAACCTTATTTACATGTCAGTTACTCAAAGAAAATGTAAATCGATATCGAAAATGGCCATTAGACATCTATTTTTGCTGAGGGTCTCAGACATGTGGAGCTGAACAACACCGATTGCCAGTGACGCTGCCACTGGAGCCAAGGGCTTTATGTCTTAATTCATGTTCTAACTACTGTATATTGCTGTGTCTGAAAAGTCAGCCTGAAATGGATCTTTTTACCTCAGAACCTTTACCCGATACTGTGCTTCATTCAGAAATATGTCAGTACAGAAAGAAAATGCACTGTGATTTCCTCTTCTTACAGGCTATGTAAACTTCTGTGTTGACTCTATTATTAAAACTAAAAATACCAGAATCTACCCAAATAATAAGCCATGGATCAATAAAGGACTAAAATATCATTTAAACCAGAAGAAAATGGCTTTCTTGAAGGGAGACAAGCAAAAAGTGAGAGATCTGGAGAAAGAAATAAGAGGGATGTTCAAAAAAGCAAAAAAATAAAGGGAACACTCTAACACATCCTAGCTCTGAATGAATGAAATATTCTCATTGAATACTTACTTCTGTACAAAGTTGAATGTGCTGACAACAAAATTACACAGAAATCATCAATGGAAATCAAATTTATTAACCAATGGAGGCCTGGATTTGGAGTCACACACACAATTAAAGTGGAAAAACACACTACAGGCTGATCCAACTTTGATGTAATGTCCTTAAAACAAGTCAAAATGAGGCTCAGTACCTCTTGAGTACCACTTGAGGTGGCGGATGGTCTCCTGAGGGATCTCCTCTCAGACCTGGACTAAAGCATCTGCCTAAAGCATCGGTGGATGGAGCGAGACACGATGTCCCAGATGTGCTCAATCGGATTCAGGTCTGGGGAACGGGCGGGCCAGTCCATAGCTTCAAAGCCTTCATCTTGCAGGAACTGCTGACACACTCCAGCCACATGAAGTCTATCATTGTCCTGCATTATGAGGAACCCAGGGCCAACCGCACCAGCATATGGTCTCTCAACGGGTCTGAGGATCTCACCTCGGTACCTAATGGCAGTCAGGCTACCTCTGGTGAGCGCATGGAGGGCTGTGTGGGCCTCCAAAGAAATGCCACCCCACACCATTACTGACCCACTGCCAAACCAGTCATGCTGATGGATGTTGCAGGCCGTCTCATGCTACCACGAGTGTGAAAGCACCACCAACATTCAAAAGTGACCAAAACATCAGCCAGAAAGCATAGGTACTGAGAATTGGTCTGTGGTCCCCACCTGCCCCCACCTGCAGAACCACTCCTTTATTGAGTGTGTCTTGCTAATTGCCAATAATTTCCACCTGTTGTCTGTTCCATTTGCACAACAGCTGTGAAATTGATTGTCAATCAGTGTTGCTTCCTAAGTGGACAGTTTGATTTCACAGAAGTTTGATTTACTTGGAGTTATATTGTGTTGTTTAAGTGTTCCCTTTATTTTTTTGAGCAGTGTATAAAGACAAGGTTGAGCATAAACTGAGGAACGGAAATGCAAAAGATGCTTGGAGATGATTAAACACAATGATGGGAAGGAAACACAGATTACCCCCTCACTATGAGGATCCTATTCACCTCTCAAACAACCCAAATAGGTTTTATTCTAGATTTGACAGACATGATTTTAGTGATGAGTGTGATTCTCCCTGTGCTGGAATGACACCTGCTCCCATGACACCTAACAGTAGAAGAAGTCTTTGCAATCCTACAACGAGTCAGCCCATATAGAGCTAATGGGCCTGATGGGCTTTAGGGAAGGGTCTTAAAGGAATGTGCCATCCAACTGGGATCTGTTTTAACCTGGCTATTCCAGATGTTCCTCAATACCAGTTTTGTTCCCCAAGCCTGGAAAACGGCAACAATCATCCCAGTGCCAAAAATAGCTCACACAAAATCGTTGAATGATTTCAGACCTATTGCTCTTACATTATTATTAGGCAAATACATGGAGTGCCTGGTGAGCAGGGAGATTATATCACAAACAGCTAAGCACATGGACCCCATGCAGTTTGCCTATCGAGCTGGTCGAGGAGTGAAAGATGCCACACTGATTCTTCTGGATAAAGTATTTGGCCACTTGGACAACTTGGATTTTTTTTCCCCTGCTTTTAACACAGTTCAACACCATCTCCTTCTGCAACGTCTGTGTGACCTGAATGTCAGTAGTAGCCTTGTCTCGTGGATCAGGGAGTTGTCTTGAACATTGATGTACCACAGGGGTGTGTTTTATCTCCCATTTTATTTTCCATTTACACAAATGAGCTTAAATATAACAGTGAAGACATCTCTCTTGTAAAGTACACTGATGATATGACCCTTGTTTCCTGCCTGCAAGATGTTACCAGCCCCTCCTACTTTCAGTGCATCAGCCATCTAGCCACTTGGTTTGATGGTAGCTTCCTTGATCTTAATGTCAGTAAGACCAAGGAGCTATGTTTTGGAGGAAGGGTGGCAGCAGACAGCATAGGATCTGTCTTCAAACCAATCATCATGAATGGGGAGAAAGTGGAGTAAGTCGATCACTTTAAATACCTGGGAACAATTATCGACAACAGACTCACTTTTCAGAATAATGTAGATTATGTTTATAAAAAAGCAAGGCAGAGACTCTCTCTCCTCAGGAGGCTGATGAGTTTGAACACCAGCAAACACATTCTGACCATGGTCAACAGATCATCTATAGAGAGTATTATCAGTTTCAATATCGTGTCTTGGTTTGGGAACCTCTCAATAAAGCAAAGAAATAAATTGACCCAGGTGGTCAACCAGGCCAGCAAGATTATTGGAGATGAGCAACAGTCACTCCAGAACTTAAACCTCTGATCCGCAACCATTAAGGCAACCCAAATTTACAAGGACCCCACCCACCCCCTTCATTCATCATTCCAGTTTTTGCCATCAGGCAGGAGACTTAAGGTCCCACTAGCCAGGAAGAATGGGTACTAAAACTCATTTGTGCCCACTGCTGTGAACATTTTGAATTTTGAAGGACATAATAAGTAATACTCTACATAGTTCATGTGCACTGTTGCTATAAGTGCTTTTAAGTGTTTTATGTGTCTAAGCATGTATTTCTGTCCCAGACTGCCAAAGACAAATTTCCATTTTATGCAAATCTAATGGACAATAAAGTTTTCTTATCTTATCTTCATGTTGACTTTGGGACTGATAAATGTAGATGACATCTGTTCTGATTCACTGCCTTGTATTGTGCTTCAAAAAGCAGTCTGTGCTGAAAAGTGCCATACAAACAGTCAAGTGCAATATGCCATCATCCAATCCTGCTCCCTGTCTATTGCCTAAAAACAATATGATGGCCCATTGCAGGATAACTTTGTGTTGTAGTTGTTTTTGCTGTAGAACTGCTTGTAAATGCTTCTTGTCAAAACTACACTATATAGGAGTTGGAGATTTGGAGACCTCCCTGGTGGATATGTGTAACTGTGTGCAATGTGTGGAAGAACATTTTATAATGGTGGCTGTGCCTCAGACCATCTCAAGTGGATGAATGGGATGATTGTGAGCATGTTGAAATAGGACTTGGTGAAGGGCGTGTCTTCTCAGGATGCAAGTGACGGTTATCATCATATCTACTATTAGCATCATATCTTCATCAGTATAATATTAATTTTGCATTTCAGACCTAAGCATCAAACCAGACCTTCTTATTGAGTGTGATGATAATACTTAGATATATGATGTGGTCTAAGACATTCCCCTGAAATTCAGTAATAAAATGGCTAAAGCTTGACTTGACTATTAGTTCTGCCTATATTAAATTTTTTTTCCCCCATATGTAATCACGACTTCAAAACCATTTATGCCCAAAACCATGCTTCCGTATAAGATTGATTGATTGATTGATTTATTTATTTATTTGTTTGTTTGTTTGTTTATTTGTTATTTTTATTAACTTGCCTTCAACCACTTCAACTCACATCTCAAATGTCTGTCACCTGTGTTACACAAGTGGCCACTTGCAGTGGATGGGGATGAGGCAAGATTAGCCTCAGATGATAACTGTCACTTGCATCCTGAGAAAAGACGCCCTTCACCAAGTCAGCTATCCAACTTTGCAATGCAACCGGTTTTTAAGACGTTCGTACGTAGAACCATGCTGCTTGGAGTAGAACCGTGCTGCAATGCTGTCTATTGTTTTTGTCAGCCTTTTAGCCTTTAGCATGCCAACGAGGCAACTAGCAAATGAAGTTACATCAGTAGTTGTGTATAACAGATGTAGTTTGTAACTTTAAGTCCAGTAAATTGAATGTTATGGTTTTGAAATATTAAACATTTTAAAGTTGTTTTTTGCTGTATCTTATAGCTTATCTTATTATCTTAAAAGCTTTGTCCGATACTGGTGTTTACGGCATCCCTCGCCCCTCCCAGGGCTCATTTAACAACCGTTAAGTAAGCTGTCCCATAGTATGAAAGAAAATGTAATGCTGTAGAATGTTTTGAAGACATGATGTTAAGAGTGATGTGGGGGCATGGAATACAAAAGACAAGAAAACACAGATTACAAAACAGATTATTTAATTTTGTGTTTTATTTATTTATTTTTTTTTTTTTACTTTTTGGGCTGCATGAGCCACCTTTTTTGCTTATGTTCCACAAAGGTGTGGTTTGGGGAAATATCTAAGCAGGATTTTTCTGAACAATATTGTGACTGAGATTCAAGAGGCAACTATTTTCTGTAGCTCCAGGCTTGATGTTTTTGGCCATGGAGACCAGAATATCCATGTTTTGTAGCTTGAGTGCAAACTGGCTGGGCGATTCTTGGGCCGTAGACGTGTGTATTAAAAAAGGGCCAGACGTCTGATGGCTTTTTAGGAGATTAGAGGATGACGTTTATTACTTTTTTGAAAATAAACTGTTCAATTGAAGATCTGGATGTGTTTCGAGTGGGTTGGGAGGTGTTTTTTGTGTGTGTATTTATGGAGATTGGTCAGTGTTTGTCA
Source organism: Pygocentrus nattereri (assembly GCF_015220715.1). NCBI lineage: Eukaryota > Metazoa > Chordata > Actinopteri > Characiformes > Serrasalmidae > Pygocentrus > Pygocentrus nattereri. The sequence continues at coordinate 20,646,378 of NC_051211.1, forward strand.
GTGACCTGATCATTAGCCTAGCATCTCCCATTGTGAACTAAAGAAGCAAACTTCAGATACCAAACAGGTCTTGGCTGATCAACTGCATTTGTGGTAAGAGATAAATCATGTTCATTTTTCGCCAAAATGTTCTTTTAAAATAACATTGTTAATACGAGCCCTGATGCCTTATGAAACACACCATTTTGATTACTCGTCATATAAAAGGACTTATAAAAGGACAATCACAATACAAATATGGCCCAACATGATGGCTGTGAGTGTTTTTTGTTAAACTAGCCTTTATTTATTATTATTATTATTATTATTATTATTGGCTAAATTGGATCATACTTAGGAGACATTCATGCAGAGATCCAGATACTTCCAAAGGCCTCAAAATTTGGTAACAGTTGTAACCATAACTTTAAAATATTCAAAATTCTGGATTTCTAAAACATCAGGAGCTGACTATAAACATGATCAGATACTATACAGATAAGGCATAGCTTCTTGTATTGTAAACACTTAGCATGCCTTCAAAAGCAGGTGTATTCGTATTGATAAAGTAAGCTTTCATAATGCTAAGCCTGCTGACTGACAGACCCAGCTAAAGGTTCGTTATCAGATTGGAATTTAGTGATTATAAACTATTTCTTAGTGCATGAAAACAGCCTAGACCCTCAGGTTAGACGCATGTAAATGACAAGTCATGTTCAGCATTCTTTAAATTGCTGTTTCCATGGTTATGATGACGGTATAGAAGTAAAAATGCTGCCTAATAGCCGTGTTCCCATGGCGATGCTCAAGATTCTCTACAGCGCTTGAAAAAAATCAACCTTTTCTGTGTTTAATTGCCTGAACTCCACTTCCTACATTTTGTGACTGATAACTAGCAGATTGCTTTCATGTTGTTATATACTATATATTAATATGGCATTTTCCTGTTAATTTTAGTGTACAATGTGTGTTCATTTGAGTTTATCAGGAAAAAATAAATATAAATTGTTGCCAAGGCCACATTTCCTGTTTTTTTTCCCCCCAATATGGGAAAAGGTTTTGCGCTCTTTGTAGGGTGTGTTATCATATTGTCATGTAGAAAATCAACAAAACAGGTCATTTGATTTTAAATAATTATTTTATCCTTTTCCAATTGCATGATATTGAAACTCAGTCATACTTTACTGCTACATTTCTGGAGTAATTAAGTATTTTCCTTTCCCACCTTCAGCTTCACCACTTCCTGCTAACGATCCCTGGGGTGCTCCAGCAGTTCCCCCTCATGGCACAGCAGTAGACGATCCCTTTGGTGATGGAGGAAATTCAAGTGCCTGGGGAACTTCTACAGAGAGTAAGAACAAGTTTCTTTCCCTCGCATTTTTACTAATTGCCTTTACTACATGTTGTCTGCGTAGGGCCTTTTAATAGTTCGATCCAGAGTAATGATGTCACTTAATGAAGTCCACTTAGCTGTGTCCAGTTTATTTGTTTCATTTATTATTTAAAGGACTGGTTATTCACTTCCTTTTATTGGCCACTTTAGCCTCTTCGGTCCAGCTATTCCTTCAACATGTCTCTGTCTGTCCTTGTGCTTCATAAATCACTGTTCCAGCTTTACAGCTCTTAAAATGTCCATCTTTTTACTCATTCACTCATATGTGCTGACTCTGCTGTGCCCACAGGGGACGGCAAAAAGCCTGGCAGTTTCCTTGGGGAAGGAGCCTCATTGGTGGACCTCGATTCGCTCATGTCTGTCAAACCCAAACCAAAACAGCCGTCTCTCAATTCCATTCTGTCCTCTGGCGAAAAAGCACAGGGCAATAACTGAGCCAGAAGGAGTGACTGAGAGGATCAGATATCAGATTATGCGTTTATATATGAGTGTCTGTGAACCTGTAATTTTGAAATATAGAGATTATATATTATGTGGGCAAATGTAGCCATTGTAGATCCTTTTTTAAAGGTATAACTAGGGCTGGGTTATGATATTTGGTCCTCAAAAGACCCTATTCAAATCAAATCTGTATGACCAAAACAAAGATGCATAAATTTATGTATTTATTTAATTATGTTTTGTTTTCAGTAGATTTTACACTCTGATAAATATGTGGGCCACTGCAAATTTGCTACTCCAACAAACCTTTTGTCATTTCAGCCTGGTTTCTCTATGAGGCTTTAATGACACACAGAGCAAGGAGAGTGAAAAACAACCAAAGAGGCCTCAAGTTTGGCTTTCAAAACTAGATAATTCATCTGTGTTAAAAAAGCTGCAGAGACTTTGACTGTGAGAAGCACCATGGCTTCCATGTCCCCATCCTCATCATCATGCTAGACACAACACACCACATGCAAGCAACACAGCAGTAACTGCAAGAATGACTCAATCAGTCTTTGTAGCTTTGTAATACTTTGGCAAACTGGTCAAAGGCCATCTGTAATTAATTAATCTTAATTATTAAGAGTCCATTTTGTCCAAAAAGAGAACTCTGTGGGGTTTTCTGATTGCATTTAGAATTGTTTTGGATTTGGTACAATAAAAAAACCAAAAAAACCCAGCCTTAGGTATATCCTACTTAATCACTCGCTTCACTCAAACCTCCAGCTACTGGTTTCTTTTTCCTTTGCTTTCCTCTGGCTTTCCAGCGCCTTGCATAACCAGGTCACACTGGTCCACCAAAAGAAACAGCAACTCTCAAGTACATTTGCTTGAGTGTCTCTCAATTATTATTTCCATTCACCTAGAATGTTTCTGACTGTTGCATTTTTGCATCATTCAACCCAACTCTTGGGGCACAAGTGGATCATATGACATCTGAAATCTGGAGAATCACAGTCTCTAGTTTGACTTTGTCATCACCCCAGCATGCAAGCTTAAATAGTACGGTCTAGTACTAGGGGAATCCTGACCAAGGTTGTCTATGTGCACCCCATAAGACTACAAGAACCTCATTACAACATGTTTACGCTCTTTAAGTCCCAGCACAGTTGCTTTTTAATGTCTATCAAAAAGAAATAACCATAGACAATTCTGTATATTTCTATTACCTTCCCAAAAATTGCCTTAAAAGTGAGTGTTTTCCTTTTTCTCTGTCGCCTTGCTGTCGCATTCCATCTATATTAGTGTAGTCTGTGATTGGCTGTAGACAGTGTTATGTATGACATAGGGGTGGGCGATATGGAAAAAAAAAATCTTACAATACTTGAAGACAGTCAGTGCACAATAAATGTGCTGAAGCAAAAGTATGAATAAATTGACAGGCTTTTTGATGATATAACATTTAGGAGGACAAATACTATGCTGGGCCATTAAAAAGAATCAACCATTTGTTCTTTAGGGAGCCAGAAGGATTCTACCAATGACACGTTTAGTAAAAGCTAGCAAACATCAGACAATGAACAAAGGCAGAGAGTAAAGAAGAAGCTGATTTGGTTGTAAATTCTATAATGTAGGCATGTCTTGTGTGTCTTATGGGATGCAGGCACACCCCTCTCATTTGGAATGTCCCCTTACCAATTGAACATGCAGCCGATCCTCCAGTGGAAGTTGTAGAGCCATCTTTCCAGCCTGTATTGATATGGGACACTAAAGCTAGGAAATCCAACTCTGTCCCTTTTTGTTTTTCGGCCACCTTCCCAAACCCATTCCCTATCCACTTTCAAAATGCCAGCTTAGAGCCTATTGTCTGTGTGTGCGGGCGTATGTGTGTGAAAGCTTTGAAAATCAATAAGAACAATCTCCTCTACATCTATCCTTTCTCAGCTTTCAGGGAAAACTAGCATGAATATCCTGAATTTATCCAAGAAAGGTAAACTGAGAGTGCTGGTGGAGTTTGGTCAGTTATTTCTGTTGTGGTGTGATCTTGTATTCTGTTATATGCATTCATCAGATGTTTTGTATAGTAGGTTATTTGAGCAGTGCAGTTGTGTTTTATAAATGAAACGAAAAGGTATATGAATATTATATCAGGAAATTGTACATTTGAGAGGCATTTGAGACCAGGTTTAAGATGTGGCGTGTTGTGTGGTTTGCATTCCAGCATTACTTGACTGTATCAGAGTTTAACAGAGGACGTCTTTGTACATTTGTAAACCCACTCACACCTTACAACTGACTGTAAGATGTGTGGCAGCCTGTTAGGTACAGCTATAAAGTTAGGTGTAAATAATAAAGTGGCTGCTGAGTGTACTTTGAATTAATGCGTTTTATACTTGTGTTCAGCATTGTTTCATAATTTTACTTTCTTATTCAGATTCTTCACATTGCACCAAACTTGCACTGCCGTAGAGAAGGACTGTAAAAGGACAGAAGAACCAGAATCTCACTGGAAAATATAGTCATCCCTATTCAGTGTCATTCTAGTTTGTCAGAATAGAATGTGGGGCAGTGAAGTAACTATTTATTTATTTATTTATTTATTTATTTATTGCTTGATTGATTGATTGATTGATTGATTGATTGCATATCCATGTTATTCCCATGTCAGTCAAAAGCTAAATATTACCCTAAAGTACAGTAAAATATATCATATTTTTCATTCTGGGTAATGTTGTTCTAGTGTTAGTCCTGAATAAAGGTGAAATTCATGTTTTGACATTCCACATTTCATGAATATGCAATTAAATAGAATCCTTTTTACTTCACTGCCCTGTTTCTTATGCTTCTCATGCTATTTATTCAACTATTATGTTTAAGTGTGGTGTTTCCTGTGATTGTGCGCATTACAAGAATAAACTGAAGAAATTACTGAAAGAATCTTTTGTATTGTAGTCTAATTCAAATTTGTAGTTTACTGTCTTTAAATGTTCTGCTTAGTAAGGTACAGTGTCTATATATATATATATATATATATATATATATATATATATATATATATATATATATATATATATATATATATATATATATATATATATATATATATATATCTCATGAAATGTTTTCCCTAAATCACCGTCTGTGCCACATTTGTTGGAACCTCTACAAATCCTTGTGAGTAAAACGTAACTTAAGTATATTACATATTTTATGTATTAAAGTTTAACCGAGTGAGTAGGAGCACTTACATGTTCAGTCATGACTTCCTGTTTCACTGGGGTATAAATATGAGTCAGTATAAACACCCAGGCCAAATTTCCATCTACAACCCCAATTCCAATGAAGTTGGGATGTTGGGTAAAACATAAATAAAAACAGAATACGATGATTTGCAAATCCTTTTCAACCTATATTCAATTGAATACACTACAAAGACAAGATATTTAATGTTCAAACAGATAAACTTTATTGTTTTTTGCAAATATTCACTCATTTTGAATTTGATGCCTGCAACACGTTCCAAAGAAGTTGGGACGGGGGCAACAAAAGACTGGGAAAGTTGAGGAATGCTCAAAAAACACCTGTTTGGAACATTCCACAGGTGAACAGGTTCATTAGAAACAGGTGAGTGTCATGACTGGATATGAAGGGAGCATCCCTGAAAGGGAACATAAACTTTGTGAACAACTGCGTGAGCAAATAGTCCAACAGTTTAAGAAAAATGTTTCTCAATGTGCAATTGCAAGGAATTTAGGGATTTCATCATCTACAGTCCATAATATCATCAAAAGATTCAGAGAATCTGGAGAAATCTCTGCAAGTAAGTGGCAAGGCAGAAAACCAACACTGAATGCCCGTGACCTTCGATCCCTCAGGCGGCGCTACATTAAAAACCGACATCATTCTGTAACGGATATTACCACATGGGCTCAGGAACACTTCAGAAAACCATTGTCAGTGAACACAGTTCGTCGCTCCATCTACAAATGCGAGTTAAAACTCTGCCATGCAAAGCGAAAGCCATATATCAACAACACCCAGAAATGCCGCCGGCTTCTCTGGGCCTGAGCTCATCTGAGATGGACTGACGCAAAGTGGAAAAGTGTCCTGTGGTCTGACGAGTCCACATTTCAAATTGTTTTTGGAAATCATGGACATTGTGTCCTCCGGGCCAAAGAGGAAAAGGACCGCCGGATTGTTATCAGCACAAAGTTCAAAAGCCAGCATCTCTGATGGTGTGGGGGTGTGTTAGTGCCCATGGCGTGTGTAACTTGCACATCTGTGAAGGCACCATTAATGCTGAAAGGTACATACAGGTTTTGTAGCAACATATGCTGCCATCCAAGCAACGTCTTTTTCAGGGACGTCCTGTTTATTTCAGCAAGACAATGCCAAGCCACATTCTGCATGTGTTACAACAGCGTGGCTTTGTAGAAAAGAGTGCGGGTACTAGACTGGCCTGCCTACAGTCCAGACCTGTCTCCCGTTGAAAATGTGTGGTGCATTATGAGGCGCAAAATATGACAATGAAGACCCCAGACTGTTGAGCAACTGAAGTTGTACAAGAAGCAACAATGGGAAAGAATTCCACCTACAAAGCTTCAACAATTAGTGTCCTCAGTTCCCAAACGCTTATTGAGTGTTGTTAAAAGGAAAGGTGATGTAACACAGTGGTAAACATGCCCCTGTCCCAACTTCTTTGGAACGTGTTGCAGGCATCAAATTCAAAATGAGTGAATATTTGCAAAAAACAATAAAGTTTATCCATTTGAACATTAAATATCTTGTCTTTGTAGTGTATTCAATTGAAAAGGATTTGCAAATCATCGTATTCTGTTTTTATTTATGTTTCACACAATGTCCCAACTTCATTGGAATTGGGCTTGTACTTGTCATCTGTTGTTACAAGAAAGACCAAAGAATACAGCAAAGATGCATGTCAAAAGGCACAAAGCAGACAACAAGGAAATGGCTAAAGAGTTAAAAATGGACATTTCCACCATCAGGGCAATAATTAAGAAGTTTAAACCAACTAGAGGTGTTTGGAATCTGCCAGGAAGATGACATATGTCTATATTGACCCCAAGCACGCTGAGGAGGATGGTTTGAGTGGACAGAATCTCCACAGATCACAGCTGAGAAGTTACAGACATTAGGACTTAGGGTCAGAGTGTCTTCCAAATCACAATCATACACCACCTTCATACACTATATTGCCAAAGGTATTCACTGACCCATCCAAATCATTGAATTCATTTGTCCCAATCATTTCATTCCACAGGTGTATAAAACCAAGCACCTAGGCCTGCAGACTGCTACTACAAACATTTCTGAAAGAATGGGTCACCCTCAGGAGCTCAGTGAGTTCTAGCATGGTACCGTGATCGGACGCCACCTGTGCAACAAGTCCAGTCGTGAAATTTCCTCACTACTAAATATTCCACAGTCAACTGTCAGTGGTATTATAACATAGTAGAAGCGATTGGGAACGAATATGGTCGGCCACATAGGCACATAGTGCACAGAGGTCACCAACTTTCTGCAGAGTCAATTGCTGCAGACCTCCAAACTTTGTGGCCTTCAGATTAGCTCAAGAACAGCATAGAGAGCTTCATGGAATGGGTTTCCTTGGCTGAGCAGCTGCATCCAAGCCTTACATCACCAAGCGCAATGCAAAGAGTTTAATGCAGTGGTGTAAAGCGCCACCACTGGACTCTAGAGCAGTGGAGAAGTGTTCTCTGGAGTGATGAATCACACTTCTCTGTCTGGCAATCTGATGGATGAGTCTTGGTTTGGCAGTTGCCAGGAGAATGGTACTTGTCTGCATTATGCCAACTGTAAAGTTTGGTGGAGGGGGGATTTTGGTGTGTGGTTATTTTTCAGGAGTTGGGCTTTGAACCTTAGTGCTTCAGCAGACCAAGAGATTTTGGACAATTTCATGCTCCCAACTTTGTGGGAACAGTTTGGGGACGGCCCCTTCCTGTTCCAACATGACTGCGCACCAGTGCACAAAGCAAGGTCCATAAAGACACGGATGAGCAAGTCTGGTGTGAAAGAATTTGACCTCAACTCAGTCCTGACCTCAACCCGATAGAACACCTTTGGGATGAATCAGAGTGGAGACTGCGAGCCAGGCCTTCTCATCCAACCATAGTGTTTGAACTCAAACAAATGCGCTTCTGGAAGAATGGTCAAAAATTCTCATGAACACACTCTTTACCTTGTGGAAAGCCTTCCCAGAAAATTTGAAGCTGTCAAAAGGGAGGGCCAGCACCATATTAAACCCCATGGATTAAGAATGGGACAAATACTTTTGGCAATATAGGGTAGGTTCCTTGGGAGAGTTCCAAGAGCAATAAACTCAAGCGCCTTCAGTTTGCCAGACAGTAATGGAACTCTCAGTTGTACCATGTTCTATGGTCAGATGAGACCAAATGATTTGGAGAGATTCTGGAGTAATGAATCATCCTTCACTACTTGGCAGTCTGATGGATGAGCTTTGGCAGATACCAGGAGAACACCACCTCCCAGAATGCATAGTGCCAACAGTAAAGGGTTTCAGGGTTTGGACTCCAAACTATGCTTTCCACTTTGTGGGAACAGTTTCCTGTTCCAGCTTGACTGTAGTGTCAAGTCAAGTCAAGTCAAAGCTTATTTATATAACACTTTTTACAAAAGGTGCTGTCACAAACAGCTTTACAGAAAAATCCAGGTCCAAGCCCTCATGAGCAAGCCAATGGTGACAGAGTCCAGGAAAAACTCCCTAAGAGCAAAAGGAAGCAACCTTTCATTCAGAAGGGGAACCCATCCTCTTCTCATCGACACCGGGTAGCAAACGGCGTTAGAATAAAACATTAGAATACAAAAACGGGAAAACCGGTAGAGCAATGGTTAATTAGATAGCTTGAATTTATGCAGTAGCAGCATCATCAGGAGGGTCAGTGCATGCAGGTGAGATTTGCACAGCTTTGTATAGCGTGAAGCTTCATGGTTGGTGAAACTCTGGTGGTGACTTTAGCAGCTGTGGTGCTCCTGTGTGGCAACTAAGGCAAACATCGCTCAGGGGCTCAAATTTAAAAAAAAAAAAGAGAGAGAGAGAGAGAGAGAGGATTGATTAGGATTAAATCTAGAGAGTGTGTTGGAGTCCCAAACAGAGGTCAGGAGATGATTCCACAGTTTTGGGGCAACATAGGAATATGCTTGAACACCTACTGTGGTTTTTCTCATTCTAGGACCTGTCAGCACGCCGTTATTTTGTGAGCGGAGCGTACATATGGGTTTGTATGACTGAATTAATTCACAAAGATACTGCAGGGCCAGGCCATTTAATGATTTATATGTTAAGAGAAGGATCTTATACTACTACACTAAATTTAACAGGTAGCCAGTGGAATGACGACAGGATTGGAGATATATGGTCAAATTTTTTGGTCCTTTTAAGGACTCTAGGAGCTGCATTCTGGACCAGTTGGAGCTTATTTAGTAATGTATTGGAGCATCCAGGTAAAATGGTGTCACAGTAGTCCAGCCTGTAGGTTATAAAGGCACGGACCAGTGTGGAGGAACTTTAGTGGCCTGCACAGAGCCCTGACTTCAACCCCACTGAACACCTTTGGGATGAATTGGAATGTCATTTGTGAGCCAGGCCTTCTCATCTAACATCAGTGCCAGACCATACAAAGGCTCTTTTGACTGAATGTATATAGCCATTTGTTTGGCCTTGTGCTTTACAAGGTCTCCATTGCCCTAACTGAGCTCTAAGCTGTGTTTCTTGTGGGGTTTTTTTCTGTTTGTTCCAGGCTTGTTTTCTGGATTTTTGGTAAAGAAATAGGTTTTGATTTAACAGAATTAATAAAAATTCTCAAGCATTTCTTTTACTATTGTGGTCGCAATTCTTCTTTTATTGGTTGTATTGTAAATATTACTGAAATAACTTCTAATTGTTTCTTGCAAGAGCAGATTCACTGTTCTGTAGTGAAGGAGGTGTGCTGGATAGTGAGGGGAGGAGCGTAGCCATTCAGGAGAGCAAACAAGCAGAGACAGAGGGCTTGATGTCCTGTAGGGAAAAAGAAGCGGCTTGTGCACTTAACATTTTAATATATAAGTCATGGTACTTTGTAGAAAAATGCTCATCAATTTCTGGTATTCTTTCATCTGGTACGTGATAATGATGATGATACCGTGAATTATTACTGTGCTCAGTGCAGTTGTTTGTAATCTTCTGTCCGAAAGGATTTGTTCCATGTGTCATTTACTGGGTGCGCGCCTTAGTAAATGTGTGAGTATATATTGAGTTTCATTGTTTCTGTGCAGATTAACTTATTTGAGCATACTGATATTTATTTCTCTTTTTCTTGTTTTTTTTTTGTGAACATTTTAAGCTGAGTCACTGTACAGAGGGAATAAGACAGTCATAGACCTTGCTAAACCAGTTAAGCAGGATACAAGATGAATATATGTGGGAGTTGTGAGGGAAATAGCTCCACCTCCTGGTAAGAGGAAAAAAATGGGTTTTGTTTTTGCAAACACCTTTTACCACAATAACGATTTGTATTCTTTATTCATTGCTGTGAATAAACTGTGAAATGCTGATGTAATGTTTTTAATGTTTCACAGCCCCATCGAGCAGGAGAGGTCAGGCTCTCCAGAACCCTGTGTGCCCAAGATGAGTGACTGGTCTATCAATGTTCCTCACATGTCCACATCTGGACACAGGTAACAGCGTCTCATTTTTTTTTTTTAACAGTGATTCTAAACTATTATCCCAGGTGTATTAAACCATGTTTCTTGGGGGCTACAGCTCTGCAGAGATTAGTGTTTTCCCTCTTTTAACACTCATATGTTTAATCTATATAGTGTCTTTCTCAAATCCAAGGACACTTTACAAAAGCACCAAAACACCTAATCAAGAATAAATTAAACAACACACAACACACACATATACAAACAGTATTGTATTTGGCAGGGGAGGAAAACTCCCCAGACCACAGTATAGAGTCACTTAGCTAGCCCAGAAAGAGGCCTTAGCCACAATGGTCCCTCTCTGCCGGTGGACCTCGCAAGTATGGTATAATGCCACATGCACAGGCAGCCCAGGAAGCCTTGTAGCCCCAAAAAACTCTTTAGTTATGTCCAAGGGGGTGTGGGTGGTGTGACAAGAGTGGGGTGAGAGGAGTGAGTTAAGGTGTCGCATCACTCAAACAGTGGGCCTACGCAGCCACCGAGCTATGATATAGCATCACTGAAGCAGATAGCCTTGGCAGTCAGGGAAGTACATTACAACAGGGCTGAAACAGCCGGCCCAGGCAGCTGTGTACTTGCAGTGTAGCGTCACTCAAGCTGCCTGCTCAAGAAGTCTCTGGACCACAGAGGAAAGTCACTCTCAACCACTATCTCAGTGGATGCAATAGCAAACTTGGTGGCATGTTAGTGTGTGTTTCACTGGTGTGAGTGGATCAGACACTGCAGTGCTGCTGGAGTTTTTAAACACTGGTGTCCACTCACCATCCACTCTATAAGACACTACCTTGTTGGTCTGCCTTGTGGACGTAAAGTCCAAGATGATAACTCATTTGTCGCTGCACAGTTTGTGTTGTTCATCCTCTAGTCATTCATCAGTGGTCACAGGATGCTGCCCACAGGATGCTGTTGGCTGGATATTTTTGGTTGGTGGGCTATTCTCAGTCCAGCAGTGACACTGAGGTGTGTAAAAACTCCAGCAGCACTGCTGTGTCTGATCCGCTCAAAGCAGCGCAACACACACTAACACCACATCAGTAGCGTCAGTGTCACTGCAGTGCTGAGAATGATACATCCCAAATAAATACCTGCTCTGTGGTGGGAGGGTCCTGGAGGGTCCTGACCATTGTAGAACAGGGTAAAAGGGGGCTTAACAAGGTATGCAGAGAAACAGATGGACTACAGTCTGTAATTGTACAACTACAAAGCTTACCTATAGAGTGAGTGGAGCTGATAAAATGGACAATCAGCATAGATACAAGGTAAGTATACCTAATAAAGTGAACACTGAGTGTATATTGTGAAGTTTGACATTGTATACATTAGAAACAAAATGGAAACGGATGGTTTGTTCATAAGCAAATGTAAAAAAAAGGAAAGAAAAAATATTTTATCGGAAAAAATTGCAAATATTATTAAATAATAAACTTTAACGATCTACTTTTAGATTTTTTTGTGTCACCAAATAACTATTTGTTCAGCAAGGTAAAGTCACAGCTTTTTGAATATGAAGCATTTTGGATATGAATTTCATTTTAAGTCAATCCATGAAGCTATACACCTTATAAGAGCAAGACGTTAAAAAAATGTTAAAATCACTGTGAATAAAATGTAAGTGCTGATGTAATGTTTCTATTTTTTCACAGCCCTATCAAGCAAGAAAAGTCAGGCCCTCCAGAACCCAGCTGTGTGTCCATGAAGAGTGACTTGTCTATGAATGCTCCTCTAATGTTTAGTGATGGAGACCCCACATCTGGACTTAGGTAACAGCAGCTCTTTTTTTTTTTTAGACCAACACACACACGCATTTTCTAAGCCACTTCTCCCTCAGGGTCGTGGGGGGGGCACTGGAGCCTATCCCAGCCATCATCAGGTGGAAGGCAGGATATGCCCTAGACAGGTCACCAGTCCATCGCAGGGCAGACAGACAGACAGACAGACAGACAGACAGACAGACATACACACACCTAGTGGCAATGCAGAATGTCCAATTGGCCTAACTGCATGTCTTTGGACTGTGGGAGGAAACCGGAGAACCCGGAGGAAACCCATGCAGACACGGGGAGAACATACAAACTCCACACAGAGAGGACCCTGGTCGCCTGGCTGTGGAATCAAACCCAGGCCCTCCTTGCTGTGAGGCGACAGCGCTACCTACTGCACCACCGTGCCTCCCCTTAGACCAACACACTTAGCTATATCCAATTTTATCAGAAGTTTGGAATCATTTGTCATTTTGTCACTGTTATTCGGTAATAACTCATAGTGTTGGTTGAAATCTTGAGTGCAAACGTAAACCACACTCTCAGAAAAAAAAATATGACACTGTCACTGGGGCAGGACCCTTTTTGTCACTGTGGTTGTACCCTCAGGGGTACATCTCAGTACCTTTAGTCAAGGAACATAACTGAACCATAATCCATTGAAATTATACTTTCTAAGTTGTACTGGCTCCACACTACCCGTCTCACCTCCAGGCTTTTTATTAAAAGGTTCTGTTTTAATACATTAGTTTATAAAAAGATACAAATATCTACTTTTCCACTAAGATAAACTTATTTAAGGTACACAATTAGACCTTAAAACCGCTGTTGCACCTTTGAGGGTACACTTACACTGTTCGTACCTTAATGAAGAAATCATGTACCTGCATGGTACCTTTATTTCTAACAGTGCAGTGATTTATTCACAATTTTAAGTATTTTGAGAACACAAGATTATGACATGATAAAAATGGCAGACGTTATTAAAGAATAAACTGAGATTATCTATTCTGTAATGTCGTGTTTCAAAATGACTATGAATAGCTATAGGATCAACAAGATAAGGCCAATGCTTTACAAATTTAAGGCATTTTGAAGTTTACTACAGCTCTGTTCCTAAAAAATGCTTGAAAGCTTTTGAATATTAGCTTCATATTAGAATCATCTTAAACCTATATCTGTACCAAAATTAGATTAATATGATTGAAAACAGCCTCATAGTTATGGTGTAGTGTTGCACAAGTGGATGGTTCATACACCCACAGAGCCATGATGTAGCACTGCTCAAGTGGCCAGCCCAGGCAGACCCGCAGCTGCAGTGCAGCATTGCTCAAGCGACTGGCCCAGTCAGCCACAGAACTACAGCAGAACGGCACTCAAGCCGCTGACCCAGTCAGCTACAGAACTATGACAGAATGGCACCCAAACGGCTGGCCCAGTCAGCCACAGAACTATGACAGAACGGCACTCAAACGGCTGGCCCAGTCAGCCACAGAACTATGACAGAATGGCACTCAAGCAGCTGCGCCGGCAGCCACAGAACTATGATAGCAAAGGAAAGTCAGTCTCAATCACTAACTTAATGAATAGGATGGCCAAGTCCTCAGACAGCAGTAAAGCAATCAAAAATGCACACAAACAATGCAAAACAAATCCAACAGATGTAAAGTGGAAGTCATATTGTCCCAGCTAACTTACACTGTAATGCACACAGACACGCACAGAATTCAGTGCAGTACATAAATACTGCAGTATATGTACTACATAGAACAGCATTTCTTATTCCTGTTCTTCAGGACTCCCGCCCTACACAGTTCAACTAATCCTTGCCTTAACACTCCTGATCCATCATCAACTGATAATCAAGTGGAGCTGGAGGCATGTTGGCGCAGAATACAGTTGAAACTGAAAAGAGTTTAGGGCAGTGGCTCACCAGGAGCAGAATAAAAAAAACACTGGCAGGGCAACCTAGTGCCCGTCCTCGTATCATAAATTAGTTCAAATACTTTTGTGAAAAAATAAATGAAAATGAATTTTAGCTTATTTCATTAATTAAATCATGTTTAATCATTTTATTGTTCTTTTGTAGTCCAGTCCTGCCAAGGATTTCAGATTTAACAATACCCAGCTGTATATCCATGAAGAGCGGCAATTTTATGGAAACTCCACTGAAATCTAGAGAAGGAGACTGCTCTTGTGGATCAAGGTAAAGGCTCTTCACAGTTGATTCATCTGTCTTCATGAAAAGTAACCAGCTATTTCTAAATGATAACTTATCATACAGCTCCTCAAGATTCAAACCCAGCCAATCTACTAGTTGCTGTATACTGCATATACAATAATTCAAGAAGTGCTATGCATGGACATGTCAAGTCAAATATTTGACTAATATTTTCACTGGCCAGGGCTAATTTAGCCAGCAGGATAAGTGTTTAGTGTTTAATGTAGACTAAAGATAATTTAAGTTGAGAATAAAACTTGATGCACTTTTGCTTTTTTCTACCAGCATTTCAATGTAAACTACTACAGTACTTTCCCAGTAAGTTTCCTCGCTTATCTGGGCAAAACACTCGTACATACCCTTCTTCATGCGTTTGTCTTGAGTACAGAAAAGTCTAGGAAGCCAAATGGTATTCTATTGAGCCATTCTGTTTGATGGTTTGTCATAGAGCTCTGCTTTCTATGGCTACCATTTCTTTCCTGCCTTTTACTCAAACTTTCGATCAAAAAAAAAAATCATGTGCTGTTTTCTGTTTTAAGATGAAAACATGCCAAATGGGCAGTGTATCACAGGTTCATTCATTTATTCAATTGCACAAATGTCTTTTATTTCTCTCCAAAAACAGAAAAAGTGGAAGCAGAAATGCGTTTATTCAGATTTCAACTTCTCCAACAAATTAAATGAATGAATGAATCCATGATGCCTGTACCCAGTTGCCTCTCTCAAAATCATATTATAAAAAGGCCTCACTGCAGTGTCTGGAAGCGCAAACACTGCGTGATTGTGATTTGTTCAAAGCACGCAAGTAACGAAGCAAACCAGGTAACATTAAATTCAGTGAACACAAATATGTATTCCACTGTGAACGCCAGAATCGCCAGCATATTAAAGTTATGTTGCACATCACTGCTTTGTGTGAAGTGAGTTTTGATGTTTTTTGCTGTCTTGAGTTCTGAGCTTTTATGAAAGCCCTGAAGGAAAGGTTGAGAAAAAAAAAGAAAGTGAATTCCTGAGTCTAAGTTTGTCTTTATTTACAACCCCAATTCCAATGAAGTTGGGACGTTGTGTAAAACATAAATAAAAACAGAACACGATGATTTGCAAATCATTTTCAACCTACATTCAATTGAATAAACTACAAAGACAAGATATTTAATGTTCAAACAGATAAACTTTATTGTTTTTTGCAAATATTCACTCATATTGAATTTGATCCCTGCAACATGCTCCAAAGAAGTTGGGACAGGGGCAACAAAAGACTGGGAAAGTTGAGGAATGCTCAAAACACACCTGTTTGGAACATTCCACAGGTGAACAGGTTAATTGGAAACAGGTGAGTGTCATGATTGGGTATAAAGGGAGCATCCCTGAAAGGCTCGGTCATTCACAAGCAGGAATGGTGCGAGGTTCACCACTTTGTGAACAACTGCTTAGCAACAACAGTTTAAAACAACGTTTCTCAGCATGCAATTGCAAGGAATTTAGGGATTTCATCATCTACAGTCCATAATATCATCAAAAGATTCAGAGAATCTGGAGAAATCTCTGCAAGTAAGCGGCAAGACAGAAAACCAACATTGAATGCCCGTGACCTTCAATCCCTCAGATGGCACTGCATTAAAATCCCACATCATTCTGTAATGGATATTCCCACATGGGCTCAGGAACACTTCAGAAAACCACTGTCAGTGAACACAGTTCATCGCTCCATCTACAAGTGCAAGTTAAAACTCTGCCATGCAAAGCGAAAGCCATATATCAACAACACCCAGAAACACCGCCGGGTTCTCTGGGCCCGAGCTCATCTGAGATGGACTGACGCAAAGTGGAAAAGTGTCCTGTGGTCTGATGAGTCCACATTTCAAATTTTTTTTGGAATCATGGACGTCGTGTCCTCCGGGCCAAAGAGGAAAAGGACTGTCCGGATTGTTATCAGTGCAAAGTTCAAAAGCCAGCATCTCTGATGGTATGGGGGTGAATTAGTGCCCATGGCATGGGTAACTTGCACATCTGTGAAGACACCATTAATACTGAAAGGTACATACAGGTTTTGGAGCAATGTATGCTGCCATCCAAGCCACAGCTTTTTCAGGGACTTGTCAGCAAGACAATGCCAAGCCACATTCTACACGTGTTACAACAGCATGGCTTCGTAGTAAGAGTGCGGGTACTAGACTGGCCTGCCTGCAGTCCAGACCTGTCTCCCAATGAAAATGTGTGGCACATTATGAGGTGCAAAAAGCCACAACCAAGACCCCGGACTGTTGAGCAGCTGAAGTTGTACATCAAGCAAGAATGGGAAAGAATTCCACCTACAAAGCTTCAACAATTAGTGTCCTCAGTTCCCAAACTCTTATTGAATGTTGTTAAAAGGAAAGGTGATGTAACACAGTGGTAAACATGCCCCTTTCCCAACTTCTTTGGAACGTGTTGCAGGCATCAATTTCAAAATGAGTGAATATTTGCAAAAATCAATAAAGTTTATCCATTTGGACATTAAATATATTGTCTTTGTAGTGTATTCAATTGAATATAGGTTGAAAAGGATTTGCAAATCATCACATTCTGTTTTTATTTATGTTTTATACCACGTCCCACCTTCATTGGAATTGGGGTTGTATATCTTTTGCTTGAATAACATACCAAAAGCCTACAGAAATAAAGCTAGTGCCACTTGGACAATTTCAGTCATCAAAAAACTAAAACAAATTCTCCCTCAATTTTTTCCAGACTACTGTTCAAAAAACAAAAAAAGGCTAACATTTAGCGTGGTACAACAGTTTGTTCTTTACTTACCTTTCAGGGACAAAAAAAATAACTGGAGAGGTAATTAACTAATGATAAGAATGCTATACCGGCTTTGGCAGCACTGGCTGTCTTTCCTCTTCAGTGATCACCTGAAAAGAAAATTTAGCATTAGCTTGCTATTTGTTAGCCAATAAGTTTCCTAGTATTTTTTCACCTGGCCCCCGAAGGATGAGTGGAAAAAAAAACGTTACTGGTTAATGCTGGTGTGACTTGCCCAAGTGTTAGCCTTTTTTTTCATAGGTTAACCTAAGGGGGAGAAGTGGAACTTCTATTCTAAAGTTGACACATAGCAAACGAGTCGTAGTTAAGTTTAAGTTGCTACTTTGTAGCCACTGGCTGTGTTGCACCCATCCCTGATGCAGTACTGGTCTGCCTCAATGTGGTGCTATCGCACATTGGTTCACCCAGTTGGTTCTTCACAGCCTAGCAATGGTAACCATGCTCAGGATGCCTCTGAAGAACAAAACACTTTGTAATATACCATAGCATATTTGTGAATTTAAAAGCTTGCCCAATTTCCCAAGAGATTGTTGTAAAAAGTGAATTGTTACTCATTTCTCAAACCAAAGCCAAAGAGGAGATGTATAAGATCTTAATTAATGTGTTTTCAAAAGAGGGATTGTTACACCAAACATTTTGTTACCATTGAAGCTAGCACCACTATGGTGAGTGAATTAACAAGCAGCCAAAGCTGGAGGAACACTGCTAATAATGTCAAACACTGCTAATCCAGCTTGTTCTGGCATGAATTAAGCTATGGTTGTCTCCAAATTCAGCGCAAAAGATATCAGATGCAATGTCCTATCTATATATGCACAGAATATCTGAAAAAAATTGTTAATTGTTAAACCCAGCATGATACTGCAGCACTTAGGAAGGAGGGTGTGAAAACTGACACATATGATTTATTAATGTCATACTATTCCTCATGACCTTGTTTCTGTTACCATCTCACAGGCCTGATCTTTCATCTGCAGTAGCTGAAGTCCAGGAGAACTTCAAATTAAATCTGAAAAAGAGGTTTCAGTACTTAAGTGAGGTGATAACGCACCAGGGAATCCAAATTCTTCTCACTGAGAACTACACTGAGCTCTACATCGCAGATGGAGACAGTGGAGGCGTCAGTATTGAACATGAAGTGAGACAGATTGAAGCAGCATCGAGGAGAGTAGGAACTAGGGACACACAAATCAAATGCAATGACATCTTTAAGCCTTTGTCTGAACAAGACAAAACCATCAAAACTGTGCTCACAAAGGGAGTCGCTGGCATTGGAAAAACAGTCTCAGTGCAGAAGTTCATTCTGGACTGGGCTGAAGGCAAAGCAAATCAGGATGTCGATTTCATATTTCCACTTCCTTTCAGGGAATTGAATTTGATGAAAGGCCAAAAACTCAGCCTCAAGGATCTTCTTCATACATGGTTTGAGGACACAAAAGACATAGAAATGCCACATTTATACAAAATTCTTTTTATGTTCGATGGTTTAGATGAGTGTCTATTATCTCTAGATTTTCAGAGCACTGTGAGTTTGCGTGATGTTACAGAATCAGCATCAGTGGATGTGCTGCTGACAAACCTCATTAAGGGGAACCTTCTTCCTTCTGCGCTCATCTGGATAACTTCCCGACCTGCGGCAGTTGACCAGATCCCTTTTGAGCATGTTGACCGAATAACTGAAGTAAGAGGGTTCACTGACCCACAGAAGGAGTAGTACTTCATGAAGAAAATCAGTGACGAGAAGTTGGCTGAAAGAATCATCTCACACCTGAAGTCATCAAGAAGCCTCTACATCATGTGCCACATACCTGTGTTCTGTTGGATTTTAGCCACTGTTCTCGAGAACATGCTGGCTGAAGCTGAGAACCGAGAGATCCCCAAAACTCTGACTGAAATGTACACACATTTCCTCATCATTCAGACAAAAATCATCAAAGAAAAGTACTCTGAGAACCAGCAACATGAAGAAATTATTCTCAAACTGGGGCAACTGGCTTTCCAGCAGCTGATGAAAGGCCACCTAATCTTCTATGAAGAAGATCTCAGAAAATGTGGCATTAATGTTACAGAAGCATCCGTATACTCAGGTGTGTGTACACAGATCTTCAGAGAGGAGTTTGGGTTGCATCAGAGCAAGGTATATTGCTTTGTTCATTTGAGTGTTCAGGAGCATCTGGCAGCTCTTTATGTTCACCTCACCTTCATGAACCAAAAGAGAAATGTTCTTAATCAGAGCCTGTTTCCTAAGCTGAACAGCATGATGAAGAAAGAAATTGTGATCGCAGATGTACACAGGAATGCTGTGGATCAGGCCTTAGAGAGTAAGAATGGACATCTGGATCTTTTTCTTTGCTTTCTTCTGGGTCTCTCAGTGGAGTCCAACCAGACTCTCTTACAAGGCTTGGTGAGACAGAAAGGAGGTGTTTCCCACAGCAAAGATGACACAGTCCAGTACATCAAGAAGAAAATCAGAGAGAATCCCACTGCAGAGAAATTTGTCAATCTCTTCCACTGTCTTAATGAGCTGGATGACAATTCCTTACTTGAGGAAATACAGAACTACCTGCAATCTGGGAATCTGCAAACAAGGAATCTTTCTGCTTCGCAGTGGTCAGCTGTAGTATTTGTTTTACTGACATCATCACATGAGATGGATGGATTTAATCTGCAAAAATACACCAAACCATACAGTAAATCAGATGAGGTTCTTCTGAAGCTGATGCCTGTAATCACCGCATCCAGAACAGTTTGGTATGTAATGCTAGCTGCAGCTCTCAGCTTTGAATATTAGAAAGAGTTTTAGCTTTCATTCATTTGAAATTGACATGCATTTTAATAAGCAACATCCAGATGGTTGTTAGGATGTGTTGATATAATTTCTACAACTTTAAAATGTTCCACTACCCTCAGAAAAAAACATTTACACATGTATTTTGTGAGTAATCACCCTTGAGTTAAGTCTTCATAATTGTCACCTTTGCAATATAGCATGAAGCTTATTCATTCCATTCTACCTAATGTCTCACTTTTACTGAACTTGTTTTATGTGATATAACCCATTAATTCCCCATTGTATGTCTGCCAGTTTTTTCAGGAGGTCCCCATTGTGTAGTGTAATGTCTTTGGCCTTTTTCCCTTATTAACACATTATTAGCAAGATTTACTGTTAATGAGTCTCTTAATTTCAGTTATACTAATCACACTGAATTTATTCTTGTGTTCAATTTTATGGTTAATATGAGTTTATATTTCTTCCCTGGTCGAATATATAGAAACAAAAAACATTCCTCTAAGCATGCTTAGCTTCATAGCTTCCTCAGTACGGCATATTCATACTGTGGTATCATACCTTCTCTACACACTTAACATGTGCCAAAGCTTATCCAAGCCACTTTGCCTAATATTCCACTTTTTCTTAGCTCACTTTATCTGATTTAAGTCAGTTTCGATCTCTTTTGTATGTTTGCCAGTGTGACCTCTCGTAATAGCACACAATCTTGAAGTTTTTATATTGTTATTTTCTATGGCATGCTATGATATTATGTTACAGGTTAATGTGTGTTTATAGACTTAGACTACACCCAAAAAGATGCTTTTTCAAAGGTTCTTTAGTATAGAGCTATATATAACACATTCTCCATCAATCTGAAGAACCATTTCACCATGCAAAGAACCATTTGAGCATGAAGTGGTTCTGTATAGAACTCATTGTTCTGAACAGTCATTGCCTTTACTAAAGAACCCTTGAGAAAACATGTTTGTTAAGAGTGTAGACTGATATATAGAAAGTAACCAATACCAAGCAAAGTGTGTGTGCTCATGCTCCATTCTTAAAACAGATGGTTCTTCTTTAGAAAAGAAAATGGTTCTATATGGACTAGTTGTTCACTGCAAGGTTTTTCAGATTGATAGAGAATGTGTTGTATATGGTATGAAAAGGGTTCTATATAGCACCAAAACAGTTCTTCTATTGGAACAAGCCCAATATCGTAACAATAGCAGACCCGTTTTTTTAGTGCCATAAAGAACCCTTTTATTTTTTAAATAAATCCATCTATAGCACAATCTCCATCAATCTGAAGATTTTTGATGCAGAGAATCCTTTAATCATGCAAAGGGTTCATTGAGTGTTCATGGTTTTATATAGAACGACTGTCTTTATTAAAGAACCCATGGAGAACCATCTTTTTTAAGAGTGTAAGAGTTCTTGACATTCTTGTGAAGAAAAGTATGGAACATTTTACATGAACTCTTCTAAATGACATTGATGTAACCTTGCCATAAAGATGTCATAGAAGAAGTCATATGCTGTCATAGGTTGTCATGAAAGATTTTGTTCAGTAATATAACAGTGTTGTGTCATTGTTACTCATAATTGTGGTGATAGATGCCATAATGACACCATTATATTACTAAATAACATCTATCATTACATGTTTATGGTAGAGTAGCAGGGTTTGAAAGAAGTGTTAGTTAAAAGTAATGAGTATTTACCTAAACTTCCCATAAATGTATCTCTTAACCAGTAAAGAAAGAGCAATTACCATGAAGTTTATACAGTTGTGTTTATGTCCAGCATACTAATCATGTAGTATTGTTACATTTACATTCATCATTAAAGCCTAAAGCACAGGAGATCTTATTAGTCAATTTATTGTTAAAGTTTCATATGATGTTTTCTTCAGCCTTGAGAGTCGTAATCTGAAAGAGAAAAGCTGTGCAACTCTGGCCTCAGTTCTCAGCTCAAAATCCTCTTGTCTGAGGGAGCTCAACCTGTCTGGGAATGAATTTGGAGACAGAGGAGTAAAGCTGCTCTCTTCAGGACTGGAGAATCCTCACTGTAATCTGGAGATGCTGAAGTAAGATCATCTCTCTGACCTGGTTCACAGTAAAGAATATTGTCTAACAGTAAGATGCCTTGGGTTGTTTCTTATATGTGTTTGACCTCCATAAGATTCTTTTTCTCATTTTGGACAGAACAAAACAAAATATTTAAATATAGATATTTTATTATATAGCAAAGCATGGATTTCTACATATCGTAGTTAGTACCCATAATTCAGCAGAGTCAACTATTATGAAAGATTAAAAATACTCCTTTTTAACTGCGACATGGAATGTAAAAAGCCCCAGGATTTATCATGCTGAGCCTACACCTCAGTGATGCTAGCCCCATGCCAACAACATTTACACTGACCTAGTCATCCCCAAAGGCAACACACACTGCCAAAACCACAACATATTACAAGAGCACAAAACAGATGCTCAAATAACTAAATACAAGACTGTGGGGCATGCAGGCACGGCATGCGGGGGCAATATGTTTATATATATTTATAGAATGTTTTACCCAAATGAAAAGCATCAAATGTTTTCAACAATATGCTAAATAGGAATCTATCATTTCTGTGTTTTTATAGAATATTTAAGACTGTAGTAATTCCTTTTCCGTCATTTTTCCTTTACAGATTGAAGGGCTGTAATGTCACAAACGAAGGTTGTGCTTCTCTGGCTTCAGCTCTGAAATCAAACCCCTCACACCTGAGATATCTGAGTCTGTCTTGGAATAAACTAGGAGATTCAGGAGTGAAGCTACTCTCTGCTGAACTAGAGAATTCTCACTGTAAACTGGAGACACTGTGGTAAGATCTCTTTGAGTCATGACATAGACCTTATGTTAAAAATGTATGGATTGTGGGTGTAAACTGTGAACTGCATATACTAAAGTAAGATTATCTCTCAAAAGTAAGACCATCAGAGCTGAGAATTGGTCATGCATGACCTGGGAACTCAAAATCACCATGCTTACGCACAACACACTATAACAGATTAAGCAGCTGAGGACAATGCACCCACTGTGTTCTTGTATGTTCTGCAAGATAATCTCCTCTTTAAATTGCTGTCCTGGAAATAGGATGGATTTCTTAATTTAGTAAGTTGTTTAGATACGGAAGCCATTTCCTGCTATACATCTTTATATAAATCAGCCGTGAGAGGCATGAAGACGGTTGGTGAGGCTCGAGCACTGCTTTTGTGGCCGTCATCAGTGCTTGTGGGTCAGGCAACTGTGAACTGCGGAGTGAAGAGGCAGACACATACACTGAGATAAGTGACTAATTGAGGGCAAATCCACTCTCGCGGTCAGAACAGTCCAGGTTCATATATCCAACACGGACAGATCGATAGGCAGACATGATAATAGAAACACAGAATACAGAAATCCAAAGCACTTCAAACAAACTCAAGCATACAAACAATCAACACGTCAAAACCAGCATACAAACAAATCAAACATACATCCAAAGATCTCAAACAAAGACCTGCAAACGCACAGGGGAAAACAGGGCTTAAATACATGAGGGTAAATGAGGGACAGGTGGAAACACAGGTGGAGACAATCAGGGGTGGAGTCACAAAACAAGAGGGCAAAACAAAAGCACATGGACAGGACTGGGAAGTAAACACAACAGGAGCACATGGACAGGACTGGGAGGGGCCAATCGTGACAGCAACAGGCACAACAAAATTTTCAACTGGAAAAATTATGTAATGTATTCTCAGCTGCATATTCAAAATAGATACTCAATATAATTGCATTTATTTTATTTTATTGCATATTACTAAGGCATTTGTCACTTTTCTTCTTCTTTATCTGTCACTAAAATCTTTATCTCAACAGCATGTTTTTATAAATATTTTACCAAAGTACATCAATAATGAAAGATGTGATGATGTGAAAAAGAAGTTGTCTTCTTTTGGGTTTCATAACATGTTTAATTAAGATGTAGCCTACTTGTCATTTTTCTTAGTACTTAGGTTTGTTTTCTTATTCCATTGTGCAGATGTATCTGCAAAAGATCCACCAGTCATCACCAGTTATGAGAATAATATCATTATAGCCACAGTAAATGCCAATGGGCCCATCAGTGTTTTCCTATTTGGGATTTGTTCTTTTGTAAGAACAGAATCTAAACACACTCAAGAGCAAAAAGGTGCAAACAATTCTGAAGTTTATCATGAACCTGACGTAGACCTTTTTTAGGACCATTCTCAATAACAAATTTAATGAAAAACTAACAGTGAATGTGGTCCATTGTAACTGTTTATGTTCTTGAGAGATTTCATTATATTGGTCGTCTGTGCTAAGGGATAATGCTGTCTACAACCATGTTTAGTAGTTTAAGTGTTGTTAATATCCCACTGTTTGGTTAAAGTTTCAACCGAAATATATGGTTAGTGGGTTATGACATAGATAGTAGGGGTCTAAACATGTCACAATACAATACAGTACATATTTTCTATTTTGCATCACGATATGAGACACTTTCTATTCAAGGAGCAAGGCACCCTATAACACAGAGTAGATTCATTTGGAATCCCAGTCTCGCCAGCTTAAAGAATAAAAACATTGCCTTTTTTTACATCTCTGTTTCTGGTAGCAGTATGTTGAAAGTTTGATTTTATATCTCAAAAAGTAGCTTCTTAAGATTTTTATTATGGCAAAATGATGTCTTATTTTTGTGACTGAATGTGTAAAAATAGTATCTTTTTTCCTTGTGATTTTAATTTTGTCGAAATGCAACAGGACACTTTCACAGTGTTAAAAACAATAAATGTAGTGCTAGCCTTTTTATTACACACCTGTATCCTTAAATACACATGTTTGCATGACTTTAGCTGACTGATGTTTAATAGTCAACACATTTTAGATGACTCCCCGATTGCTCCCCCAATTTCACTCAAAATCTGTGTCTTGTACTTACAATTTCATATTTTATTGTGTTTCCTGGCTACAGTTTCAGAAGTGATCTCTGCAGAAATAGAGGATCCAGCTTCTAGTAATTTGTAGCGCCATGCTCAAATACATTAAAGCTAGAATTATTAGTTCCAATCTTGGGAAGCTGGTTCCAGCAAGTTTGGTGATTTCCCTGCACAAACATACCTTCTAATTCTGATAACCAACTGATGGGATCAGTTAGGTAGTTTGTGTGTGGAGGGCCAGCAGTGCTAGAATAAGGCAGAATGGTGATCATCTTACTTTATTTCATTTCACACTGATAAATATTCAATCTCTTATCCAACAGCCCTGTTCATTTTTTTATCAGTTAGACTTATTTGAGTTAATTGACAAGTTTAGTGGCATATTTGAGTAGGTGAATTACCAAACTATGCTAGAAACTGGCTCACCATGAATGGTGTTGAACAACCCTGGTCTACATCAGGTTAATTGTATTTGGAATTGTGTTTGGCTTTTTATTATTGAAAATTGTAATGTCTCTTTTTGATTAATTGAGCAGTGTATGCTAAACTAAGACCATGACAAGTATGCTATTGTTCTCTCTGCAGCTTGCTCTACTGCAATATCACATATGAAGGCTGTGCCACTCTTGCTTCAGCTCTGAGATCAAAAACCTCAAACCTTAAAATCTTAAATCTGTCTGGAAACAAATTAGGAGATTTGGGAGTGAAGCTACTCTCTGCCGGACTGGAAAATCCTCACTGTAAATTGGAGACACTGGGGTAAGATCATCTCTCTGAGGGACAAAAATAGCCTTGTTCACAGTAAGTCATATTCTCTAATGCTAATGTTGAAGTTCAGACTTTAGATTCAGGTTCTCCTGCATGTTGTTTACATTCAGTCTTGTTTATTTATAATGTTGTCTCCTCTCTGTCCTCATGAATTACAGCTGTGTTTAGAAGATCTTGTAGTTGCGGTATGAAGGTATTTTTAAAGTTTTGTAGTAGTATTATGTTTTATCATCTAGCATAAGTTGACTCTTAATTCTGGTATTTCTAGTGTTTGTTCTTAAAGTCCTTGGTTCCTTGAGAAAGTATTTATTTTAGCTGTAGTGTTCTCTGCTTTTTATGTCAATCTTAATTATGAACACGCCTATGTCACCGGTGTCTAATCTTATCTTATCTTATTTTATAGGGCATTTTGACATTTTTGACCTCTTAGATTTAACTTTCTTTGAACTCGTCCTTTCTCACAATACACCCAATCAATTAAACTATCCAACAATTCATGGGCTAAAAAACAAATGGATTTTTTGATGGTGACTTATATTATGCACTAGGGCAGGACTTGTTTTTGTTGAAGTTACTGTTGAAGTGAAGTGTATGCTCTGAACATCATGGTGATGTTATTGTTCTCTTTGCAGACTGAAGTTTTGTATGATCACAGCTGAAGGCTGCGCTGCTTTTGCTTCAGCTCTAAAATCAAATCCCTCACACCTGAGAGATGTGAATTTGTCATGGAATAAACTAGGAGATTCAGGAATGAAGCTGCTCTCAGCTGCACTCGAGAATCCTTGCTGTAAACTGGAGATTTTGAAGTAAGATAATCTCTCAGACTCACAAATGACCTGGACCTGGTGTTTCTTAACAGTAACTTGCAATATAAGAATACATAATAAGAGGTTATATAATACATGGCAATATAATACAGTCTTCACGTATTTACTTCTGTGGAATCAGCCATCCTTTTAAAATGTAGAGAATCTAATTTTTCTTTCTGCAGGCTGTGGGCTTGTAATGTCACCAATGAAGGCTGTGCTGCTCTGGCTTTAGCTCTGAAATCAAGCCATTCACACCTGAGAGAGCTATATCTGTCTCAGAATGATCTAGGAGACTCTGGAGTGAAGATGCTCTCTGTTGGACTGGAGAGTTCTCACTGTAAACTGGAGACTCTGTGGTAAGGTCATCTTTCTGACTTACAAGTGGCATAGCCCTTGTATGAACAGTTTTATGAACAGTAAATTCATATAAACATGTTGCTCACAGAAGCTTGTACAGCACAATTACAAAGTTGCGTTGCTTGATGGTCATGAGCCCTATGGGTCTTATTATACTCCTTAAAAGTAGTTTAACTCAGTGCAACAATCCATTCCCAATAAATATGGAAAGATTTCACCAGATTTACTAAGCATGGAAATGGGTGGTCACATGACACCGGTAGAACCCATGCTTAACATTACTGCTCAGTGAAGTGTCAAAAACTCAAACCCTTTGTTTTTAATAAAGGTCTGCAAACCACCACCACCAGTCAATGACTTCCAGCTCTGCCATCATCTTTCCTTTACTGCATTACTTTAAATCCAGAGCCAAACCACTAAAAGCCGTAGACTGTCAAGGTTTAAATATTACACTGAGAAGGCAGTCAATTTAACATATTTATCCTCTTTTTCACATAGGCTAACATTTCCTGCATAATCTCATTTCATTCATTATACCTTTTAACTGGAAAACAGTGATTAGTGAAGAGTAAGTGAACTGGAAGCAAACATGATAAATCCAGTAAATTAGTCAAAATGGACATTTGAAATGGTTATATTCTATTCTATATGATCTAAGCAATAGTGCAGTAAGACACAGTATAAGAAGTAAATTTATCCTGAACTCCAGATAAATTTTATCTTATATGTGCTATATCTGTGCTTAGTCCAGTCTGCTGGATGACACTGCAGTGATTAACATCACCAAAACAACTGAGTTTAGGAAAAGGGACAACTAAAACATGGCAAAACTTTTTTCAAAGGTCATAAAAAGAATGTCATTGTTGTTTGTTTCACAATACTGGCAACAGCAGCACAGTGGTGGAGCAAACTGGATGCTGATTTTTTTGGAAACACGGGCACCTGAAGAATTGTAATTGAATCCAGACATACAACAAAACCCCAATGGTGAAAATACACCATTAGAAATGTTATTGTTCATGATATAGTGACATTAATGCAATTACATTGATATCTTTAACATGCCTTTCCTTAAATTCTATAAAGATGGGCTTTCCCCCAAGTTTTTAAAACAATTATAAGCCTCAACACAACCCACTCCCTACCTTGCTGAACTAATCTGTGCATGTCATTGTTCCTCCCTCAGGTTGCAGTACTGTAAGGTTACGGATGAAGGCTGTGCTGCTCTGGTTTCAGCTCTGAGATTGAACCCTTCACACCTGCAAGTGCTGGATCTGTCTGGGAATTACCAGATAAGGGCAGAATGCAAGCTGCTGTTTGATCTTAAAACTGATAAACATTTCGGACTACAAGAAATAAGGTAATTATTGCTTCATACACAAACAATAATTATAATTGCGTATAGACTCAAAATATGGCAGGCCAGTTTCACAGGCATGGATTAAGCTTGGGCTTGGACAAATTACAATGTCAGTGGTGATTCACCACTGAATGTCTTTTTTATGCTTGATCTACATTTAGGAAACTAGCAAATAAAAAAAGACAGCAATGATTTGCAAATGCTTATTTTTCCACTAATTGTATTTATTTATTTATTTATTTATTTTTGTATGTAGACCATTTAATAAAGTCAATAAGGTAAAATATAAAATATCTGTTATTTGTGCTGTCTTCAATTAAAAGTCTGTAAAAGACAGTTTACAAATCATTGCTTTCTGGTCTTATTTGCATGTTATCTACTGTCTGGCTAACCATTAAATAACTATGTTTTGAAAGTAAAGTTTTGTTTCTCTGTATTGAATGCTGCTTTTTGGTGCCTTGTTGTCCTTGCAGACTGTGATGTTGATAACTATAATTGACTACAGAACAAACCAAGTCATGAAGGAGATGGGAGTGATTTCTGAAAGCGTACGAGTGCCACATTTGTGCCAGCCTTATCTGTACTTCACAACTAGAGATCATCCTTTCCAGAGTTGTGACCTCGTCACCATTGTGACCTGTGATTGAACTCACCTGTTCCTCATTGTTGGCTCCCTTCCTTTTCGCACTTCTGTATTTGACGCAGAGGTAGTCATTATAGTAGAGAAAATATTACAGTAGTGGCAGTGTTTTCTAAGGCGAATGTAAAGAAAGTCATCCTTTATAAAGTCTCTAATGTAGAGGGTTCAATTATTGATGTCCTTAATAAGGAATTTACCCACTTTTTCCATGAGTTGTTACTTTGGTGGAGTAGTTTTCATTTTCAGAGATGAATGAGCTTAACAAGCTTTTCTTTGAGTATTACCTGCTTGACAACAAAGGATAAAGATCTCATGGCAAGTTACTCAATGAGGTTAGCTAACATGAGCTTTCTAAAGTAAACTAGAGTATAGTCAATGTTGTGAAGGGTGGGAGTAAAGTTCACATGCCCATTTACATTACATGCCCTTAGTGGTCATAATATGTTTCATTTGAATGGTGACTGCCCATGGTTTAACTGGGTAGTGAACAGGGCTTTGAGACTGAGGAGATTTAGGTGGTGGTGAAACAGCCCAAAACTGAACCCAGTCTTGAAGCAATCTCTAAACGAGGCTTGTCATCGACTGTCATTTCATGAAAACACAAGCGTTAGTACAAGCATCAACTTCAAGTGCTGTATTTTCACTCTGGTACTCAGAATAACATCACCAGCTCTTGCTTTTTTTATCTTGGTTGGATCTTCTGTTTTTGAGATCTAGACTTCCTTCTTGTTTTTAATTAAACTCTGCATTAGAATCCCTCTTTCAATGATTCTCTTTTTTTAAGATAATGAGGTGCAGAGAAGCAGTTTACTCTTACTGGAGCAAGCTGAATCTTCTACCATTATTATTAGTTAAGGAGACTCACTCAAGCCAATTTTTGATCACATGTTATAAATGAAGTGTTTGTATTTTAAAACTATCACTAAACAATCTCAAGTACAAAAAAGTTGGGACATGTGAAATGCTAATACAAACCAAAAGCAGTGATTAGTCAATTCAGTTTGACTTGTATTACATTGAACTTCATTGTTTTTTTGTAAATATACATTCATTCAAAAAACAAACACAGTTCCTTAAATGTTTTGGACAGTATGTGAAATGTGTATAGAACTGTCTCCCATTGAAAATGTTTTGTCTTATTAAACACAAAATATGAAGGTCCTGTATGATTACGCAGCTGTAGCTGTATAGTAACAATGGCAAAAAAATACACATAGGCTCCTGTCCAAACTTTTTTTGGAACTTTTTTTTGGCATCAAATTCTGAGCATATATTTAGAAAAACTGGAAAGCTCATAAGGAAAAAAAATAAAATAGTGTTTATGTGCTGTTTTCAGTTCATGTACATGTTAAACTGAATTTACTAACTGTCTGTTTTTATTAGTATTTTATATACTGTCCTAGCTTTTTAGTGACTGGTTATTGTATGATATCTGCAACACATTCCAAAAAAGTTGGGACAGAAGCATGTTTAACACTCCATTACATCACCTTTCCTTTTAACAGCACTTAATAAATGCTTGGCGACTGAAGACACCAACTGATCTAGTTTGGAAAACAGTTTTTTTTCTGTCATCTTTCTGCTTTACAAGTCTATATCTGTGAAACCATAAAGAGCTTTTGTCATCGTATTTTGAGTGTGAGTCATTTTGAAAAGGAGTTTTGGATTGCAGACAGGTCAGTCTAGCACCCGCACTCTCTGATTACACAGTCACACTGTTGTTAACATACAGAATGTGGATTGGTTTTGTTGTGTTGAAATAAGCGTAGGTGTCCCTGAAAAAGACATAGTCTAAAAGGCAGCATATTGCTACAAAGTGTGTTCAGTAATGATTTGATTCAAAATCTCTGTAGCTCCGAAACCAATAAGTCTAAAGTTTTGCACAATATGGACACTATGACTTTTATTTGCTGAAAGTATTACGAACATTTGATATGTTCAGTTGATAACTTTTGCAGAAATCAGGTGATGTGACATGAACTTACCCTTAGAGAGAATTTCAAGATAATACCCCTCATTATGGACCTCCAGATCTCACAAACCACAATGCTCACTTGGGCTCCACAAGAATTGTTGGTGTTTGCATTTCACAGCTAGAGAATAAAGAAAGAAATGTTGAGACTTTAATAGCCAATGAAATGCTTTTGATGGACAGCATAACACATCTGGACCACAACTATGCATCAGAGATCCTTAACAGGCAGAGAGAACAAGCAGAAGCTCCAAAATGACCATTGAGCCCCTACATGTCTTCTGAGGTTTTATATGAAATGTTGATAGTGAAATAGTGGCAATTCCACACAAGGTTTTCTTTGAGTTCTTTGGGTGCTACTTTATACATTCACTTTCTTACATATAGTTTATGCATTCACTTATTAAACTCATGCAAAAGGACAGGTGGTCTTTTTATATTTGCAGCAACTTTTTATCAGAATATTTAGAAAATTCATAATTTGCAATCTAGCAGAAATCTGCTTTAAATTTAGACTTACTGTTTTTCCCTCCACAAAAGTATGTGGCTTTCACAATAAAAGTCCCAAGTACAAAAATAATGCTACAGTCATCCCTTGCTCATCTAGAAATACCTCGCAAATACAGTTATGTATACATGAACGTGTGATTTAGTGTGACCATAGGGATGGAAGTGTAGCTCTTAATAAAATAATCACAACATATAAAAAAGTGGTAAAACTCACATAACAAACTCCTTAAACTTTAAGGATTTTCTAACAGTCCCACAAATTTTGCGACTCTCAGTCATAGGAACCTCTCTGTCGGAATGGGGAAGGTCCTCTGAGCTTATAGATGACCGACTTGTGCTATTACAGAGGAACCACTGGACAGGTTAAGTGGAGGGCCTCTGAATGTGAAAATCAGTTTTCCAGCCATGGGCATAAGCCACTGCGTGCCCAGGGTGGCTGTTGCTTCTAACCCCATTCCCGAACAGATGAATCCGATGACTGCAAGAGCGTTCAAAGAGTATTTAAAGAGAATGATGTGTATGTAAGTGAATTATCTACTATTGTCATCATGTCTTTATTAGTATAACATTGTTTAAACTGGGCATTAACTGGGTAAAATCTTTGAAGCTTGTGATAGTGTGACCTCGCTCACTATGTTTGTTAACAAGGTGGCCAAGCCAACCGTGCTCAGCTCACATAAGTTAACTGGAGAACTGTACAAATAGTTGTGACTGTGTACTCAGCAGATGCGCTTGTCAAACAGTCCACCTGCCAAGATTTGACCCTTTTTGAATCACTGCATTGAAAATTCACTACTTGAAGCATCATTCATCGCACACATGGGTGACATCTGGTGGTGAAGTGCATGTTGTGCGTTTAATGATGACACTAAACTGTACTTTTTAGATGTGCTGCACCTGCATGCACATTTAAATAGACTGTTTTTCAGAAATTTTGCTTATAATAATAATAATAATAATAATGACTATACATAGCCAAAATGAAAAAAAGAAATGATGCCTCTTGACAGGTCAAATACTGTGATGTATGTTTTCACTTTTTATATGAAGATAAATAACAAATTTTCCAACTCATGTGGAAATTGTGATCTTATACAGTGAAGTGAGTCGGTTTGGGATATAATTAAGAGATGCATGAGACAGATGTGCTATTTTGTTCATATTATTTAAACACCTCAGTGTCCCTGCTGGACTGAGAATAACCCCCCCAACCAAAATATCCCGATAACAACGTCCTGTGACCACTGAAGAAGGACTAGAGGATGACCAACACAAACTGTGCAGCAATAGATGAGCCATCGTCTCTGACTTTACATCTACAAGGTGGACTGACAAGGTAGGAGTGTCTAATAGAGTGGACAGTGAGTGGCCCCATATATAAAAACTCCAGCTGCACTGCTGTGTCTGATCCACTCGTACTAGTGCAACAAACGCTAACACACCACGCCAGTACAACTGCAGTTCTCAGAATGATCCACGACCCAAATAATACCTGCTATGTGATGGTCCTGTGGGGGTCCTGACCACTGAAGAACAGGGTCAAAGGGTGAAACAAAGTATGCAGAGAAACAGATGGACTACAGTCTGGATTTGTAGAACTACAAAGCCCATCTATATGATATGTGGAGCTGATAAAATAGACAATGAATGTAGCTACAAGGAGGTGGACTTAATGAAGTGGCTGTTTAGTGTATAATAATAAGAGAAAGATTTAAGATGAACATCAATAATTTAGAGATTAATTGACATATTTACGTTTATCATCGCTCCAGCTGGTTTCCTGATATGTTTAATCTGTAATGAGGAACTGAAAAACACTAAAAAGTCACGAAGATTGTCAGTTTCACATTCACCAGCTTCTTGTTCGAATTTTCCCATTCCACTTTAAATGGCACAACAGTTCGCTACATAGTTAGCTACATTCTTGCACACCAGGCATCACTTAAGATGGAACGGGGAAATTCGAACAAGAAGTTGGCCGGTGAGAGGCGACTTCAGCCGTGTAAAAAGTCAAACGTTGAGAGACATTTTACAAGAAACTGTTCTAATTTTAAGGAAACGTTTCCTGATGGAGATGCAAGGAAAACATCTATAGCTGAGGTAAAGCTAAAATTAGAGCAAA
Source organism: Pygocentrus nattereri (assembly GCF_015220715.1). Taxonomy (NCBI): domain Eukaryota; kingdom Metazoa; phylum Chordata; class Actinopteri; order Characiformes; family Serrasalmidae; genus Pygocentrus; species Pygocentrus nattereri. Next base: position 20,680,003 of record NC_051211.1, read on the forward strand.
GTAAATCTGTGTTTTTGTTTATATTAGCTAAATGTGTTAGTCTATGCTAGGACATTAGCACATACTGAGACATATTTGCAGCCAAGATGAAAAAAAATTAGTTCAATAAAATGGACATAAAATGTTGTGGTTCCCAAGATGGTTGTTGAAACTTGACAAAATAGCTCTTCTTAACATGTGGGATGCCGACCCCTGTACTAGCCTATTGTTGTTCAAGAGATGAGATCCCAGTGCATTTTTTTCAGTTTAAGTGTTGAAAGAGGTTGAACAGATGAGGTTGATACAAGCCTGCTAGGAGGACATGAGGTAATCATCATGATTACAAAGTTTTTTTTCTGGGAGGGAAAAATCTGCAATGGAATGATTCAGAAAAAAGAAAGAGAGAATAAAGGGGATGATGCTCAAGATTCGGCCGAAATAGGGAGAAAAAGGGTGGAGAAGGAACAGATGGACTTAGGCGGATTAAGAGGAATCTGGGTGAGTTTGTGATAGAAACTCATTCAAGAGAATGTGATGAAGACAGGAAGGAGAAAAAGAAAGGAGAAGAGAATAACAGGAGGATGGAAATGTAAAGTCTGTCTAAAAAAGGTATGTTATTTTTGACTGTTTGTGAATAATTCTTTAGGAAAAGAGATGGAAACGGAAGGATAAATGGGTCAGTAGAGCTTTATGCATGAGTGATGGAGACATTTAGTGTTACTAAATGTAGCACAGTAAGATTTTTGCCTTTGCACTCATATTGAAATATACATTTTCAAAAAATATAAATTTTCTACACGTTTGTAATCCCTTGCTGCATTAACTTCTTTTGTTATTTTATGTGCAGTAATACATTGTCAGAAAAACTGGTTTTAATGTCCAACTGTATCTTAGATAGGTTTTTCCCTGTAGGCACATATTTGGACTTAACCTGATGTTTAAAGCAGAGCAGAAGGCTGGAGGTGACAGAGGGTGTGTGGAGTGAATGCAACTTAAAAAATATAGTTGCAATGGATTATGGTACAATTATGTTCAACCCTGCCTAAAGGTACTGAAATGTACCCTTGAGGCTATCACCCCAGTGACATCACCTTTCAGCACCTTTTATTCTGAGAGTGTATCTTATGCAATGCAGATGAAAATATAACATCATTTTTAAATAGTAGATAGTAAAATGTATTAAAATGAATGATGTTTTATTTTATGTGAGAATTCTAAACAAGCAGTACACAGCATTCTGTAATCATCCACGGACAGATAATTTTGTCATTATCTGCCTTTTGATCTCCACCTCTTATTCTGATTCTTATCATTTTATCGCTACAGCTCCATTTAAATTTGTATTTACAGCTACCCACAGCCCAACTGATTATTTACAACCTGTGGAGTAACTTATTAGAATCATTTTTTGCATGTGTCTACCACCAAACTGCTTTTATATAACTGCAATCCGTTTGGTGGTGTTGCGTGTCCACATTCAGTTTAGCTCTGTGACTGTTTGAGATTGGAGCAGCCAACTTCAAATACTTTTAATTTACTTGTTTTGCTCCATCCATGCTCTGGTTCAAAGACTCAAAAATAAACAACTGTGTTTTAATTGAACATAAATCACCATGTTAATGAATTTATTCAGTATATTTTTATAAGATGCTAAGGAGGATTATAAGATTTAAGGAGATTTATAAGATTTAAGGAGGATCTTTCATTTTATTTATCCTGCTGTGTTATTATTATTATTATTACCATACTAGATAGACAGAAAGATGGATGTATTTTATTTTTCTGCATCATTTGAGCACAGCAGCTGCCCTTTAAAATTAATTTTAAATAAAATTCATTTTAAATTAGATGCAAAGCTTGTTTCCACCCACTGCTGCACAGTTACTATTTTAAAGACACTTGTTTTTCTTTGGACAGTGATGATATACATTTTTTTCTGGGACATGAGGTTCTGAATAAAGTATTAATACCATACAGGTAAGACAAGAGACAACAAATTGAGGATGGCATGATATTTAAAACAGACAAACAGCAAAACCAAGCAAAGCAGCCAAGATTGAAGACACACCACAATAAAGTTATAACAATTTAAAATCAACAATTTAATTTATAATAATAAATATGAGAGCACTCTAACACTGCAAATATTGCATTTCTTCTCCTTATAATGACTCCTTTTTGCCATCATGAAGGAAAGAATAATGAAATAACTCCTAACAAACTCATAATGGACTTTATATCTAATTCTGACGCAAACTGCTATCTCACACTGATCTCTCTGGTTTCATCTCTTGGTTCAGGTGTCTTGGCCAGCTGCTGAAAACAAAGGATGAATAGACAGAACAGACGTACCTTTCTCTGAGAGACCTAAATCATAAAGGATTAAAAAGAAACGGCAGTAGTGCTTGAGACGTGGAATGAGTAAGAAACAGGAGAAATCTTAATCACCCCAGGAAACTAATCTCTCAAAGTACACAAAGGAGGAGGAGAAAGTACAGACGGAGAAGATTAGACAAATGAATGATTGTGTAATGGCATAATTGTTCAGGACCTTCTTCACAGTGACACAAGCATGAGTGAGAAGTGACACCTCACGGTACATTCTCCTGAACGTTCTTCATAACAAAGAACTTTGAGGATCCATCAGTCATGAGCTGATGGTTAAGTGACTCGAGTAGAAGAGTCTCAGTCTGTGGACATTAATGCCATTGCTTCTGAGATCCATCAGCACTTTGGCAACACTTATGGATGGTGTGCTGATGTGCAGCATCCAGCTGGAAACAAACTGAAGCCCGTTGCCATCTCAGCACATCTGTCTCTTCTCTTGTCCTCCCTCTCTTAATCCACAGCTCTTGTTCCACAGCTTTTCTGACCTTTGCTATTCAGCTTGTTTACTTCTTCAGCTCCTCTGTTTATTCCTCTGCTGTTTACACCACTCCTCCTCTTGATATTAAACCTCCTTCAATCTGGTCCTGAGAGCCCTCTAAATCCGCCTGTGCATGACCTGCACAAACAAGCTCCGCCCACATCACTCAGTGCATCTCACACCACTGTGTCTTCCTATCTAGTTTCCTTTGCTTTGCTCTCTTTCCTCTGAAACCCTGTAGAAGACTGTACAATGTTTCTTCTCAGGACTGACCACATCCCTTCTGCTCTTTATACCCACCAGTAGAAAAACATCTGGCCTTTGTTTTCTGTCTCCCTTTTCCTGTCTCATTCCATCATGTTGGAGCACATGTCCAGGCGTAATCGTTCCCTGCTGTCCCTCTCTCTAACCTCTCTGGCCCTAACTCTCTCCGTGCTGGCCTTCTGCACCTCTTACTGGTGTGAAGGAACCCACAAAGTGGTGAAACCTCTCTGCCTCTCTCCTGTAAAAATGAAGAACTGTGGCCAGAACAACAGCCAGCCCTACACTACTGGTAAGAACAATTCTTACAGAAATACACTCTTAAAAAACCAAGGTTCCTCAATGGTTCTTGGCTTGGATGTTTGACTCCAATAACCTATCATTGGTACAGGACCTTTATGTTATGTGGAGGTTTTTAAACATACACATCCCATTTGCAAAACTCAGTGACAAACTGAAACTGTCATCGATACATACTTCAAAAGGATGGTTCTCCAAGGGTTCTTTACTAATGGCAATGGTTCTATTTAGAACTATCTATGTGGAATGCTTAAATGTTTCTCTGCATGGTGAAATGGTTCTTCACAGTGAGGAAAAATGTGTTGTAGGTGGTTCTTAAAAAAACAATTCTACATTATTCTGCACCAAAAAGGATTCTGATATTGTTACAATGTCAAGCTTGTAACAGTACAATCTCTTTTGGTGCTGTTTAGAACCATTTTCAAAAATGTCAATGAAAAACCTTCTACCACACATTCTCCATCAATCTGAAGAACCATTTCACCATGCAAAGAAATGGCATGAAATGGAGCTAAGTAGAACTCATGGTTCTAAATAGAACCATTGCCTTTACTAAAAAAACCCTTGATGAACCATCTTTTTTGAGTGTGAGGCCTTCAGTTGAAGCCATACATGTCAGTGCTCAGTCAAAGCTTGAAGCAAAAACCAATTTCTACCATAATGCTCATTTCTGCTAGCATCCCTATGGCATTCTCCTAGTTCATTGACGCTAAGCTAAGTTTCACAATGATTCAGGAGAGAGCTCTGGTGTAGAGCTGTCGCTGGTGTCCATTTCAACCTATTCAACCTATTCAACAACCCATTTACTAGGCTGCTGATTTTCTTCAATATCAGTAACATATCAAGGGCTTCCAGGAGGCCTAATGTGACATTTTTTCCTCACAACATTGATCCCGCCTGTTGGAAATTAAAACATGATTAGTTGATTCCATGCCAGTTTGTGATTATGCTAATGGTTCATGCAACACATTAGGCGTTCTCTTCAGATCTTGAAATGTTAACCAATAGCAAAGCTTGGTTAACTGTATTTACCTAGGTAGCACTGAGTAAAACAATTCCTGATTGGCCAATTTCCCACTAGATTTGGAAGAATTGAACCTTTTTGTTTCCATCTAAAACAAGGAAACAAGAATAGTACTGTCAGAGTTGTTGATTTGTCTTTATCATTACTATCTTAATTAATACCATTATTACTATCTTAATTAATGCTTTGAGTTTAAATAGATCATAACATAGTCTTCGTAAATGTCTATGGTCTGAATACTTTATAGTTTTTGACACCATGTTACACCATAGTTTTAACACCTTCTTACGTGCCTATAAGAATCTACAAACACATTCATAACATGCTATAATGCATCCATAAGGCATCATAAACATGGCCTTTAATATTTATAAATATTTACAAATATTCATAAAAAACGCATTTCACTTTGTAGCAGTGTATATTATGCATTATGAATTTTTTAACATAATGTTTTATAAGCAATGTTAGATTTTTCCAAAGAAACTCTGAGCTTGTAGAGAGCATTATGACTAACAAATCTGCCTAGTCATACACACAGAACACCTTTATGTACTTGCTATTAAGGGAACAGATTGTTATTAATAGATGTAATATTATAACCCCTTTGAGCTTCTAAGCTGTATTTGACAGCTCTAAGTAAAGTGAGACATTTTATACTAAGGCCTCCTCCAGTGTGATTGAGGCTTCAAGCTGACTAGCAGAATACTAGCAGAAATTAGCATCACTGTAGTAATCAATCAAATAATTCACTCCATAGTAATTCATTCTCAGTGTGATGTCACAGAGGTTTCAGGGAAAGGGCCTGATGGGTCCTTGAGTTTAAAATAACTCTGGGCAGAATAACTTGTTCTGGGCTGGCATCAAAATATTCAGGACTAAAGTGCAGAAGGACCAGCCCTAAGGCCTGTGGTGAGAAGGCCTCCATGCAGGTTCCATGCGGCAAGTAAACCTATATGTCTCACTTTACATAGAGCTGACAAATAACTGACAATCTTATATCTTATATCATATCATATTATGTTTTCTTTGGCACAATAACAGTACCTGCATTGTAATATGTTAAGAATGTGTTTGTAGATGCTCTTAGAGATGCTCTTACATTGTATTCATAGAAAATGTTACTGTTTTTTAAATAGTGTTTTTGTTGTGGGACTGCAGTTTGAAATAATTCAGTAGAGTGGTATATATATCAAAGGTACTGTGGCAAAAAGCATTATGGACCACTTTAAAATTGATGTTATATCCAAAATAGTTATAAATGGATATAAATTGTTTTCGAATAAAACTGTTCACGACTGTTGGAGAAAAAAACCTTGTATTTCCAAAAAGGCCTTTTACAGGAAAAAATTTTAAATATAAATTTCAATATAAGTCATTTTGGACTGTTTGTTTTAAAATTTTTACACAAAGTGAATGGCAGTTGGCATTTTCAAATTATGTAAAAATTGGACATTTGAAGTTTTGTTTCCAGAGCCATGAAATAAAAGTAAAAAGATTTGCTTTGTTGGCAGTGAGTAATGTGGTATCAATTGGACGATCCTTAGCATTAGCATATTTGTTTGCTGTTTCATTTTACAATGATATGAACTTGGTTGGATGTTTTAGTAAAAAAACAGGAGAAAAATAAACTTTGCAGGTATGAATCCAGGCGCCCAATCTTGGTCCTAGAGATCTATCTCCCTGCTGAGTTTAGGGTTTTATATAGCACTAAAAAGGGTACTTCTATTGTAACAAGCTTAATGTTGTAAAGATAGAAGAACCCTTTTTGGTGCTATATAGAGCCCTTCATAGAACCATCTACAGCACATTCTCAATTAATCTAAGGAACCATTTCATGATGCGAATAACTCTTTAGGTTTCTTTGAATGTTCATGGTTCTGTATAGAACCATTTTCCTTAGAACCCTTGAAGAACCATCTTTTTTAAGAGTGTATTAATGCTGGGTAAAATATATTGTGGCTTCTATATACTCTATCAGGATTTTTGTATGTATATTTCTTACATGTGAAATACTGTATGTTCATACTCACAAACATTAATCCATTTTTTGTCCACCTCAAACCTGCACACAGAGAGTCCCACACCAGACCCCAAAAAGTCTGAATCCAATGTGACATTGTCCCCAAAGCAGAAGGAGGAACAAGCCCTTATAAGAGCAAAGAAACTGGCCAATGCAGTCCACTACATCTGGGAGACAGGAGAGGACAAATACATGCTTCGATACTTTCACACTGGTTTCTGGTTGTCGTGTGAGAAACACAATGAGAGTGAAGGTAAGAGCTCTAGATCTGTGCTCGCTAAGATGTAAATTTCAAATTTATCTTGTCAAAGTAACATTAATAAAATAATAATTTTCAAAACCAAAGTAAGTTATTTAAAGATATTTTAAGGAAAATGAAAAACGAGACACTGGATGCATATGTATTCAAACCCTTTGGAAGCTCCAAGCTTAGATGAAAAACATTCTTAACAAAGACTAAATAATTTTCTGCTTGTAATGTTAAAGAGAATGGAAACTGAAGAATATGATATAGTTATAGAAATAGTCATTCCAATGTATAAATTCAAACCAAAATCAAACCAGACTCAGAACTGAGCATCTGAGCATAATTTACACTTGTGAGGGACACCACAGAGAGCCCAGTACTAAATGATGACAAGATTTTGAATGTTATGGCAGACTTTAAAGAAAACATGAGTGACTCGTCCCAGATGTGGGAAATGTTTTGCGGTTGAACAAGGCCAAGATAGAGCTTTTTATCCAAAATTGAAAGCATTGTGACAGGTACAAACCTTACATTGTATATCAGATATACTATATCTTTCCTTCAATGAAGTATGGTGGTGGCAGTATTGTGCTGTGGGGATATTTTTCATCAGCACGACTGGGGCATCTTGATAAAAAAGAAATAAATAAGTAAATATGGGAAAGTACTGTAGGAGAACTTTTCAACAGTATAGTGATACCATGCAAACACACAGTTAAAACAAAACTGTGGCTCATAAAACAAAAAGTGAATGTCCTGCATTGGTCAAAGTACTGACCTCAAATCTACTCAGAATCTGTAGCACTATAAAAAAACATTGCTGTCATCCACAAACATCCAAAGAACCTGGTTCCAATCTGGTGAGATTAATTGGAAAAGAATCTATAGGCCTACCTTTTGTTCTTGAAAGCATTTTTAAAGTACTGAATTAAACTGACAAACAACCAGCACAAGCACCACATATTTATCTATTTTAACCACAAACATTTTTCAAATATTTTCAAAAGCTTTAAGCTTCTTTTTTAATAACAGTCACTGATATTGACCATTTTTTAATTCTTTACAAAATAATTTCACCACTCACAGAGTCTGTTCATCAAGCCATCAGGAGCATCTGAATATGCCATAACAAACCAGCTCTCGGGGCCCATCAGATGATCCACATTTTAGCTCCATCCTTTTGTATTGTGATTTGGGTTGGAGCAAAAATGTGGACCCTTTATAGAGGCCCTGAAGAAAAGTTTGAAGACCCGTGGAATGTGAAAATCAAGTGGGTCTCTGCACAGTATATCATCAGTGGTCACAGGAAACTGTTGGCTGGATATTTTTGGTGTGTTGACTATTCTCAAAACTCCAGCAGCACTGATGTGTCTGATCCACTCGTAGCAGCTTAACCCACTCTAACAGAACACCACTATGTTAGTGTCACTGCAGTGCTGAGAATGATGCACCACCCAAATAATATCTGCTCTGTGGTGGTCCTGTGGGGGTCTTGCTCATTAAAGAACAGGGTAAAAGGGGGCTAACAAGGTGTGCAGAGGAACAGTTGGACTACAGTCTGTAATTGTAGGTGCACCTATATGGTACGTAGAACTGATAAAAGATTAAATGGACATCAATTGTAGACTGGAGATTCATTGCCTAATAAGCAACCTTATAAAAATAAAAAACCAAAAGAAGAACCTGATCTTTTTAATACAACTTTGGCATCATTGTATGTGTGAGAGCTTAATGGACTGAGCCAGAAACCAGATTACAAGGCACATCTGCTTGCAACTCACTGGCATTTGGCCTTCTCTTCTTTTTGTAACACCGCTGAGACTTGTGTCCGACAACCTCTTCCAAAGCGTATTCTAAAATCAAAAATACTTTTGGTTTTATCCAAATGTTGACAAGAACACATTAACAAATGGTTTTAAAAAATTATTTGAAAGCTTATCATTGGGTTTGAAATCTAAACCGAAAAGTGTCTTTCATTCATTTGTTCCAGGAGAAAAATGCCGAAGTTTCATCGAATTGACTCCTGGAGAAACGCAAGGTAAAAATATTCTCCAGGTGTATGAATTTTACAGGGCAATTGTAAAGGTATATGGTTTCTTAAAACTACAGTTACTTTATAATTATAAGACTGTATATCACCAGAATGGCTTCATGAATTTGTGCCATAGTGTGACGTAACAATATTCTGGTAACAAGCTGGAACAACTTACATTCCTGCTTTCTTTCTGGCCACCTTTAGGGGTTCTTTGGCTATCTGTGGTCTCAGAGTTCATGTACATCACTCTGCTGGCCATGGGATTCCTCATGATGTTGGTGGAGATGCTGTTATTGTGCTTAAATAAGGAGATGTACTCACTCAAGATCAATGCCTTTGCTGCCATTTGCACCGTTCTGTCTGGTGAGGTGACTCGTTTCAATGCCTTAGTGACAGTGAATAAGCCTTAAACTGGAGTTTAATGCTTCACTCTTTAAATAAAGGTTCCTGGATGGTTCTTGTCTTGAAAATATGGTTCTCAAATTGGTAATATATATATTTTGTGGAAGTTCTTTACACTAACAGATCTCTTTTACAAATAACCATCCACCATCATCTATAAAGAACCATGCACTGAAAGGTTCTTTAAGGAACCAAATGTGGTTCTTCTATGGTATCACACAAAGAGCCATTTTTGACACTTTTATTTTGAAGAGTGTTGATTTGGGAGGATTGGCTGGGTACAGAAAAATCCGGAGCTCAGCCCAGAGCAATGTAGGATTGATTTGAGAGATCGTCCTTCCAGAGGTTTTATTGTAAATCAGTCTTTGTGCAGTTGTTCCTTTTTATTTAATGTGTATCTGTACACTTAAAAAAAGAATGAAATTGCTTTTGGGGTTAATCGGTTTGCTCTCATTGCTTAAAAAGGGGGAAATCCACCAATTTTTCAAAACCTCTGCATAGCTCAGTCATTGGGGTGTTAACAAAGCCATTCAAAGTGGTTTGGTGTGAAATGCTGCATTGATTTCTACACAGCGGTGGTCACGAGAACTAAGAATGGCAATGTTTTCAGCACAAATATAGTGTTTTTCTTTATTATCCAAAATCACCAGTGAACATGCACACGTCCTTTTATGTAACAATGGTGGTAAGTCTGGAAAAAATCGATTTTTTGGAGACTATTTTGCCTCATAATGCTCTTCTAGTATCTCTCTGCCGTTATTGTATTAAAAACATTTTAAGCAAAAGATTGTTGCAAATATATTGTAAAACAATGTGTCAGATTCAGATATCAAGCAGCGTATCCATGACAGCTTCGTGTATTAACTGTGTGTAAGGCTTTTAGATGTCTGGTTCCTTTCACCACCACTATGAACAATTCTCACTCTAAAATTCTCTAGAACTAAACCACTCTGAATGACTGTTTACATCGGAACTATGTAATAATGCAGAAATTTAGAAAAATTCCCCTTTAACAAATACATACGTCACTGAAACTGAATTAGTTGTGTTGTTTCAATGAAATTAAGTGAGTTCTCAGACTTACCTGTGTTAGTTTGGTCAGTGGAATCTTTTCCCATCGGCTCCTGGCATCAGCTATTAGTATAGTGATTTACTTGTTTTACTCCAGCTTTATGTTGTCTTTCCCCTGAACTGCCTTCCATTGTCTTATTCCACACATCTTTACAGCTACTTAATGCACTTAATACTCTGTCAAACTTTTCATGCCTAAAATGAACAAGAAATAATGTTTTAATTACAAAAGTTTATACTAAAACAAAGCATTATAAAGCAGTCTTGGTCTTTTTGTGGACTGATAAACATTGTTCTGCAGTGCCCTGCAATTTTGTATATTTTGCAGTTGGTCTCAAATGAATGTTTTTTTCCAAAAAGTAATTTCTCTTAAAATTGTATTTTTATTGTATTTCTTATACTTCATATGATACGTTAGCAGAATGTAGCTGTTATATGAACATTTTATTTGATGTTTATTAAACTTGACATTTTTTTAAAACAGCCACTTTACTTAGAGGAATTACACTGTAGTGGATTTGCCTTTTTTTACAGAAACTCAGGCATCCATGCATTTAATCCTTTGCTCTCTAATCGTGTCTACTTCTCTTTCTTGCACGCACTCTCTTTCTCTCTCTCGTTTTCTGTCTCTCTCTCTCTGTCTCTCTCTCTTTCTCTCTCTCTCTCTCTCTTTCTCTCTTTCTCTAATTTTTTCTCTCTGAAATTGAATGTTATTGTATTCCATGTTTTACATTTAAAGTCCTTCTCCTTCTTTCAGGAATGATGGGAATGGTGGCTCATATGATGTACACTACAGTGTTTCAACTGACTGTCAGCATAGGCCCTAAAGACTGGAGACCACAGACCTGGGACTATGGCTGGTCTTTTGCGTAAGACGTCTATATGTTGTATGAAGAAATCTAGATGTTTTGTTATAACAAATATATATATGTGTGTGTGTGTGTGTCTATAGGGTGACTGAAGACACCAAATAATCCAGCTTTTAAAGCACAATTCTTTTGCCATTCGTCTGTTGAACAAATGTTCAGCAGCATAACCATGTTATTTTAGTGCAGTGCCTTCTGAGGATCATGGGCATTCAGTGTTTTTCAGTCTTTCCCTTTATGCACAAAGATTTTCTTGGATTCACTGACTTTTGATAATATTGTGCACTATACAGGATGAAATACATAAAATACTTGCAAACTCTCATTGAGGAACTTTGGTCTTAAAATGACGGATTTTTAGCTGATGCATTTTTTGGTAAAGTGCCAAGCCTTGACCCCTGCTTGCTTATAGACTTTCCGGGATGCTTCTTTTATACTAGAGCATGATTGCTTCACCTCTTTTAAAATGTTTTCATTCCACATACTGTCCCAACCGTAACACTGCTTGTTGTTAGCAGGCTCTGCACAATACGTATTATTATTAAGCACGCCACTGACTGTTGTTCTTTACTGCAAATGACCTGTGATGCACATGAGAAAGTGTAACAAAGTGTAACATGCTGCGCTACCTCAAAGTCATTTCTGTGATTATTGTGATTATTTGTGATTTTCATGCTAAAACTAAATCTCTATTTGCTCTTAGCATGGCCTGGATTTCTTTCAGCTGCTGCATGGCAGCTGCTGTCTTCACCCTCAACTCGTACACGAAGACGTTGATCGAGATGAAGCACCGCACCCGCATTCGCCTGGAAGAGGCCCGCGCTGCCACCCATGCACCCCCTTATGATGAAGTCATCACAGCCCGTCCTGGCAGCAGTGTTTACTCTGTAAACCGACTCCTTCAGCAGTGCCAGAAGGGCACACTGATTGATGCCGCATGGCCCTCCAGGGAAGAGGGGCAAGCTGGGGTTATGGTAGAGGGAATGAACCCCCATGGACTGGTGCTGGTGGGAGGCTGCGGAACACAGGGCTGTGAGGACTGCGAGAGAGAGATGGACGAGATAGAGGATGCTCTGGAGAGAGATGAGAAGGAGGGAGTTGATGAAATATGCTGAGAGAACAGGAGAAAACAGTGAGCTGAAAGACTGTGAGGGAAAGACTAAATATGAAGCAGTGGTTGGAGAGAATGGAATCCATTAAGCAGTACCCACCAACCCTCCTCCTGGAGAACTACTTTCCTGCACAGTCTAGTACAGGTGTCGGCAACCCAAACGTTAAGAAGAGTCATTTTGTCCTTTCAACAAAAATCAAACCACCTTGGCAGCCACAACATTTTACATCCATTTTACCTTCTTGGCTGTAAGTATGTCTCAGTATGTACTAGTATAGTCTAAAAAATATAATATAAATGAAAACGCAGTCTTACTTACCTCAGATATAGCCCATTTTCTCACATCTCCAGTAGGAAATTTCTTGTAAAATGTCTCTCAACGTTCAACTTTTTATGAGTCTGAAATCAGATTCTTGTTCGTATTTTCCTGTTCCACCTTAAATGGTGCCTGAGGCGCTAGAATGGAACTGCCAGACTATTTAAGCTGGAAGGGAAAATTCAAACGAGAAATTGTTTCTCATTGCAGATTAAACATATCAGGAAACCAGCTGGGGAACTTACAAATGCAAATAAGTCAATATGTCTCCAAATTATCGCTGTTCATCTTAAATTTTTCTCTTTGCCTTTTCATTAGCAACTAGCTAGGTGAAATTGTCAGCACTACTGCATTGCTAGCTGACCAGCAGTCTGCACACAAAAGTTGGTGAATTAGCAGTTATAGGCTACATTTACTCCAGTGTTAAAGACCATTTAGTGTTAAAACAGTGTTGTAACGATCAGCAGAGTTTTATTTTACTGCAAAGGATGATTATTTTATTTTTTACCTAAAAATCTAATTCAGCTGTGGCGCCGCAACAGGGCAGTAAAAGAAGCACAAGCTGCTGACTCCTGGTCTAGTTCCTGCATTTAACATGTTGCTCCCACTTTCCTAACACTAATGCATCTGATCCAACCAATCAAGAACTTCCGAAGAATGTCTTTAGCAGGTGTGGCAGATTGTGGTTGGAACTGGACTCTGCAGGAAGGTAGATCTTCAGGAAGTGTTGGTGACCACTGCTGTAGACGAATAAGGAGAAGTGGAATGTAGCAAATTATGATTTACAAAGCTGATTATATTAGATGTGAAAAAATTGTGTCAGAGTCCATCCATCCATCCATCCATTTTCTAAGCCACTTCTCCGTCAGGGTCGTGGGGGGATGCTGGAGCCTATCCCAGCAGTCTTCGGGCGGAAGGCAGCATGTCCAATTGGCCTGACTGCATGTCTTTGGACTGTGGGAGGAAACCAGAGAACCCAGAGGAAACCCACAAACTCCACACAGAGAGGACCTTGGCCGCCTGGCCGGGGAATCGAACCTAGGCCCTCCTCGATGTGAGGCGACAGCGCTACCCACCACACCACCGTGCCGCCCTGTGTCGGAGTCAAGGTTCAAAATTGTTTATTTTTCCTCACAGTGGTGGTGCTATGATTCTACACAGCTCTGTATGTGTCCACAATAAACAATACAGGTAAGCACTAGACAAGACAATAGCAATAAACAAGACAATGCAGAACAATCAGAAACACCACTTATATTTTATGAGTGACTAATTGATGGAATAATTGTGGGAATGATTGTTGAAGTGTAAAATAACGACTGTCTGATTTGACTGCTTGATGTACAGGATGGAGGATAACCGAATGATTCTGAATGTTAAGTATTCCTCAATACAAAATCCTAGACCCAGCCCAGATAATAGACCCAGCCTCTGCTAATTCTGTTCACCTCCAAAGCGTAAAGCGTGCTTACCTGTGCTCCTGCTCATTTTCTTCTGTTAGCCTTACGAAGAACGTTGTTTGATTGGTAGCTCACATACAAGAACGGCATAACGGAACCAATTAATATTCTATTTTAGGAGGCAATGGCTATACTACAATCGCAATTCCAAATATTAATAAAAATAATAATGTTACATTGAATTCTGACTGTTCTTGGTACAAAAACACATAAACCTAATAAGTGGACTTCAGGGTGGAAAAAAAAAAACAAGAAAAATGTGCAAAAAGAAATGGTTTGATTTAGTCTCTGTATTGGCAAGTAAAATTGAGCACAGCAAGATTTAAGCAACATGGACAATTATGGTCCTGGAGGGCAGTTTGACAATTTTTGTGCTCATACATACCTGATCTAACTGATCAGTTAAATAGCAGATGGGTATTTCACAAAACAGGATATCTCTGCAAGCTCTTCTCCTACTGGACAGGCTGTTTTTTAGCCTACGCTATCAGGCTAATTGTGAAATCCTGCATTGTGAATCAGATCCCCATCCCCAATTTAGTGAGGAAATCGTTAAACTATGCTGGACTGCAGCCCTCCAGTACCACTGTGGCCCATTCCTTATATAGCCACTGCTGTGGAAGTGGTCCTCCTTTTTGAAGGATGTCTTTTTTATAGTAAACAACCACAATAGTTGTGTTCAAAGGCAAGAATTTAAACATTGACACACAAGTTTATAGAGTTTAGAAATCAGTAGCTGTGAACAAAGATGTGCCTTTTAGTTGAATGAGTCTGGCATACCTCTGAAAAACCATCTTCAAATTCATTCATTTTAATAGCTATTTAAAGCAAGCAGAATCTTCTCATACTACTTAATTACAGACTTAAAAAAAGTGACTCTGCAAGGGTTGTTTAGCAAAGAAGATGTATCTATATGAAACCATGAACACTCAACAAACCCTTTGCAAGATTAATGGGTTTAGATAGATAGATAGATAGATAGATAGATAGATAGATAGATAGATAGATAGATAGATAGATAGATAGATAGATAGATAGATAGATAGATAGATAGATAGATAGATAGATACTTTATTGATCCCGAAGGAAATTTAGCAAATTTGTTGCGTTGTGATAGCTTTCTTCAAATTGATGAAGAATCTGTTGTAGATGGTTCTATACCAAGCACCAAAAAGAGCTTGACAGCATCAATAGAACAACCCTTTTTGGTGCTATATAGAACCCTTTTTGAATCTGAAGAACCTTTTCATGATGCAAAGAACCTTTAAATCATCCAAACCATTCATGGTTTTATTTAGACCACATAAAACTTCATAAAACCCTTGAAGACCCATCTTTTTAAAGAGTGTAACTAAACTCAACACTGTTCGCTATGGGGTTTGTTTGAGCGATGGAGTGTCAGCAAAATGTTCTGCTCACAGTTCAAACTTCAGAGCAACTGATACTTATCTGACAAACTTAATACACCCAGTCATCATTCACTACATGTCCTCGTGGAACTCTGGTCAGTGATTCTAGACAAGGACTTAAGTATTTGTTAATAATGATCATTTTACATTGTTGTTTACCAAAAAGGGCATATTATTCAAAAAAGAAATATCTTGAACTATATCGGTATTGATAGGTACCGTATTTCAGCTACTACCTTTACGCGAGATGTTAGATGAGGAAATGAGTCTTGACACACAGCAGCTAGTGGGATTAAGCTGTAGTGTAAGCTTACTGATGAGTTGGGGGATAGTGGTATTGAGTTGGTTAAATGAGAAAGCCCTGCTTAGAGAGAGGGTTAATCTTCGTCTTGACGGACAACAGTCACGCAAATGAATAGTGGCAGCAATTCTGTAAAGATGTACCCTTTCGCTTCTTTGTCCTGAATTAACGTTGTCAGGTAACATCACCAAGCAGTCTTATTGTACTTTTAAAAATAAGGTGCTCAGAACACACACTGCCACTTTTAGGTGCCAGTTCAATGGATGGGTCTGAGAAAAGCCATTTTTGTAACAAGGTGTGTGATGTGAAGAACCTTTTTAAAGAACCACCCATTGAAATGGTATTTAGGAAACCAAAAAAGGCTCCAAAGAACCTTTTTTGCACACTCTTTTCTGCAGACCTAATGATGCACTTGTAGATTTTGGATATTGTACTTGGTAGGATGGCTGTGCCAGACTGTTGTGGTGGAGCTGGTGGGGATAATCTACTTTACAACAGGACCTAAAGCAGCAGCTCTTGAGGCCAGGTGAAGTCCTTCAGCTGGTACAGGAAACATGTCCTCTTATGAGCTTTCTTTGCAATGGAGTTGATGTTGATAAGCTCAGGCCACTGGCAACTGTAGTTCCCTAGACCTTGAAGGATGTGAGTGGAGGGCTTCTCCTAAATCCACTGTCTTACAGTATGCTGTCATAAGTGTGCTAAGTTCAGTTGTTGTGACTGTTGCAGTTTCTAAATGGTTCGTGGCTTAGATATGAAGTTCTAGGGTAACCTTTAATTGGTACAGAACCTTTATATCATGTGGAGATTCTTAAAATGTTAAATGAGTTTTGTAAATAAGATTTGTGAATGTGAAGAACCTTTTCAAAAACTCCCACATTATGTAAAAGTTCTACAGTAGTTCCTGCCACTGTGTATGTAAGCCAGGAAGCATTTAGGAACCTTTATTTGAAAAAGAAATTGGGACATGTGTTTCAGGCATATCACTGAGGCTGTTGTCAACTTTAGTCCTAGATTAGATATTGTTTCTTTGCTTTTTTTTATTTCAATGTCCAAGGTCATAAATGGGATTCGGTTGATTGAACTGGTTGACTCTTTTATTGCCACATAACATGTTGGTGGTAACTGTATCCAGTGCATCAATAATAGACACATAAACATACAATGTAACACCTACAGGGGACTGCGGGGCACAACCTGATACTTTTTGTGTTTTGTGAAATAATTCTGAAAATATGTAAATTGGAATAATCATGTTTGTGTTTAATTCTCTGCTACAAATAAACACTTGAACTTTTAGCACATACCATTCAGGTACAGTGCCACCAACAATGATGGGAAACACAGTGTTACAATTTACCCATAAAACCAAAATACTTACTTACATGCCCTGAAAACACTCTTTGGCACAGTTCTGTTTGAAACACTGATGAATCACTCTTGATTTTGGTGGGAGAACATAGCTAGGAAATGTGGTAATGTGGCCAGAAGCACACGCGGCTTGACCTTGTATAACTACATAAAAAGTTTGTGTTAAATGTGCTCCGTGTTGGGTTGTTCTCTGCGCTCCCCCACAATAAACAGTACACTGTACAATGCAATATAGAGTATACAACAATTTGTACAGGCAAAGCATCAAAGGTTACACAATAATTTCATCTGTGTTCTTACAAATGCTTCTTACAGACACACCATAATAACATATGCCTATTAGTAACATAGTAGCCTTATTGCAGTGTGATAAAAGATGTTTTTAAAGTGAATTGTTTTGTTTTTTCAAGATATATAGCATCTGGCAGAAGAAAGTGGTTGGAAAAGATGGTATGCTGGACGAGAGGAATCTGTAGTTATTCTCTTTGCTTCCTTTAGGGTGTGCTGAGTATAAAGTCCACTGAAGGAAGAGGTTTTCCAATTATCTGTGAAGCTTTACCAACAAAACCTTGCAATTCATTACAAATTTGGATATATATATATATATTTCCTATACTAGATGACGTCAGAGCACTCTCAATAGAACAAAAAAAGGTCTGCACACTAACAAAAAATGCTTTAAAAAGTTTAAGCGAGATCTTTAAAAGAAAAAAAAATGTACACTCCATAAAACGTGGTTCTTCAAGGGTTCTTTAGCACAGAAAATGGTTCTATATAGAGCCATGAACACTCTTAGAACCCTTTGCATGATTAAAAGGTTCTTTGCATCATGAAAGAGTTCTTCAGATTGGGAATGGGGTGCATGAATGTGCTATAGATGGTTCTGTATAGAACCTTTTGAAAAGGGTTCTATTTAGCACCAAAAAGTATTTGTCTGTTGTTACAAGACACCTAACATTAGGAGGACTCTTAGGTTCTATTTAGAACCAGCACATTCTCCATCAATCTGAGCAGACCTTTCACCATCCAGTGAGCTCTTTAATCATGCAAAGGGTTCTTTGAGTGTTTATGGTTCTATATAGAACCATTTTCTTTTCTAAAGAACCCTAGAGTTCATTTCATTCAGGAAAGCCTTTCTTTTTTTCGTTCTCTTTTGTTTGCTGAGGACATCCGTGAGCTCTGTTCAGAAAGATTATGTGAATATGAAGAGTTACTGTGAGGTCTGTAATCCCACTAGACCTGGCCCCCTAGACTGTCTGTCTGTTCCCTGGTCCTCCAGGCTGACTGTTGTAGACACATGAAAATGTGTCCTTGATCGGATAATCAAAATGATGGAGAGATTACAACAGAAGACACTGAGTTATAGATGAAGGTCATGACAGATGCTTTCAAATGCAGTACAGAAGATTATGTCAATAATCTCCTAGTCAAAGTCACTGAGTGAGGGAGAACTAAGAGAGAGGGAGAACAAAGCAATGTTAAGGATTGTTACAATGTAAAAAAGACACAGTTTCTGTTATTGCGGCTCTGAACTCCAGTACATTGGATTTGAAATTGAATAGTGTCTAAGATTAAAGTGTCTGCTTTAATGCAAAGGTATTTATATCTACATCTGGATGAACCAGATCCCGCTAGCCACTACCCCTTGCATTTCAGGGGACCAAAAGTAATTGGACAAGGTATTGTTGTCTTGTATAAAACTTCAAAATCAATATCTCCCTGCAGTCTGCAATCCAGACACACAACCCAATGCTGGCACTTCCCAAGCGGTTCTCTGCTAATCCTGTAATGCAGCCATTTCCAACAGTGAACACAGAGTTGGGCAAGAAACAAATGAGCAGCTAATTGTCTACACAAACACACACACTTTCTAAATTACTTATCTTTCTTGGTCTTGGGGGTGCTGGAGGCTACCCCAGCAGTCATTGGACCGAAGGTAGGAAACACCCTGGACAGGTCACCAGTCCATCCCACACACGTGAGGAGAACATGCAAACTCCACACACAATGGACCCTAGTCACCCAGACAGGGAACCGGACCCAGGCTTTTCTTGCTGTGAGGCAACAGCACTGCCCACAGCAATACCATGTTATTGGTGTTATTAATTAATTAAATTATTAATTGTTATTAATGTTATTAATTAATTAAAATGTCTACAATGGCAGTAGTGTATAAAATGTGTATACAAATGCCTACAATTACATGATCCACTCAATATTGGAATATACACGCTCAAAATAAGGCTGACGATTTATATGCTTTCTTTTAACATCCAATGTTCCAGTGTGAAGAAGCATGGAGGTAAAAATATCTATTATCACTACTTAAATCTCTTCAGACTTCAGGTGGAACCCTCTGGGCCATATGATTTCTGGGAACTCATAAAATATAATTTTATTCAATAGAATTGTGCTTGTATTTAAACTCTGCAAGTATTACTGTACTACTCTTGTTTCATTAACTTTGGATGGACACTAAAGGGTTAAATTCTTGAAATGCAGAGTGAAAAACTTTCCAAACAGGTTTTTTTTTTTTCTTCATGAGATGAAGCGAAGGCCTAACGTGTCATATTAATCATCAGCATAATTGCAAAGTGACACTGGAATCAACCAATCAGGTTTGGATATCCAATACACAGGATCAATTTCTCACCAAAAATGTCACTCTAGACCTTCTGGAAGTCCTACAGACTTCACTGAAGGAACATGTGTGGCAGTAAATCAGTGGGTTGTAAGAAATGGAAAACAGCAGGGACTTCTGTACTGAGTCATGTTGAAACTGCTAAGGTATAATATGTTAATATGTCTGTTGCAAACTTCAAGAAAAACATGGAATGCCTTTTAAAAGCTTAGGGCTAACAAGCTACTACAGTCCCATAGGGAAGCTAGCAGAATCCAGCATAATTACAGAGGTGTTTTTTTTTTTCTTGAGTTTTGACATTATGGCCCAAATTGAAGGCCTTGACAGACTCACAGACACATCTGAGAAAATCATTCATAGTAAATCAGTGTTCATTGAATCCATAATAGAAATGAGAAATCCATGTTTTTCAGAAAGGACTGTTTTACTGTAGTCGTGCCCCGAAACACTCCCAGGTAATCCCACATTACACCGCAAAGGAGCTTACTAACATCAGACGTTCTATTGTTGGAAGCACAAAAGCAGAAGGTTGGCACCATCCAAAGTTCCAAGCACAGCCCGAAAACTACAGCAGGCAAACTCAGGACACATAGATTTTTTAAAGGCACATGTAGTGGAAAACTGTACTTTCTTTGTATTTTTGGAATAAAAAACTAGCCAGGAACACAGTCCATGTATGGAAACTAAATTGCAACAACAGCCTGTTTTGAATTCATAGTTTTAGTGGTGTTACAAAAGCCCATTCATTTACACATTTATGCTGATGTTTAAGCCTAAACTGCTATTTGAATGGACTAAGCTAACCTGACAGACACAGGCACTATTAGCTTAAAACAGATCAAAAAGCCAGTTGACTCAAAACTCATTTACAATACACTGGAAAACGTGGAATAGGGTGAAAGAGGCATTGCATTGTTGAATGAAACCTGTTTCACAGTGTGTCACCAATTGCTGTACAGTGTACTATAGCAGTGATGAGTTAATAAAACAAAACAAAATAGGTGGAACCCCTTAAATTTTATTAAACACAACACAACTACTTAATGGATGTAGTCAGAAAATGTAGAACACAAATGACAGATAAAAAGTTATATACACATGATATATACAACAAAATGATGACATTATAATTATAAACTAATTGCTTACTTATGTTAATAATACACACAGTATAACATACTAGCATCAGTAGTGACCGTTAGACATGAAACCTTGTTCAGTGTGATTGTTCAGAGGCCCTATTTGGCACTTGCGGTTTGTTTTCTTGTAATTAGATTAATCCTACAGCATCTATACTTACCAACACTAAACTGTTGCAAATCAATGAAATACATTATGCATTTGGTATAATGCCCTATAGTCATTACATTCTATATATAGAAACACACACACACACACACACACACACACACACACACACACACACACACACACACACACATTCAGTAGCCACAGTTGTAGAGGCTCTAACTGTAATTGAATTGTGAAACTCAAGTCACCAAATACTGTGTATTGTACAATATATTTACATAGCAAAGGTGGAACAGTCTGGCTCAGGAGATTCTATCATGCTTTTTAATTACACATTAGGATTTCAGGAGCATCATCGAGCAGTTCCCAGAGACAGGTTACTTTGCAGGTTCACACTGAATAAGACGCAGTGCATCATCATTGTCCATCACTCCTTTGATGAACTCTCCTTCTGCAACCCGCTCTGTGTGAGAAAGAGAAGGGCTGAAGAGTGTCATTCTGAAATGCTGTCATTGGACAGAAGTTTTTAACAATAACACCCGATGTTCTTGGGGAAAAAAAACATTTTTTATTTCTCTAATAAAGGTGTTAATTAATTATAATATAGCACTGATATTTCTCGTGTGTGTATCTCCCTACAATGTGTATCAGAAAACAATTCTCAAGAGTCAATATGGTCAATAATGTTCTTTGGAATATAACAGTTCCGTTATTGTGGGGTACTTTACTTACGGGACACAACTGTTACTGAAAATCAATCTGAAACCAAAGTTGATCTTTTCCACCTTTTTAGTTCATGTCCCTGGTCAAGTTAAGCATGATTTATCACCTGCTTTACTTTTAAATGACAACATTTGTGTTTTTTCCATCGTTTTCCATCAAACTTCTTTCCATTTCCAAAATGTGCGTTGAGTTGTTCACTCATATAAGTACAATTAGCCCATTATATGGTGTGTCACCTCCGCTTCCCACCTATCCTCATGCTAAAATTTTCAGCCAGCTCAGAGACCCTCCACAGTTGAGTTTCACTTTGGAATGTGTGATGGCATAGAAGGAAAATGTATTGTTTTTTTTCCGTTCCTGATCACGTTTTACTCAACTTTATACTGAAAAAAAAAACATGGATTCTTTGCAGAGGCTAAGAACAAACAAAGCTTCATGAAAGGTTCTTGGCTTGGATCTATGGTTCTAAGCTTAATTTGTTTTGGAAAAGAGGTTCTTCAAACTTTCAGAAGGTTCTTCAGGCTCGCAAAAATCCGATTTTTAAAACACTACTACCATTTTAGACATTTATTTACAAAAAGCCTACAGCCCCAACCAACAATGCTTCTTTATGGCATCCAGTTCATTTTGGAACTAAAATTGGTTCTTTGATGGCATCTCTCCTAAAAGACCCACCCTGACCCCTTTATTTTTTAGAGCGTGTGTGTAAGGTGAACATCCCTGCCACCTGAAAGATGTTGGGAAATCAATTACAGCAGATTAATTATCTATCATGAACAAACACTCTCACCATTATCTCCTTTGCCGAAGTAGCTCCAGAGCTTATCTGCTCTCTTCTCTGGTGTGTTCTCATCACTAGGCAGCTTCTCCTGCTTCTCCTTGGGGATAATTTTGAAAATAGCCTGATGGGAGAATATGACAAAGACTGAGTTTGATTTATTTGTTATTGGAACCCACTTACATGCCTATTACTGCAAGGTTGGGATTCATTTGTTTCAATTGCATGCAAAAGTTTGTGGTCCCCTGGTCAAGTGACATGTTTTGTTAATTTTCTAAGTGAAAATAAGTTACACGTCCTCTACAGAGAACACACTTCTACATATTTTAATACACAATTATAGTTTATTTGCTCAACATAACATACTAAGAAAAATATTGAAAAAGTGGTGTGTGCAAATGTTTCATATTTGATATTATATGTTTTATTGTTTCCAACATGTTAAACTAAATAAACAGAAGTTGTGCATTCTTTGCACATCTTGCTCATCTGGACACTCCACACCTAGACACTATTTTAGTACCATTACATGCACATATTTATTCAGTATTGTCATTATATGCTGTTACCTGTACCTCCTTGTATAGTCATTATTGCTAAATTGCTAAATCTATCTATCTATCTATCTATTATTCCAGAATTTTGTATATATGCCAGTAGATAAGATATTTATATTTATTGTTCCTTTTATATTGTTTCAGCCTTATTACTATTACTGTAGTATATATGTATATTATCTATCTATCTATCTATCTATCTATCTATCTATCTATCTATCTATCTATCTATCTATCTATCACCAACATTAGCATAACTTCTGCATATGATGCTATATTCAATATTTGTTGTTATTTTACATTCCATAACAAGTTATACATAATAGATTTAAATCTTATAAGGTTGACACCAAAATATATATTTAGACAGTTTTATTCACTATTCCAAGGATTACTAGTTATTATATAATGTTTATGCCAAGGTGCAACTTTACAAATATAAGGCACTTATTATGAAGTCATTCTCAGTGTTATACGTCTTTTCAGTGATTTTAGAATCATCATCACCTCCTTTCATCCTTCTGGAAACATCTAAACTTTTTTTTATAGCATCATGCTTATTATTTATTTGTTATGAAATTGTACAGGACACTGGATTAATTTTATACATTTAACTGAAACCACATTGGTTATATCATTGAAACATGGTTTCCAAAGTTTTGAGGAGTGATTTTAAAAATGTGAATATTTATATGGATAGTGTATATGGATCATTCTACCAAATTACTTTAGACAGTAATCCCACATAAAAAATTATTTAAGTATTCCACAAGGATTATGTTATGATCTATTTAAACCCAAGGCATTAATTGAGATATTAATTAGCTTAGAATGTCCAAAATCTTGTCTATAGTCTACTACATATATATATATATATATATATATATATATATATATGTACACACTCACTGAGCACTTTATTAGGTACACTTTATTAGGTGTTCAATTGCTTGTTAACACGAATAGCTAATCACATGGTTACAGCTCAATGCATTTAGGCATGTAGAGGTGGTCAAGACAACTTGCTGAAGTGCAGACCGAGCATCAGAATGGGGAAGAAAGGGGATTTAAATGACTTTGAACATGGCGTGGTTGTTGGTGGCAGACGGGCTGGTCTGAGTATTTCAGAAACTGCTGATCTACTGGGATTTTCACGCACAACCATCTCTAGAGTTTACAGAGAACGGTCCGAAAAAGAGGAAATATCCAGTGAGTGGTCAGTTGTGTGGACGAAAATGCCTTGTTGATGTGAGAAGTCAGAGGAGAATGGGCATTTTGTTCTGAGCTTGTTTTGACCTATTGGACAAACTGACCCAGTGCAAATACACAGTTCAATGTCAGCGCAGCAGCCTACAAGTTTGGGAGAGTCTATTCAACATAAATGATGAACTAACCCAACTTTGTGTAAATAGACCACAATATAGAAATATGTACACATATGCAGTCGTGACTGATGTGTCTTTTTTCAGAATTTATGCAAAGACTATTTCATTTTATAGTAAATTTGTTTTTGCCTACAGATCAATATAGTAAAGGAAATCCTTTGGGAACCTTAAAGCAAGTTTTATTAAACTTAAACTTGTAACTAAGTTCAATTAAGTTAATTAATCTTTTAGTACTTTTACTTTCAATACTTAAGTACATTTGAATGCAAATACTTTTGTTTTTTCACTCAAGTGGAGGTCTAAAGCATATCTACAAACTTAACATCCGAGTGCCTTTATCACCATATTGGGTGACTTTAACCACGTCACTATGGCCAAGGCACTACCAAACTTCACTCAGTATGTGGACTGTCCCACAAGAGAGGAAAGAACACTGGACCTGCTGTATGCTAATGTTAAGGACGCATACCGCTGCTCCCCTATCCCCCCTCTGGGTAGGTCAGACCACAACTTGGTGAACCTCAGTCCCTGTTATGTGCCATCGGTGAAGATTCAGCCTGTGACCACAAACACAGTGAGTAGATGATGACACACTGATAGCTTGCCTCCTTCCTGTGACAGCCCATCTCACACCTCCACCCCTCCCCCATCTGTCACCTCTACAGTGAGTCTCACTGCTGACCAGGTGAGAAGACAATGGAAGAGACTCCAAACAAACAAGGCTGCAGGCCCTGATGGGGTCCCCCCGAAGGGTGTTTAAAGCCTGTGCCTCCCAGCTTTGTGGAGTACTGCAACATGTCTTCAACATGAGCCTGAGTCTCCAGAGGGTCCTTATGATGTGGAGAGGCTTGTCATGGATCAGCTCCGACCCATAGTCCAGCCTTTTCTAGATCCCCTCCATCAGCCTTGCCTGGGAGTTGAAGACGCCATCATCTACCTGCTCAACCGAGTATACGCTCACCTGGATAAGCCAGCCAGCTCTGTGAGAGTCATGTTTTATTAACTTCTCCAGCACATTTAACACCATCTGGCCTACTCTTCTGGGTGATAAGCTCACAGTGATGTAAGTAGATGCCCCCCTCGTGTCCTGGATTGTTGACTACCTGACTGGCAGACCACAGTATGTACGCCTGCAGCACTGTGTGTCGGACAGAGTGGTCAGCAACATTGGAGTTTCACAAGGAACTGTCCTCTCTCCCTTCCTCTTCACCCTCTACACCACGGACTTCAGCTACTGCACAGAGACTTGCCACCTTCAGAAGTTTTCTGATGACTGCAATAGTTGGATGTATCAACAAGGGTGAGGAGGTTGGGTACAGGGCGACAGTGAAGGACTTTGTCGCATGGTGCGAGCGGAACCACCTGTAGCTGAATGTGACAAAGACAAAGGAACTGGTAGTGGACCTGAGGAGAGACTAGGCACCGGTGACCCCTGTGTCCATCAATGGGGTCAGTATGGACGCTGTGGAGGATTACAAATATCTGGGTGTGTATATTGACAATAAACTGGACTGGGCTAAGAACAGTGACACCCTCTACAGGAAGGGCCAAAGTCGTCTCTATTTTCTGAGGTGGCTGAGGTCCTTCAACATCTGCCGGACTATGCTCAGGATCTTCTATGAGTCTGTGGTGGCGAGTGCTATCCCCTATGCTGTTGCATGCTGGGGAAGCAGGCTGAGGGTGGCAGATGCCAACAGACTCAACAAACTGATCCGCAAGGCCGGTGATGTTGTGGGTGCAGAGCTGGACTTGCTGACGGCAGTGTCAGAGGAGGACGCTGTCTAAGCTGCAGGCCATTATGGACAATGGCTCCCACCCATTCTACGACACGGTGATGAGACACAGGAGCTCATTCAGTGCAAGACTCATTTTACAGAGCACCACAGGAGGTCATTCTTACCTGTGACCATCAAACTCTGTAACTCCTCCCTCAGTGTGTGATCCACAAAATGTGGTTTATCTGTGCAAAACTCAATACCAAACTGTGCTGTTCTTATGTGTAATAATAATAATTGTGTGTAATAATTCAGCGGTACAAATTTGAACTGCTTTATACTGACATTTAATATTTATTATCACAGTCACTGCCACTTTACTGTATTCATAAGAACTTAAATCTCATGTACATGTTGCAAATTTCTCTTTCTCTTTTGTTTAAATTATTAAAGTGTTTATTGTTTTACATAAATGGTTGCAACTGTAACGACTGCAATTTCCTTCTGGGATCAATAAAGGATTCTGATTCTGATTGTGATAAAGGGAGGAACTTCTGCTTTTACTGGAGTAATATTTTACCTTGGGTATCTCTACTTTAACTCAAGTACATGATTTGTGTAATTTGTCCACCTCTGGTCCTGTCCAACAAACCACAACTTGCTGTGCTTGTTAGGCCCTGCAAGAACAACTGCATGTCCACAGTGCTGGTATTCTAACAATTTGTTTATTCACCGGCCCTTCCACGCATGTGCACATCATCAAAGAAGTACAGTTTTTCTACATTTTTAATGTTAATTCAGCCTTATTTTGAGTGTGTGTTACAGACTCAGCTGAATGTTATTACTTACTCATTGATAAGGTCATTTAGGCCTCAAAATGTCCTACCTATAGTTTTATGTACAATACCAGCTATAAATGTGCCCTACTGCAGGACATTAGGACAAGATAGCATGATTTGTAAAAACACCAGCTCTACCTAATAGGCAACATAAGCAGCTGCTTAGAGCATAGATTTGAGAAAACCGTCCCACCTTTCCGAGTAGGAATTCCCAGCTAAGGCGGCATTTTCTTTGATTTTTTTCTGGTCGGAAGTGGGAAATTCAGAATTAGTCAAATGTGATCATCACATGAAAAAGTGACATTTTAGCAATTGTGTGAAACATGAGGAGGAGTCACAAGAAGGACAAAAAAAACTCATACTACCTAAATATGTAGACAGTAAAGCATTTATAATGGTAAAAAGCCACCAAGGTTAGATCAATCTAGCTGGGTGAGCAAGAAATACTGTTGTGAGAAAGAGCCCCAGACCCAGAATACTGTGAATGTAAACTGTAATTTAAACTGTAACTTAGAGCTCAAAATGAGCATCTAATCATCAGCTATACACTAATTAGCCAGATATAACTGTATATAATTTAGGCAGTTTGCAACAGTCATTGTTATTATTTTACAGTAAGATGGGGCCCCAAAAAATCCTGCTAAGGCTAGAGCTGGCCCTACATATACACTAAGGTATGCCAAATTGAGGGCTTTCTGAGACTTCAACACAACATTATGTCATGATCACTGATTCCAATCTACTTCAACTAAGATGGTTACGTTAGTTTAACACTTAACTAAGTCATAAAGCTCTGCACTGCACAACTCAGATTCTGCCAACAATGCATTAATGGTGTCATGATTTTAAAACGGCTAACAACATTTGATTAAAAGACAGCAGAAATTAAAATGAACTCTAGGAAATTTTACAGCTGCTTCCGTTTTCAGTTCAATTGAATTATAAGCCTCTCAATAACGGTCTAGTTTTCACAGCTAAAAAAGTCAGAGACTAAGGCTGATGATCTCACATCACCTGGATGGCTGTGTGGGGATTCGTGTTATTAGAAATTTTAATTCAAATGCAAAAATCTGAATTTGAATGTAATTATTGTGACTCCGTATTATCAGAAATTTAATTCTGAACTGAAGCTGAATTTGAAGGTTGAAAGAGAGCAATATAAAATCTGAAATTGAATTTTACAGTTGAGGGCGCACATACATGTACAACATAACATCGGAAATTCAAATAATTCACCTTTTCAGATACACTTTCTAAACAACATCCATATCGCACTATTAGCTCTGTTGTAGTGTTAGCAGCTTCTACACAAGCCTCCTTTACAGCGCTGACGTTTAAAGGCGCATCCCTAAATCCTTTTTATTCTTGTGTAATCCGTGTTCAGCTCCATTTCGGCTCTTTATCTTCGGTCCATATGCTATATTTACCACCTCTCCCTCTTAACACCCGCTCAGCCGAAGAGCTGGGTCATGGCAATTTATTTACTTGATGAATCAGGGCATCTTATTAAACCAAAGATTACTTAACGACAAGCTGCTAGGAGTATCTCAATAGTGTCAGCTACAGGGCTACAAGATGTAGTCATTATAGTGTGTTGTATTAAACCACTTAAACTTTAAGTCCTGTTTGTTGATGCACACATCTGTTCTTGATTCACTTACATAGTAATTTGATAGAACGTAGTAATACTTTACAAAAGATGGTAAACTCAATGAGGTACTCATGCGGAAATGGATACGAACATCACTTGTATAGATCATTTTAACAATAATTAAGGCCTTTGTCAAGGTTTATTACTATAAAATTAATAATTGTCATTACCTTAAATTTACAGCAAATAACTGTTCTTTTTACTTTATTAGGTACACCTTGCTAGTGAAAGGTTGGACCCCCTTTTGCCTTCAGAACTGCCTTAATTCTTCATGGCATACTTTCAACAAGGTGTTGAAAACGTTCCTCAGAGATGTTGGTTGGTTATTTGAGTTACTGTTGCCTTTCTATCATCTCGAACCAGTCTGCCCATTCTCCTCTGACCTCTCACATCAACAAGGCATTTTCGTCCACACAACTGACCGCTCACTGGATATTTCCTCTTTTTCGGACCGTTCTCTGTAAACCCTAGAGATGGTTGTGTGTGAAAATCCCAGTAGATCAGCAGTTTCTGAAATACTCAGACCAGCCCACCTGCCAATCAAAGTCACTTAAATCACCTTTCATCCCCCATTCTGATGCTCGGTCTGCACTTCAGCACGTTGTCTTGACCACCTCTACATGCCTAAATGCGTTGAGCTGTAACCATGTGATTGGCTGATTAGCTATTTGTCTTAACAAGCAACTGTACCTAATAAAGTGGCCAGTGGGTGTACATGTGCATGGATCAGTCTGCCCAACTGGTTTAGAGTTCAAGAAAGAGTTGGGGTTTAGACTAAAATCTTTTTGCTTTGAATGACCCTTTATCTATATTAAAATAAATTACTAAATTCTACTAAATGTTTCAGTAGTGACTGATTCAGTATTGACACACTGATTTTCAGACTTTGGGACATATTTACTTCAAAACAATGGGATCTAACTGCTCACCATGTGGCCATGAGGGACAGGGATCCAGTCTCACTTTCTCCTCTAAAATGCAGGGTTGTGGCTAAAAGAAGGCTCTGTCTATGGACATGGTACCGACATAAAAACATGGGTCAGCCTTTTTTTAATAAAGTTGTCTTATTTTAAAAATTGCTCACCATAAGTCTAAATCTTTTAACCTCATTAAAAAAGATCTTAAAAAATATTGAATTTTTTTTATTATTTTCAGTTAGTTAAGTTAAAATGTAGGGATTAGGATTTGGGACAGCCACCTCCCAATGAAAAATTTCCTAATAATGATGCTTTTTTATATTTTTTATTACTTTTTATGTATTTTGTTATTACTATTTCAAATAATGTCTTGGATTTAAATATATTACAATGTAATTCTTAAAGGTTTAAAACATCTGAGCTTTGAATACTCTTATTTTTTTTCCTAGATATTTTTAGAATGGTCCATACACACATATATATATATATATATATATATATATATATATATATATATATATATATATATATATATATATAGACCATTCTATCCAGATGGTGTCACACAGTGAGTCAATATCCCTTGTGATTTTTCTGGTCCACAATCAGAGATCGTCTGTTTCTAAGAAAAGGTCTCGGGCACTGTGATGTCATCACATCCTTCTGTGGACATGATCTTAAATCCTGATTGCACACTGAGTTGAGGAGCTTATCTCACTCTCGGACACCCCCCACCCATCCCCTTCCCCCGTTGATGATGCTTGTCCCTATAGAGCCCAGGCTTAAGCATGGTGACCCTACGTCACACTGATCAGCTTTGATATGAAATGCTCTTGATAGGTGTTTACAGTACATGACAAAGATCAAATGTGCTAACCCTGAGGCACAGATTCAGACTTTCAATCCAAACAGATCCGGAGGATGTAAGATTAATGCCTGGTGTCTGAGGGTGGAGAACCATGAATTTTATGCTTTTAGGACTCGCTATTCCAGAATTTAAACACCACAGACTGCATTTTGCCATTTGCCAAAGTCACAGATCTAATGTGAAATCACTAAAAGATGCTATAATATTCATACAGCAAAAGAAAAAAATATATTATGTCTTCAAAATTACATCACTGTATAAGCATTACAATACACGCTACACCTTCATCAACAGTGTCAAAATCTGACCAGTGACCCAGCCAGTCTAGGCTGGATTTCCTGAAAGCATCTTAACACAAAGATTATCCCTAAATGGAAGAGCAGGCATAACTCTGAACACTCTCTCTACAAGTTAAGATGATCTTAACCCTAAGATGCTTTTGGGAAACTGGGCCCAGGCTAGCCTGTTCCAGGTTGCAGAAACCTTTACTTTAGTACAACCCTTTTCCAGCTACTAGGTGCTTCCACTGTTGACACAGGTGTGCAGTTGTGCATATTTACCTTGTATAATTTTTACAGAAAAGCACTGGAAATAGACTGGGATGCTCTGAAGGAGCCGCATATAAGTAAAAAGTAACCATTCCCAATCCTGGATGTTGGCTAGAGGTGAATAAAGCCCCCCAGCACTGGGATTTTGAGCAGTGGAACTGCATTCTCTTGAGGGATAGAGTGGTGCTTGTGATCCAGAACTAATCATCCAACATCAGTACCTGACCTAATTAGTGCTCTATGGCTGAATGCAGTCACATTCTCACAGCAATGATCCAACATCTAGCATAAAGATTTCCTAGAAGAGTACAGACTGTTACTGCAGCAGAAGAAACACAAACAAAAGAAACTGGGAGGAAATACACCAACTCTCTGTCTCTCTGTCTCTCTCTTTCTATTTGAGATTTGAGGGAGTGAAGGATGCTGGCCTGTAAGTCTGTAAGAGAGAGAGAGAAAAAAGGACACAAAAGAGTCTAGAGGACTCTTTATAGAAAAAACATTGGTTTCTTATGGTTGCTTACACATACACTTTCTAAGCCACTTATCTTGGTCGCAGGTGGAGCTGGAGCCTATCCCAGCAGCCATTGAGCAGAAGGCAGAAAAACTCCCTGGACAGGTCGCCAGCCCATTACACGGCAAACAGACAGACATATACACTCACACACACTCACACCTAGTAGCAATTTAGCACGTCCAATTGGCCTGATTGCATGTCTTTGGACTGTGGGAGGAAACCGGAGAACCCAGAGGAAACACAGACACAGAAAGAACATGCAAACACCATACAGAAAGGACCCTGGCCAGCTGGGAATCAAACCCAGGCCCTTCTTGCTGAGAAGTGTCAGAGAACACAGAACAAAGGTAAGAACAAGAAGAGCCAGCAAACTACGCCTTCTTCTCCAGACCCATTAGAACTCCTCTCCAGGGCTTGGATTGATCAACACCAACAGCCACTGGGAGACAGACTTTGGCTGGTTTGAATGACCATGCCGGGAAGAGAGGTGGCACCTGGTGCTGCTGGAGTGGGGCTGGTGTGTGTGGTGCCTTCGAATTTTGCCTGATGAGCCTAAGCCTTCAATGCCCCGCCGTATGTGCCTCATCAGTTGCCCGCACCTGTCCCCAAGCCTAGTGGTTTTTCTCCCAGCTGAGAGCCAGGTTCACAGTGTGAGGGAGGTCGGCCTGGTGAGCATGGGCTGATGGCAAAGGACGAGGACTTTCCTGTGACCCTCATCGCTGAAACCAGCTGATTGCCTAGGCACTGTCTGGTGCTCCAGAGAGCACCCCTAGCTGTCCACATGGACAGCACTGATAGGTGTCCCAAAGAACACCCCAGAGCCACCCACTTCGAAGTGTCACATTGTGCTCCGAAGAGCACCCCAGAGCTGCCACAAGCAGCAACATTACCACAAGGTGCGTGAACTACCACCAGTGTCGACATTACTGACTGTTGCTCCAGAGAGCACACCAGACCTGCCATGAGCATCGATATCTCCACCTGCTGCATGCTGGATCTGCTACAGTGCCACTGAGTGCACCAGAAAGCACACATGAGCTGCAACCAGCATCTACAGCGCTGCCTGGTGCTCTGAAGAGCATTCCAGAGCTGTCACAATCATCAACAGCACCACCAGGTGCTTCAGAGCATGGCGAAAATGCAGCCATCATTGTCAGCTCTGCCAGGTGCTCCTCACAGGGGCCCTACCTACTCCAACTCCTTTGTGTCAGTCCAGTCACTGGGTCATACCTCACTTTTAACCCTGGTGGCTGTTCACTAAGGGGAGGTGTCTGTGGTAGTGAATAGGTGGAGTCACTGCATTTCCCACTTGAACTCGATGGGTACATCTTCCCTAATCATGGACACTTGATGCTTGTTTGGGGAGGGGCCCCAGAAGCATAAGACTCTCTCTGGCATGAGACAAGGACAAGGTCACTGGCCTGATGCAGAGACAGAAAGGGACACAAAAAAGCCCAGAGGAGTCTTTATAGTAAGAAGCCCGATTGGTTACACTTTAACAGTAATGGTCAAATCAAAACACTGTGAGTCATTCACACTACTGTTTGTGTGTGTCTCTGAGCTGCCATTGGGTTTCCCAGTCAGTATGTGCTGGCCCTACCCCAGGCCAGCACAGCAACAGATAGATAGATAGATAGATAGATAGATAGATAGATAGATAGATAGATAGATAGA
This sequence comes from Pygocentrus nattereri, assembly GCF_015220715.1. NCBI lineage: Eukaryota > Metazoa > Chordata > Actinopteri > Characiformes > Serrasalmidae > Pygocentrus > Pygocentrus nattereri. The sequence continues at coordinate 20,713,103 of NC_051211.1, forward strand.
TAGATAGATAGATAGATAGATAGATAGATAGATAGATAGATAGATAGATAGATAGATAGATAGATAGATAGATAGATAGATAGATAGAAAGAAACAACAACAGAAAGTAACAAATAATAACTGCACATTGTATTTTCTTCAAGACTGTGTACCACAAAACCCACTAGACCAGATAAATCTGTTTTCTCCTACCTGGCAGATTTCACACACTTCATTCTTGGTGATGTAACCATTTTTGTCCACATCAAACAGCGAGAAAGCCCACTCCAACTTCAAGGACATCTTGCCTGAAGAAGTCATGTGCAGGGCCACAATATACTCCTTAAAGTCCAGTGTGCCATCATCATTGGTGTCAAAGGAGCGGAAGACATGCTGGGCGTACGTCTTCGCATCACTGTTGGGAAAGAAGCGGCTGTAGATCTCCTCAAACTGAGTCAGCGTGATGCGACCTGTGGGACACTGTTTCTGGAAGTTCTCATACCACTGTGAGATCTCCGCCTCTGAGAACTTGGTGCTCACCTTCAGGTCATTCAGGACCTCTCTGGACACCATGCCACTTTTTGCGTTTCCCATGGTACGCTGAAGGATGGCTGTGTCAAGAATGGGAGTTGTTTCATTCATTCTTACAGCGCTTGAATTAAAGTTATGCTATTTGCAGTAATTCAGTACTTTTTGGACCTGTCGACAGACCTGTCAGCTGGTCCAGACCTTTGCTACTTAGTCTACTACTTAGTCCTATACCTTAATACTAACTTTCTTAATACTAATTTTCACTGTTTGCCATGTAGTTTCTGAAGGAGGTTCAGGGACAAATTAACCATGAAAGTTTTTAGCTTGCTTTAAACCAGGTCTAACATGGTATAAATGACCCATACAAATAAAACACGAAGATGCTCATTGTTTACTGCTACCAATTGTCTAATAACAGGGTAGAAAACCAGCATATAAAACTACTTAGACTTACATTCTCTTTCAATGGACTTAGTTCAGTAAAAAAAATGAGATTAGAACAGTATGGAACTCTTATTCTTACCTTCACCAGTGGAGTAAATGTGGCAGTCCCAACAAACTGAAGCAATAAATGAACTGCGAATGAAAGAAGGAGGAGAGATAGAGGTAGCCACACATCCACGTAGGATTAAGTCAATTAACAAGGATTTCAAAAGGCTGAGCTATAAGAGGCACTAAGTGAACTTGAATGTACAGTATTATTCTTTTTTTTCTTTCCTTCAACTTGTAAGGCCTCTTACCCAAACTTATTATCCTTTTACTCTTATTCTTTTACTTATTTTCACACTTTTGCCACCAGTTTTGTTTGTGTGGTACTTAGCAGACCTTCATTTACTTGAAATCTGATCTTCAACCGAACTGCATTTCATATCCATGTCATGTTTGCTTTATTGTATATTTGCCCTTAACTAGGAATTCCACAGATTTCTCACAGTCATTCATAGTTTTTTGAGGTGTAATGGTTTATTGTAGAGAAACTTACAGACTAAGATTACTTTACAATGGAGGTGATCGAAACCTTAGGTCGCCATGTCTTCAACAGAAATATAGCCATTTTATGAAGCCTCCAAAATGACTAGTGAACCTACACATGACTTCTGAGTTTTCATTTGTAATGTTGATGATGGTACAATAGTGGTTTTCAGTTTTCAGGCAGTGTATTCATAACCACTTAGTGTAATGACTTTCAATAAGGGAGCTTTTAGAGGCATTAAATACTTCAGACGTCTGGTTCCTATCACCGCCACTGTGAACAAGTGATTTTGTTTACATCATGATCTTGAAAGTTAAGGTTTTATGCAAGTAGCCAAATCTAACAGAGGTAGATGCAGTGTACATTTCACAATGTAGAGTATTTTTAGATCATCAATGCAGATAATATGGGTCCTTCCATCCATGAATTCCAACCTTCAAAAGCAGATCCATTTTTACATGAACATTTATACATACTTGCAAACTTAATTAAAAATACATTTGCGGTGAAAGTCAGTTTGTACATTGTAAGACAACCTATGAGTGCTAAATCCACCTTAGCCCTAACCTTAACTGTTTGTGATATGTTTCAAGATTCATTTGCATTCTTAAGATCTTACAGTCTAGATGCTTTGGACAGGAGGCCTGGAATAGCCTTGTTGTCCCTGACACAGTACTAAAGGCTTGGGGGTATAAACCTCTTTATCTTGTCCACATATGACCTCTATTTCTTTCTTCTTTCTTACCCTCTTGATCTATGTTTAAGTGAGGATATTCTTCAAGGTACAAATATACTCTACCAACATCTTCTTATCAGCTTACTGCCTCCACTGCCATATTGCTGCAGGACATCAATCCCTCAGACCCTAACCTTTGCTCTATATCGGGAGAAGGCTGCAGAGCAAGAGAAGAGGAGATAGAGAAAGCTGGTTAGGGAGAGAAGGAGTGAACACAAATCAGGGAGTCGAGCCAAACTGCTGTACTTGGCTGATCTAGTGCCTGATATCCATTTAATTGTGTTGCAATTTCAGGTAATCGTGTCATGATTAAAGTTGGACACACAAGGTTAAATAGTGGCACCAACATGGTGCCTCAGTTAACCCTCTACCATGATGCCAGCAATACATTCTTAGGCTTTGGCGATGTGGTCCTTCAACCTGTTAATAAAATCTTCCCCCAGAGAAGTTGGGATGTGTGCATGTTGGAATAAAATAGAGGAGCATGTGGAACTGGAGCTTTCAGCTCACTACACTTTCCTATCACTGTATAAAAGAAGTGGATGCTGCCTTTACTGTTGGATGCACTGTGATAGTTCTGTGCGGGAGGCACACATTCAGATTGCTAAAGGCTACCATCACACGCCAATCCATATGGAAAGATTCACTGAAATCACCATAATAACCTCCTGTATATTTTAAACTAATCTCTATCTGGCGTATCTGTAAAATGTAGTAACGCATATTAGGCATTCTGGTTCTAAAACTAGCATTTAATGTTAATTTTGTCATTTACATGCTCAGAAAAAAAATGTATGACACTGTCACTGGGGCAGTAGCCCTCTTGTCACTGTGGTGGTACCCTCAGGGGAACATCCCAGTACCTTTAGTCAGGGAACATAACTGAATGAAATTATATTTTCTAAGCTGTACTGACTCCACCCACCCGTCTCGTCTCCAGGCTTTTATTTTATTGTTCTGATTTAATACATTTGGTTATGAAAAGGTACAAATATCTACTTTTCCACTAGGAAAAACTCATGTAAGGTACACCACTGGATCTTAAAACCACTGTTGTACCTTTGGGGGTACACTTACCTTGTTCGTACCTTGATGAATGAATCATGTACCTGCATAGTACCTTTATTTCTAACAGTGTAGTACTGTACATGTAGCACAGCCATGTTCATTCACTGCATGCATTTCACAAATATGTCACAGAACCACTGAGAATCCCTGCCCAGAAAAATCGTCCTGACTGCTAGCATAGCTTGCAAATAAATACAGACGCATTATATCTTCAAACTGGCAACTTTACAGAAGAAGTCAGCAAACCATTCTTTCCTTTTAATGCAAGTCAATGTAAATATATTTAATTCCATAACAATTGTGGAGCATTTCTATTCGGTCATAGTCAAAGGACAGCTACAGGCCAGGTAAAGGAACAGAACACTTAAACAACTGCCCAGTGGCTTCTATTATAAGTGTGTCTTGAGTTAACAGGGTTTTTGTTCTTTCTCTACTTATATAGAATGAGTTAAAATACATAGCCATGGTAATAGTTCACATGGTAGAGATTACACTGAACGGCGCTTGAACTTGACGCTCATAGAAGAAATGGGAATTTGCTGTGCAGTTTTACTGTCTTAATTACAAAGCAAAATCTTCCATTTTCATGTGTCCTCCAAGTTTACTAAAGTGCATTCACCCTTCAGGTCAGCACAGGGCACGCTGGAGGTAGGCCACATGGCCACTAATCTGTGCCCAAATCCCATTAGGTGGCTTATAATTGGCAACATCTTATTTAAAGGTTTAAAGTGACAAGAACTGCGTCTCTAAATAAAGCCGTGATTCTATTTTTTCAGTTGTCTGAAACTCTTTTGCCTCTAATCTCTTTTACCACAACTATTAGCCTTTGTATTAGCCTTTTTAAGTTTACCCTGCCAGTCTGGAATCGTATGAGATTGGGGTCGTAATCTCTCAGTCCTCTTCACAGCACGACAGGAAAAATGCACATTCATTTATCTGACTACAGAATGGCAGACGCAGACTGTGTTCACTATAAGATCACTTGCAATGTCTTTGGAGAGGAAGTAAGTCACACTGCTGTGTGGTTCAGCACGAGTTACTGTAATTCAGCATGAGGCCTGTAATTCCATAAAGAATGACTAAGTTCAACTGTTTGCAAGTAGCAACCAAAGCTGTTATCTGTGGTAGTTCGTAGAGTCTGCTGCACCGCATATTAAATCAATCGGTTTTTGATTGCAATGTTTTTGTGGTGTGTTTTGGTACATTCACACTTAAGGTATGGATGCTCAATATTTCATTTGGTTCTTTTTATTACACTATCGGTCTTTGCCAAACAGCTGGAGAGGAATACAAGAGGCGATGATATCTTAGAGACAGTCCGCCTTTCCAGTAAGAGCAGCTCATACTTGGAATGAGCTGCCTATACACATGAGAATGCCCTACATTTGGCTTCATTTCAGCTAATTTAAAATCAGAGCTTAAAAGCAAGCAAGCTTAGGACCACAGCCTGCACATCATTACAGTAGCTGGCATTGTGCTTTATTTTGTATGTTGGTGTGTACTGTTGCATGTATTGCGATGTTTAATATAATTTTATAAGCTGCTACAGTTACAGCCCAGTTACTACAGTTAAAATTAGCCAAAACTGCTAAAGTAGCATGCTTACAGAAATGTTTATTAAAGTATCAGCAGAAATGGAATATAGTATACAACACCATGCTTTCGTTACTGTGTAATCACCTATAACTACGAATTGTTTTGTATTTGTTAGCTTTTAGAATGAGGCCTTTATATCTACATAGGGAGCGGGTCCCTTCCAACAGAGACTGTGGCCTAGATTAGACAAACACTGGCTCTTGAATTAAAGTAGCAGCTTGAATTTGATGGCCCTCTAGCACTGACCAGAAGACATAGGAAGAAGAATCAGTGGCTAACCATTTTGTGTTGTGAGAGATTTGAGAACCAAAAGGTTCATACTTATTATTTAGCACGTCTTGTGCGAGGGAGGTTAAATCCTTGTCATCATAGAAGCGAAAACATAACGGCCACTACTGGTTCTACTACACCCTTGAATAGAGATGCAAGGGAGGGGTATTCAATTGGTAGCAATCTGCAACCTCACCGCTAGATGTCACTAAATCTTACACACTCCCTAGAGGAATAAAGGACGACAAACTCCCTATTAATACCCTTGATTTTAAGAAAAAATGCTGGAGGAGCAGGTGTCCACAAACCTTAGGACAGATAGTGCACACTGTTTTCTCCTTTAAAGCGAAACAATCATTGATTCACTACAAATGTACCTTTACATACATTTCATTTTTGCTTCATCTAAGAAACTTAACTGAACCAAGGTGTTATTGTAAAATAATACATCAAAGTAACTGAATTCACAAATTAGTGTAGGCGTCTAAATACTTTTGTACATATAAAGGAGCCAATATTAGCCTGGACCGTGTTTTACTAACGCTAAGCTCACATCCATTACAATCGAAGCATGTTTACATGGCCTTAAACGAACTGAACCTTTAGTGTACATATAAACATAGCTTATACTGAAATAAGGCTGGGCAATATGACCATTTTCATCATTATCATGATGCACTACATCATATCACACTAAACTTTCCTGACTATATTATGGATAGTGAAAGTACGTAAGACTTTAAACTGGCTGCTTGATTGCAGAGACAGCATAATTACTTAAAACCTAAGGTTCTTCAGGGGTTCTTTAGTACAGAAAAGCTCTATACTGAAGTTTTCAAAGTTGATTACTTGCCACTTCCAGTAACTAACATTCACTTCACTGACCTATATACTGACAAAGAATTCCTACTTTTGCTGAAAAAGTACAAGATCTACTGTTACCTCAGGCACATATGCCTTCCAGGTTTAATACATCATGCTTTGATCTCGACAGAGGCATAAAATAAAGAAGCAGCTGTTTTAAATGCGGAACCATTTAATTAGTCCGTACATATAAAGAGCTGAAAACAAGGACCATCTGCTGCACAACACATCATGATATGACAGTCTTTATGTGAGATATAAAATGTTTTTGATGAGAAGAAAACCCTGATAAGTTACCCACCAACAGTTATGCACATTGCTCTTGAAAAACCAGCACTACCAGTCAAATCTCACTGTCAGTGTAGGTCAATACTGTTTAAAAATACAGGTAACATCTAAATAATTACTACTCTCGTTTAGGCCTCGAATGTGCCGTGTAACAGTCGGTTGAGTCAGTTTGTTGAGAGTTAGGTGAGGAGGCGCAGACACAGCTTTCAGTCTTCATGGGTCACAGAACCTAGAAATTAGTGAGGGAGCAAAATGATTATTTCCAGAGACCAGTCAGCCCCTTTAAACACACCATCACTGATGGATGAGAGGATGTAGTAACAATGACCTGATATAAGAGCAACTGATAAAATGAAACAAAAGGCATTCATCAGCTTTCTTTTAACAAAGAAATATTTTTTCACCATTTGGTGACGAATGATAACATACAAAACACATTTTACTAAATCAACACTGTTGTACTCTAAAACTAATGTTAGTTTCAATTCTAATGAAATGACTCACAAATCACAAATTTAGAATGAGCATACATATTAATTTACTCCATTTTCAGTTCTTAGGATTAACATTAAAGCAGTAATGTTTGTATCATACTTGTTATTTCTGAACACCTATGCAACATGTACAGTGCTCAATAGTAGTTCTGGGACACTCCTATCATCATTTTTAGACTGACTTCATTTGTTACTGTAACATGGAAATTGCTTACTGTATTCAAAAGTACATTGTTTTAACTGTAATGAAAATGATCAATGACTACATTAAGACCAACTGACTGTAAATCTAATCCCTCCATTTAACTTCAAAACAAATGTTTGGACACTAATTATAATGCTCAAATCAAAAAGTTCAAACCAGAGAGCTAAAGTTAGCTACCTAACTTTCCCATTCCACCTTAAATAGCCTAGCAGTTCTGATGCCTGAAGTGACAGAATGTAACTGCTGCTCCATTTAAGGCGTAATGGGAAAATTCCAACAAGAAGCTGGTGAATAGCTGACTTCAGCTTCGTATCACCAAAGAATTAGCGGTGGCCGATAATGAATAATTGTCTTATCCCCCCCTCTTTGAAAACATGTGATTCCCTAAATGTAACTAAAGCCCAGCAGGGAGGTTGCTGAACTTTTCCATTCTCTGCTATCACTACACACGTACCAGGTCGCCTACAGAGCACCGCTAGTGGTCTGTTAATGTTGTTTTTTTTATTTTTTTTGAGGGTTGTCCCATTTCGTAGGGCAAGATTCCAACCACTACTTGTACTTGAAACTCAGTTCCAAGGGGTTAGGGTGACACTCGAAAACAAGGGGTAGGGGTAAAAAGAAGAAATGGGATTGGGCCTAACATTCTGAAAGTTCTTAAAGTCAGAGATCTATGAAAAATTACATACTGAGTTTAATTAATCTGACAAAAAAAATTATAATGCTGTATTAAAATAGAGAGACAGAGTTAAGATATGGTGAAAATTCCAAAATCAAGTGTGAAAAAAATGCACTTAAGTGGCAGAAAAGGCAAGACATGTTGAAAACCTACCACACACTGGCTATTCAAAAGACAACATCCAACAAACCTGGCAGAGGTTTAAAAAGGGTTTGTGAAATCCCAGGCCTAGAAGACTTTGTCACATAAAAGGGAGATATTCAACAAAATTCTGACCAAAATAAAATACTAAATACTGACATACATAAAAGAAAGAACCGATATTGTTTGTCCCACTAATGTTGGAGTACTTTTAATTGCCTTACTTAGATTTTCAATTACAACCCCAATTCCAATGAAGTTGTGCAAAACATAAATAAAAACAGAATACAATGATTTGCAAATCCTTTTCAACCTACATTCAATTGAATACACTACAAAGACAAGATATTTAATGTTCAAATGGATAAACTTTATTGTTTTTTGCAAATATTCACTCATTTTGAATTTGATGCCTGCAACATGTTCCAAAGAAGTTGGGACAGGGGCATGTTTACCACTGTGTTACATCACCTTTCCTTTTAACAACACTCAATAAGCGTTTGGGAACTGAGGACACTAATTGTTGAAGCTTTGTAGGTGGAATTCTTTCCCATTCTTGCTTGATGTACAACTTCAGTTGCTCAACAGTGCGGGGTCTCCGTTGCCGTACTTTGTGTTTCATAATGCGCCACACATTTTCAACGGGAGACAGGTCTGGACTGCAGGCAGGCCAGTCTAGTACCCGCACTCTTTTACTACAAAGCCACGCTGTTGTAACACGTGCAGAATGTGGCTTGGCATTGTCTTGCTGAAATAAGCAGGACGTCTCTGAAAAAGACGTTGCTTGGATGGCAGCATATGTTGCTCCAAAACCTGTAAGTACTTTTCAGCATTAATGGTGCCTGCACAGATGTGTAAGTTACCCATGCCATGGACACTAACACACCCCCACACCATCAGAGATGCTGGCTTTTGAACTTTGCACTGATAACAATCCAGACAGTCCTTTTCCTCTTTGGCCCAGAGGACACAACGTCCATGACTTCCTAAAACAATTTGAAATGTGGACTCGTCAGACCACAGGACACTTTTCCACTTTGCGTCAGTCCATCTCAGATGTGCTCGGGCCCAGAGAAGCCGGCGGTGTTTCTGGGTGTGGTTGATATATGGCTTCGCTTTGCATGGCAGAGTTTTAACTTGCACTTGTAGATGGAGCGATGAACTGTGTTCACTGACAGTGGTTTTCTGAAGTGTTCCTGAGCCCATGTGATAATATCCATTACAGAATGATGTTGGTTTTTAATGCAGTGCCGCCTGAGGGGTCGAAGGTCACGGGCATTCAATGTTGGTTTTCTGTCTTGCTGCTAACTTGCAGAGATTTCTCCAGATTCTGTGAATCTTTTGATGATATTATGGACTGTAGATGATGAAATCCCTAAATTCCTTGCAACTGCACATTGAGAAACGTTGTTCTTAAAATGTTGGACTATTTGCTCACGCAGTTGTTCACAAAGTGGTGAACCTCGCCCATCCTTGCTTGTGAACGACTGAGCCTTTCAGGGACGCTCCCTTTATACCCAGTCATGACACTCACCTGTTTTCAATTAACCTGTTCACCTGTGTAAATGTTCCAAACAGGTGTGTTTTGAGCATTCCTCAACTTTCCCAGTCTTTTGTTGCCCCTGTCCCAACTTCTTTGGAACGTGTTGCAGGCATCAAATTCAAAATGAGCGAATATTTGCAAAAAACAATGAAGTTTATCTGTTTGAACATTAAATATCTTGTCTTTGTAGTGTATTCAATTGAATGTAGGTTGAAAAGGATTTGCAAATCATCGTATTCTGTTTGTATTAATGTTTTGCACAACGTCCCAACTTCATTGGAATTGGGGTTGTACTTGTCAAGATTATTTTGAACTTTAGTTAGTAAACCTGTTGCAATTGCTTGTTGCTATCACTTTTCAGATGGACACAAATGAATAAATGACCAATATACCCTGGAAATAAATAAAGAAATAAAGATAAACTGTATTCAGAGATTTTTCCCAGACTACTTTTGATCACTGTTGATCTAAAATTGACAATAAAGTATGCCTGTGTGATCAATCCTATTCTATTAAGGTAAGAAATGGAGTTGTGAGGTTTCGTTATGATTGGAACACCATTTGAAACGTGTCCTTACCCAGGCACTTTGGTGAGGAATTCCATCAATCCACTTCAGGGACCCCTGTGGCCCCTAACCGTGCGGGTGCGTATTTTCCGGCTAAGGGTACGCGCAAGGCGGTCCACTGCATTGCCAATGTGGCCCATCTCCTTACTGGATGCCAGACCGTCAATGTTGCCACTGTACCACATAACCCAGCCGCCGAGCGACATCAACACCATCAGTGCTCCTGTGTATACCAGCAGGTCACCAAAGTCTCTCCCCTTCACCTCCAGTGGAACAAAGACCCCTACAAGCAAGGCTACCACCCCCAGAAGATCAAATATTACGGCGAAGGCCAGTGCCACTTTGCAGTGGGACAGGCCAGTGCAGGTGCTCATGCCAACTCCGTGGAATCTGGTGAATACAAACATAACATGCGTTGTTCAAGAGAATAGAATTTTCTATGTAGGGAAACTGAACTCTGTTTAATCTGAGACAACCATGAAATATGTTGACCAATAATATAATAACTCCAGGTGCGTTTGTCTGTAACCTGACACTGACTGTTTCAAAGCAACAGTTAATTTCTTCTTAAAACCCACGTACACAGTTTCCACAAATATTCCGACCTTTACCAGTCTTTTCTTAGCTGGGATTTGCTCTTGGGTAAGAACAGAATCTACACACAATCAAGAGCACGAAGGGTGAATGAGGCCCAATGTTGTTTTCATAATGCTACCAGGTGCCCAGAAAGCAAGAGGACAGCTGTTGGCAAAGTTGGCGACCCACCGGCTTTTTGCTCAGGGTTTTCTGGGTGGCCCAGAAATCCATCACTCGTTTTCATGGTCCAATTTACTTATTTTTCCTTCCTGTTTTTCTTCTGTTATCCTTTGTAACTTAGTTTAGCAAACTTTGTAAATAAAGATGGTTCTACAGCTGTAACCAATCTAGCACAGCGACAGTAACAACATTTCGAACAAAGTGGTTTTATTATAGGCCTAGTCAGCATTTGTAATAGTATTTGTAATAACTGTATTAGTTTATCTTACAAAATAAAAGTCATTTAAGGCACATTTAAAATCTGTTTGAGGATTCCCAAAAATGCAGAGTTATGTACCCTGGAAATATAAATGACCATGTTATGGACGATGACAAATATTTAAGAAGTATAGTATTGATAGCCAGCACAAAAGCAATAACATGAAATTGCATTAAGAACCTCCTTTTATAAAATAGTGGCCAGAAAGTGCAAGACAAATTTAAACACTACAAAAAAACGCTTACTAGCTTTGAATGAGAGAGAAAAAGAATTTGTTTTTGCGGCAAAAAACAGTATATGACACGTAGGGATAAATCAGGCCTGGGTAATATGACAATAAGTTAGGTGATACTTTTTTTAATCCCACAAACGGGGAAATTCCACCTCCGCATTTACCCCATCCGTGAAGTGAAACACCTCATACACACTAGTGAATAGACACACACACTAGGGGGCAGTGAGCACACTTGCCCGGAGCAGTGGGCAGCCCTATCCACGGCGCCCGGGGAGCAATTGGGGGTTAGGTGTCTTGCTCAAGGACACCTCAATCATGTGCTGTCGGCCCCCGGCAACCTTCCAGTCACAGGGCCAGTTCCCTCCAGCCCAGTACATACTGTTATAGTGATAAATTATGTCAAAATGCAATACATATGCTTTTCTGAACATACAGTGCAGATCAGTACTTGTAGATCACTGACCAACTGCACGTTTCATTATAAAGAGAGCACAACTGGCCCTGTTTAACTAGATTTGGTGTGAAATAGTGAATAAAAATAATTGTATTCAGTTTTTTTAGGATAGTACTATGATGTCTGAAATAAATAACTATTGTGACATTGCGCATCCTGAAAACTTAAATTTCCCACCTCTACGATAAACTGACAAACCCTTAAAGGATATTACCCCTTAAAATACACTCGTCTGATAAAAGTTCAGCACTTTTTGATGGTGACATTCCCTTAATGAATATACCCATTTATATTCTGAAAACAATCTCAGTAAACATGAAAGGTGATTCAAGGACCAGCAGCAGGACCAGCAGCAGTAAACAGACCGATGTGCTGCTGTCTGGGTGTCTATACACTTTCATTCACCATTAGCAGGTTTAGCTCTGGGACAGTCTGAGGTAGTCCTTTAAGACCGCCTCGCCAACTCTTTCTCAAAGTTATCACCAAGTCTCCAGAGCTTTCGCCTGCAGGAGCAGACTTTTAAAGGCTTTGACTTACAGGTGGATGATAAAGAGGGCTTTTGCACTTCGTCCTTGTCAGAGGTTTGGACTGCAGCAGAAGCGGAACCGTTGATAGAGTCGAGTTTCGGAGTCGTCGGTCGGTTTAACTGACTCGGACGACAGAAACACTCTTTAGCGAGTAAACGGAGGCAGTAACGTGGTCGAATGTGTCGTCGGTAACGACTAAGTTCCTCAGTGAAACTTACCCTTTCGAGGCTTCAGTAAATACTCAGTAGCCCGGTTTCATGGCTCGTCCTCTCGGCAGGTGGCGGACCTCTGCTCTGCTGCATTTACCTGAGAGACTTCCGGATCCACCTCTGCTGGATATCTGACACCACCTGAGCCCCAAACCGCTGAAGAGAGGCAGAGAAAACCATAAAAACACACGCCTGTGGTGAGGCGTACGCAGCGAGGCTGCCTCTAGCGGGCACTGTTATGCTGAGTTTAGTGAGTGAAAATATGAGGTGAATCGAAGAATCGACTCTTCTACAGGCCTTTGAAAATGATTCCTCAGAGTCAAACGGCTGAGGTGGACGAAGTCCACAAATCCTGTACTTGAGTTAAAGTAGAGACCCCCATGGTAAAATATCACTCCAGTAAAAGTATAAGTCCTTACTCTAGACCTCAACTTGAGTAAATGTACAAATGTATTTGCCTTCAAATGTACTTAAGTATAAAGTAAAAATACTAAAAGAGTAATTGTGGCTCTGATGTCCTGTTATCATTTTTATAACAAGACTCGCTTCATGAACTCATTTCAGGTGAAAATCCTCCAGCGTCTCTTGGTAAACCAGTCTTTTAATAGAACGTCATTAATTAGTGACGCTGACGTCTATTAAAATGATCATAAGCACAAAACACGGAAGGTAAACAGTTTCCATCAGGGAGAACCGAGTGGCTCTGAAATCACTTTTTACACACAAGCAAAGTTTCAGTTTAAGATTACTTTGTAAATTAGTTACAAGTTGAATAAAAACTGTCTTTAAACTCAGAATCACAAATAAGTTTTCCTTTACTGTGTTGATCTGTAGGTCTCTGTTCATAAACATAAACTAACCCAAACTAATTTACTATAAAATGAAAGTGTTTGTATGAATTCAGAAAAAAGAAACCTGCCAGTCAAACTGCATGTGTGGACATATTTCTATATTGTGCTCTATTTACACAAAGTTAGGTTAGTTCATTATTTAGGTAGACGGATGAATTTTTCGCTGCTGCGCTGATGTTGAACCGTGTGCTGCACTGGGTCGGTATGACCAACAGGTCAAAACAAGCTCAGAACAAAGTGACCGCTGGGCCCTGATTGGTGCTCTGGCTTTGCACTTCTTTCGTTTTGACGTTACATTTTTATACACACAGAAACCAAAAGGAACGACAGATTTCTCAAAATGTAGTGGAGTAAAAAGTCAGATATTAGATTCTGAAATGTAGTGGAGTGAAAGTAAAAAGTCGCCCAAAATGGAAAAACTTCAGTAAAGTACAAATACATGAAAAAACTACTTAAGTACAGCAACTAATTACATTTACTTAGTTACTGTCCACCACTGCAAACGGCTGAGGTGTAAACAATGCCAGTCAGCCTGGCCCCCACTGTAGATGCCAGTCAGCCTGGCCCCCATCCTCAGCGCTTCAAATAACTACTGCGAAGACAAGTGTAGGCTCACTGGTGGTTCTGGAGAGTAAATAAAATGGCTATATTTGTGTTGTAGACATGGCAACCTCTGGTTCCCACCACCACCACTGTAAAGAAATCTGTCACTAAGTTTCAATACAAATGAACAGTTTCACATCACACTTCTCTGAAGGACTTTCTTTGCATCTCAACCACTGATTCATGCAGACAGTGTAAATATATATATATATATATATATATATATATATATATATATATATATATATATATATATATATATATATATATAAAACCCTGAGCGCTTTGTATTAAACAGTATTATTATAGCTATATTATGACATTATGTTTTTCACCTGCTTGCACCTTCAACAAAACAGGACTTTTTGCTTTTCAGTTTTATTTAAATATCAGATGCTAGAATATTATTCGCCTTTTCTGTGCTTTTGCTCTTTTTTATTGCTGATGTTTCACAGAGGCACTCCTGCAATTTAATATAGCTTTTAAGCTCTAATGTATCTTATGAATGCTACTGTACAATGGAGACCTAGAATACTTACAAAATAACAATCAAAAACCTGTGTGACTTATACAGAATAGCCAAACATGGAAATCAATACAGCCCATTTGGGGGCTGAAAACAGGAAGGTTAATTCCTTAGATATTTAATGCAGATGCTTCAGTTTGTTATTTACTGTGCGCTCTCTACATTTTTAAGTTGCTAAATGATGACGAGTGTTAAATATTAAACCTGTCCACGGTAACGCCATCAAATTCCACATTCATGAAGGCTAATTTGTGAATGTAGTAACAGGAGGACTTTTACCTCGGCCAGCATCTCGAAATCCAAACACGACTTAACGGCACTTGAAAAGATCAAGATCGAAAAGTCTGTAAAAACTGTCCACAATGCAGACAATACAGACAATGTCCTTATATCATCACTGGTCTCTGCATAGATGTGGATTTTAATCAATGAATGTGTGTATGTATGTAGGTATGTAAATAAACAAACAAACAAATAAATAAATAAATAAACACAAATATATGGAGACGCTTCTGCGCATGCGCGGCACAGGATCCGGCGGGGGGGGCGGTCCTCCAGTATTGGGCTCTGGTCTATGAAAGAGGCGTAGATCCGATTCATAGAAGACGCGGATCGACGCGGGTCGGTCCTCGTCACGCGCCACTCGGTCAGTCTGACGTGGCGATCTATAAAAACAACCGCGGACTTGTCGTGGACTCCACTCACCGAGCGGGCGACTCAGCCCTTCACGGTTAGTTTAGCGAGCGAGTTGGATGAAGTGAGTTGTGTGAGTGGCCTAGTTAGGGAGCAGTATCTGGTAGACCGCTCGGCTGATGCCAGTGTGGAGGGAAACAGCTGGTCAGAAGTCCGAGTTTTGACTGGTAACGTTAACTAACTTCGTGGTCGACCCGTGTTTCCTTTCTTCACTAACATAACGAGCAGGTTGGGCTTGTTTGATTTTCTGCCGTTGGTGGGCTCGCTGACCATGGCGATGTTGGCGTGATATGGAGTTAAATTGGTCGGTCAGTGACGTCCGCCTAGTTATTATGGGTTATTTAGGCCAGCGGTAGTTTGTAGTAATGTAGTTCACGTGTTGTTAACTTGCTCATTTTCAGTGAATGGGTTCAAGGCTAAGCTAGCCAGGTTAACACACAGCATCTTCACTAGTTAGGTGTGTTTTGTAGAGCTCTGATCAGTTTGACGAAGAAATGTGTTTGCCTGTGAAGATGTTTTGTAAAGCCAGGCCAGAGTAGCTTCCTTCTGAGAGAGAGTCTGTGTCTATTTGCAGCTTGCAGACGTGGTTCTGATTTGCAAGATCCATGGCAAACTGAAATAATGACTGACCCGCAGAGAAGCACGAGGAACTCAGCAGGTAAATGAAGTGTTGGCTCAGATCTGAAGAGAGCTGCTACTGACTTAGGTTCTCTAACGACTTTTCAGGCTCTGCCTCCAAAGTTTCAACTCAATAATGGCTGATTTGCCTTGTGATGGGCGTCGATCGGGTTAAAATATCGGCTGCATTTTGGCCTTACATGCATGGCCACAGTGCAGGCTTCGCTCATTGTGCAATTGATCAGCTCCACTTTCCATATAGGCGCATTTTCTTCATTAATGGTCAGGCCCACCACTCTGCAGGTATTATTTGGGTGGTGGATAATTCTCAGCACTGCAGTGTTGCTGGAATTTTCATACACTTGCTGGAGTGTCCACTCCCTGTCCACTCTATTAGACACACCTTGCGGGTCCACCTTGTAGATGTAAAGTCAGAGACAGTAGCTCATCTGTGTTCTTCGTCGTATACTTCAAGGGTGGAGAAGCCTTGTCCTGTAGGGCCAGAGTCCTGCACAGTTTGGTGGTGTTCCTACTCGAACGCACCCGATTCACCTCAGCAGCTTATTGCTGTGGTTAGTTGGTGTACTAAGAGCAGGAAAATCACCAAACTGTGCTAGACACTGTCCCTCCAGGACTGCAGGTCACCACTGTGCCCTGGTCCTTCCTCAGTGGTCGTAGCACGCTGTTGGCTAGATGTTTTTGGTTGGTGGACTATTCTCAATCCAGCAGTGACACTGAGGTGTTTAACTCGAGTAACTCTGCTGTACATACACACACATTACCAGTCACTGCAGTGTTGAGAAAGATCCACCACCCAAATAACCTGCTCAGTGGTGCTCCTGGTTGGTAGGTAAGGGAGGCAATTACATGTATTATAACCTCTTTGACATCAGGAGACGAAAATGCTGATCTGTCCTAACATTTGATTAATGTTATTAGAGAAACATTTGCGATGCTTCACTGGTGGTAAACAGCTTCCCTCTTTGTTTCCATTTTCCTGACAGATTTGAAAAATGAGGACGGCTATGAAATCTCTATTCCCTTTGAAGACAATAATATGGGACAGACTGTTTTTTACAACCAGAATGATCATGTGTTTGATGGTAAAGTAGTCGTCTTTCTTTGCTGGACAAGTGTAAGAAATGACCACGCATAAAATAAGGTTACTAAGGCTGAGTATACTCTGCGTGTTTATTCATTTAGCCGTTCATCACCTCTTGGCTGTAGATTGTAAGTTCAAAGTCTCCGATGTTGCAGCAGTGGTTGCTTATCTGTGATGTGTTATTTAAATTTGGTCTGAATTCACATCAATGATAGCAGTTGGTCTTTATGAACTAAAACACTTTAGAAGTAGGTAGATTTCTAGGCCCCTTTAAAAATGACCAACTAATCATCAACTATTAATATTAAACACTCAATGAACTTAACAACTAATGGGTCTCTGCCTTTATAGGTAAGGCTGATGAAACATTTGTACAATTGGTTGTAGCTTGCGTGTTTCACAATGTCCATGCATCTTGGCAGTTATTTAAAGCAAGTCACATTCAATAAAATGACTGTTCTATTTAGCAAATGTGGTAGCTAGTATTTTTCATATCACTTTTGCTGTACTAAATGATCTGTTATTATTTGCATTATTATTAGATTGCGTCATCATTTTCTCAGTCTTCCATTCTATAATAATTTAGCTTTTTGAGTTCCAAAGAAATCTCCTTTTTGTGTAAAATTATGGAGGAGAAAATTTACATTTACATTTATGGCATTTGGCTGATGCTCTTATCCAGAGCGACTTACAATTTGATCATTTTTACACAGGTAGGCCAAGGCGGTGTTAGGAGTCTTGCCCAAGGACTCTTATTGGTATAGTGTAGGGTGATTGCCCAGGTGGGGGTTGAACCCCAGTCTACAGCGTAGAAGGCAGAGGTGTTAACCACTACACTATCCCAACCCAAGAAAATGAATAACCTAGCTATGTAGATGTTAGATGCTATGTAGTAATAGGCTTCAGGCCTGTTTCACAAATGTGTATTGTAAGCAACACTGAACATCTTGCTTTTCAAGTTGATGCTCAGTGTGGCAGTGAGTCCCAGGCATGAAACTTACAGAACAGGCCATACAGTAAAGCAGAGTGAAATCACCCAAGAAAATCAAGGCTCAAAGAAACTCAAATAAAAGCTTAAATAAAATGCAAAACCTACAATTCTTGACTATTATCAAGCTAACTAAACATTTTGTGCTCTATACAGATTTCCAGGTCTTCCAGGCTTGAAATAGCTGCCCAATCAGAAAGCTGTCCAGTGTGAACAAATATATTGGATAAATGCACTTTTCTGAATTAGATTTTGTAAGTGAGAAAGTAACTGATTTGACTATTTATCCATTTGGAAAAGAAATGCTGTATGTATAAATTGCCAGTGTCTGCGAGCTGTAGCAGACGTGTTGCCACGTCACTCATATCAGCAGAGGCAGTATTTTTTAAACCGGAATAAGCGGAAGTTGCTTTGAATTCCTAAATCAAAGCTCAGATACCTTCTGCTGCAGCCCTCTGTCAAACACATTCAACACCCATGCTCTTGATGGAGTATCAGTGTTCTGTACCCTTTACTCATGTTTTCAGCAGAGACAGCTTCAGGCCATGCTACCCCCTGCAATCCATACCTACTGATGTCCAACCTTCGTGTGCAGCTGCAGATCGCTCTGGAGAAGAACTCCTGGTTGCAGAAACGCATTGAGGACCTGGAAGAGGAAAGGGACTTCCTGCGCTGTCAGCTGGACCGGTTCATCTTCACTACCAAGAGTCAGGAGAGGAGTGGTGAGGGAAAGGATTGGGGAGGGATGGGAAGAGATGAGAGGCAGGGACTGCATTGGACTGATTTAACAGTAGAAGGACCAGGTGGATTACTAATAATGTATGAAGGGTGGTCTTTCAAAAAGTGTTATTATGAAAGGGGACAAGCCAGACTCGCATTGCTTTGATTTTCCAGCCCCCTAAATAAACATTCAGAACAAAAATAAATTTTGTGCAATACTTATACTAATGAAATACGGAGCTTTTTAAATTAAAAAGGTTGATTCCTGTATCTCTGAGTTCATTTGGACTGTCACAGCTGGTGGGGACCTGCCTGTATCGGCACTGCAGGGTAGGACCAGGCCTCCTATCCTTGTGTGGGTCATTTAGCTGCAAACCTTCTAAAAGATTTACAATTTCTATGAAATTAATAAAAAATTTTAATCTGAGTCAGTCAGCTTGCCAACTTTGGCCATTTAAAGCAAAGCTTGAAAAATATCTTTATCACTCCACTGAAAGATTTAAAAAGTTGCGTTTGCTGTAAATTAGCTGAACTGTGCTTAAACTGAACATTTGGATGTAGAAACGTTCATATGTGTTCAAACACATCTGAACTTCATCTTTCCCTGAACACGCGGCATAAACAGAAAACTCAAACTGAGCTAACACTGCTGTTAGCTGCTGAAAAGAGAGCTTGACAACTTTACAAAATGTTTGTCAGAGATGAGCTAAAATATTCTGAGGTAAATTAGTTTTTCATAAGCTGAGTGCACAAAACTGACTCCAGTGTGCGTTTCCTCTTAAAATGTTGCTGCCGTTTTGTCTGTTTTGTCACTTCCAACACATTCAGAATCAGCTCTGGCAATGTAAATGTGTCACTAGACAATTTTAAACTCCAGCTACTACTGTGGCTGGTTCTGTTGTCTCAGTTGGTTGGACTGACTTTGCTGTTGTGAATTTTGCTTAAAAAGTCTAAATGTTAACTAAAATAATCTGTTCCCATATAAAGGAATACTTTAAATACAGTATTTTTCAACCTAACCTCATTCTAGAATGTACCGGTTGAACCAAAGCTCACTCGTAATAACAGCCACTCAGAAGTTGCTGAATTCTGCAAATACAGTAGTTTGAAATACTACACGGTTCTCAAGATGGGGCGTGAAAGAATGTCCTACCAAAACTGCTGTTTTGAAGTTTTGCCCAACTTTTAAATATTGTAAAAAGCAACTTTGGTTTATTTGCTTTCTCTGATATGTTTGATCAATAATGAACCTGGCAGAACTGAATCCACACTCACTCACTGTATTGGTAAAAATATTACCGCAGATTTTCCCTCTGCAAAACTGGCCGTTTTTCCACCTTAATTTAGAAATTTACTCTGAAGAGTTCATGAAAGTATTCTACAAAATGTGTTTTATTGAAAGATGTTGGAGACTGCAAAATGGCATTTGTTGTAATTTGTATTTTGAAGCAAAAGGCTTTCTGTTCTTCTGTAAGTACATGGAAATAACACATTGAAGTTATGGCATGTGGTAGGAGACCGTGAGCAGCAGTTGGAGATTAGGTTGAAAAATGCTGAAGTGTTCTCTAAACAGTGTATTAGTCTGCATGTGAAATCTAAAGGGAAAAATTGTGGAGGAATACTTAAAGATCTTTTATATTATATTTCATCTCAGAGCATCAACCTGAGGCTCCACAGCAACGCACTCCCAAAAAAACCATCCCTCGCAGGGCCTCGACCCCGTCTCCAAAGCCCATGATGACCCGCTCTGGCCAAGTCCCCACACGCAACCTCAACCAAAAGCGAAGGAGAGTAAGAAACAGCAGTGTCCAAGGTTAGTCACCACCCCTGTCAGCATGGTTTCAGAGAGTGAAATTTTCTTTTAATAGCAAAGTTATGCCATGGAGTAAGTGTTTACCAGCATTATATTCAAGAAATTTGTATAACCTAATATAATTGAATAGTAGATATGCTCTCCAAAAATTCCAAGCTGCTGCCTGTGTGGGCGTGTTAGTTCACAAACAACATAAACAACCCTTCACCAGTTGTGAGTGACCTCGGCGATGAGTGTGGTTCAGCCCTACACGTTTGATTTTATTCCTACAATTAAGGTGGACCGCTAGTTTTTGAGCTCTCATAAATGAAGTTAATGCTTGTAGTAGGATCCTGCAACAGGTGGTCAAAGCAGGTAGAAGCAGCGTCTAGCAACACAACAAACAGTCTAATAAACCTTCATGTCAAGTACCTTAACAAATTTAGAAAAGCTTAAACAACCTGTTTGCTGGCCGTTTTGGCTGGGACTTGGAGCAGCAGGAGAGCAAGTACTAACATCACAACAACTGTAGATAATAGAAGATCATGAAAATGCATAGACGGGGTCTTTAATACGCCTCCACCCCCCAAATTGATGCATACATGTACTGAACGTTCTGAATTAGGCTGTATGGACAGTTTTAGGGGAAAAAATGATGAAAAATCTGAGACAGTTAAATCAACTTGGATTTGGGGCGACATGCATGCTCTTGTATTTAGCCAGAAAAGTTTAGAAAACACATCGTTAACCCACTAACAGCCAAAAACTGCACATAAAGATAAGCTTAAGTCTGATCAGACCTCCAGTGCAACGACCACAGTCATCAGTAATGAGCACACATGTTGATAATATGGGGAAGTGGTCATATTTCTTTTATCCTAGAATATTTGTATATATAATAAAAAATTTCTTTAACCAGGAAAATCAGAATAATGTCCTGCAGCCAAATGTACATTACGTTTTTCCAACAGTTTAAAAAGCATGAAATGTGCTCTCCACTTTTACTGGACCAGTTAGGAACTAACCAGAAAGTCACATTTCCAGTGAATTCTGTAGTACCACTACATTACACTGGTTTTAAGTAAGTCCCATTCTCCTCCAAATTCTGCATTCTTCTCCTCCAGAGAATAGAGAGAATATTTTCATGTCAAGTTTCACTTTCACTAATGATTGTTTATGCAGATAGTTGATCAGCTGATTTCATGTGTACGCACCCTTCATACTTATGGCCCCCAGAGTTGGTAACATGTAACATGACCTTTGCTGACCATTAATAAGTGAAACAACTAGGGGTGTAATGATTCACAAATTTCAGAGTTCTATACAATACAGTGGTGTGGTTATTCAATAAGTTTTCGATACTGCAGAAATAAGCAGTGGCTGAAAATGTGCTTTGTGTTGATGTGTCTATTTCCAGTTTTTTTAAAGAGCTTTCACTTTAAAAATAATTAGAAACAGAAGCCTCTGCATTATAGTGTCCCAATCGAATGCACATATTCAGGTCTATTGTGTTAGTCCCAAGTTAACATACTAACCTCAAGCTTACATGCACACGATACAATACGTTGTATTGTCACATTTCCAGAAAGGCTTTGTCTTTTTTTTTTAAATTTAAACTCTGTGTACACACCTTCACTGTCACAACCATTCTGCTATAACATCTGGTGACGTTGGCTCTTATCAGCTGAATACGGTCAAATCTGATCGTAAAACGAGCACATGCAAATTTCACTGACAGATTTGCGATTCATTGGTTTAATCTGTATATGATCATGTCTAGTATGAGCATGTGCCTTTGAGCGTAAACGTCTAACAACCTGAAAAAATGCTGGATTTTCAGCTAACTAACCAAATCTATTATCAGTATCATCCATAATACCACTAGTAAGGATAAAAATAGAATACTAATTATTTATGCACAAGGCAATCCAGTACAAAACTGGATATACTGATTTTACATGCACCATTTAAAGACATTAAAATATTGCTTGTTTTATACCACTACTAAAACTTTTTTTTAAAAGTATCACATACTCTGCAATACTACTGAGATTTAATATGCTGTTTTAGGAAATACCATCACCTTTCTGTTGCATCAAAATAAGGACTTTTTTTTTTTTTTTTTTTTTTTTTTTTTTTTACTTTTTATTTTTTCAAGCAGTTGTAATTTTAACACTATGAAGTTTGTTCAGTAGGGGGAGCAGTGCACTCACTGCTCAACCTTAAAACTCCACCTATGAGCACAGCCATTGGCTCATGAGCCACTGAATGCGTTCATTTTATTGGCTTTCTTCTGAAACATCTGCATGAACTAGGCCACGCTTTATGTAAATGGTATGTAAATGAGGTGCTAGTAGGTGCTGGGTTTAAGGCACTGAAGCTGATTGATCAGTTGTGCTCAAAATCCCCACTTGTTTCCACATCATATGAGTTTCATACTTCATTTATGGTGGTGAAATCTGTACCCTCTAAATGCCACTGCGGGCCACTGTGATTGATGGTGTGAGAAAATTATAGAACTCTTTGTTTCTGATGTTCTTAAGTTTAAGTGACACTTTTTAATCCCACAAACGGGGAAATTTCACCTCCGCATTTAACCCATCTGTGAAGTGAAACACCACATACACACACTAGTGAGTACACACACACACAATAGGGGGCACACTTACCCGGAGCGGTGGGCAGCCCTATCCATGGCGCCCGGGGAGCAATTGGGGGTTAGGTGTCTTGCTCAAGGACACCTCAGTCATGGACTGTCGGCGCTTATGATTGAACCGGTCACAGGGCCAGTTCCCTAACCTCCAGCCCATGACTGCCCGAAAATACAGGGTTTTGGGATCAGACTGGGCAGTATGACAACTTGCTATTATGTCTTTCAATCTTTTCTGTTCTTTAGACGAGGATGAGGAGGAGGTCATAGAGGAGGAAGAGTACCTGGAGGAGGATGGCTACCTTGAAGAGGAGCAGACCGTATCGGATGATGAGTCTGACAGCAAAAGCTCCAAAAGAAGCAAGTTGAGTAGCAGGTCAAATGGTGGGCAGACAAGAGTGAAGCGAACCCGGGTGTTCCGCATTGCACGCAGCATGGAAAGACAAAGAGGTGAGGGGAGCAGTCAACATCAGTGCAACAAGTACATGAGTAGGTCATTATAAGCGTATTCTGAGTATACAATATGAGGTTCTTGATGTCTTGTAGGAATGGATGAAAAGAAATATATGAAAATTTAAACAGTGTTAAAGGATGAAAATTTTAGTTGCTGATATGAGGAAATTATCATAGTTGTCTGTTATCTCAGTATTGGTAAAATGTACTGACGGTGTACCTAAAAAGCACAAATGCATCAATTAAAATGAACCCAGGTGCAATTGCTTTCTTAACACAGCGATACTGCTGCTGTCCGAACTCTGTGCGCACACAAATAAGCAGACTGAGACCCACTGAGTAGATCAGGTCAATTTGCTTCAGAAGGAACTGGTGTGGTTTGTTTGAAGTATGAGTGCAATACAAACCAAATGGACCAAAGACCGAATGAACCACCTTCTTTTTATCTTCATCTTCTGGTATGTGGAAGAGATGCGTTTCTGAGGCTGTTTTGATGTGCATATGTTTTGCCCCCTCTCCATAAATTCTGAATCTGTAATTATGGAATAGATTATTTCAGTTTTAAAACAAGTCTGAAGTAATTCTAAAATGCTTAATATACACAGTTATTATGCACACACAAATTATATTAAATATTAAGATGCTAAAGTTTCTCTGTTTTGTAAAAGGAGTAAACCACTGAAGGCTGATACAGGGATTTCACCATGGTAACGCGGGGAGTATCATGACTTATTGCTGTTTTATCAGACAGAACAGAAAACAGCATGATTTGTTGGACATTATCTCAGTTGTTATAAGTCATTAAATCTGCCCAATCAGTTGTGAGCTTTTATTAGTATGTTTTTTGTTTTTTCATATGGTAATATTTTATTGTGAACGCTAATGCCTGGACCACACTACGGTATAATGGGGAACAATTTGGGGCCGATTTGCTCATCCCTTCAATCTGACAGTGTGTGGTGTTTCATTCAGTTCAGATAGTCTTATATGGGTTTTCTGATGACTAACAATGACCAAGGACAGAAAGATCTGTGAAAAATATTGTGTGGGGTTTCGTGTTTCAACATCAGTTAGGATTTTTTGAAATCCTGTAGTGTGGGCCAGGCTTGAGCAGAAGTAAAACTCAACAGTGCATCATTTTCTGCTTTGGACTTGAAAGCAAACACAACCTAAAATGATAGTTTCAGATTCATGATTCATTTATAAAACTCTATTAGGTCATTAAAAGTAATCAATTACATTTTTTTTCTCAGTGAATAATGTATATTTTAAAATCTCATACTGGTCTCTTGAAATAAGCCATGGATCCTGATACACATGCATTTAGGTACATGTTTTCCACATTGTTTGTCTGTTTATTATATATTATACATGACTCGGAATATTTCACTAATTCCCCGAATAATCTGTAGATTACTCCATTTTTAATTTAATCAGTAGTGACAATCTTACATTTTACCGCTATTTTATAGATTTTTTTTCTTTTGTGTTTATGGCACCAAAAAATCTACTACAGTTTAAGTAAATACAAGTGATCATTGGCATGTCTGCTGTTTAGATTACAACTGTGTAAACATGTGTCGTCCTAAGGTCTGCCTTATAAAGCAGGGCTTCTTTCTTAGCCAGCTAACTTAAGGCTTAGTTCTCTCTAAACCTGAATTTTCTAAATTAAATTAAACCTGCCATGGCAACTTGCCTAATTTCCTCCAGGACATGGACCACACTGGTCATTTGGGTCACTTTTTTTTTTTTTTTTTTTTTTTTGTCCTTGTAACATTTGTGGTGTCGGTTGTAGTGGAGGAGGGGGGTATTGCTTTTCAGCCAATGAAACAAATCATACTACATAACATAAAAGCACTAACATAGTGGCAATGGCAAAGGTGCTTCTTTTTTACCACTGTGTATGCTCTACATTTTATGTAGAATGAGTTCTTTTCACTTTTTAAAAAAAAAAAGCCACTGCTTATGTATGAAATTGGCTGTTTGTGTGCACGCACACAACGATTAATCAGAGCTCGAGTATCTAAGAACAGAGAACGTTATAAACCGCAGTCATGAAACATCTTCACCGTGGTTGCATTTGTTAAGTTTTTTGAAGCTGAAACTTGGAACCGAGGACCCCTGTTTAGGTTCAGCATTCTTTGTGAGACAGGCCCCAGGTATATGGTTTCCAGAAGGTTGTTTACTTCCACTATAACTGGTTAAAGAGATGTAATCCTGCATGGTTATTGAAATGGTCACAATTTAAACACTGGGTTTTGTATCTGTTGTTATCATTAGCTCATGATTTACTACCACTAATGTTTTTTGTTTTTTTTTTTATTTCAGTAAAAGATCCTGCTGGAGTTCTGCATCGCTACAAGAAGATTCTGGTTACTTACCAGAAAATGAAGAGCATGTCCAGAGCCTTCCAGGTTCATGGGGTTGACCGTAATACTGTGGCCTCCACCACTCCCATTGCTGAGCTGCTGCTGGTTGCCCCCGAGAAAGTGGCAGAGGTTGGCGAGTTCGATTCCTCCAAGGAGAAGCTTCTGGACTACGCACGACGCTGTTACAAGGCCCTCGATGAGACCGCTCATGCCAAGGTCCAGGCTTGGAAGAAAAGCAGCCTCCTATTGCCCATCTCCTACAGATTCAGGAACTGATTCAACAAAAACCTCTTACACTCACCGAAGTGAGTGATCAGAGGAGGAGCCAGCCATGGTGTCAAAACAAGCAGTTATGCTTGCTTTATTTTTTTCTACCTCACCTGTTCATGATTTGGGCAAAAATACATTAAAGTCCAAGGTTTGTGGCATTTCTTCTGATTGATCATCACATGCTTGTGATGGTGATTTATGTGACTTCTGGAATGTTTGTTTGTGATTTACTAATGGTTTGGTTGTAATAAGGAGTGATGGAAGTTAGTTTGCC
This sequence comes from Pygocentrus nattereri, assembly GCF_015220715.1. Taxonomy (NCBI): domain Eukaryota; kingdom Metazoa; phylum Chordata; class Actinopteri; order Characiformes; family Serrasalmidae; genus Pygocentrus; species Pygocentrus nattereri. The sequence continues at coordinate 20,739,382 of NC_051211.1, forward strand.
ATTTGTATTAGTTTGAGTGCACCTGTCCATGTAAGACAGCGTGGGTGTGTAATGCTGAAGAATAAAACTGAGCACTGACAGAATTTGAGGGTGTGGAGAGCAGAAGAAAAAAAAAGGAGAACATAAAAAAAAATTAAATTTAAAGATTTGTGAAGAAAGCAGTCTGTCATTGTATTTAAGGGCTATCTATATTTTTTTACATCTTTATTATTATTTGACCAAAAAAATGTTACCGCTGCCTTCCTCACTCCCAAATGGAGCATGTATTCTTTTTTCCCTAGCACTTTTACGTTCCTGTCTTAAGTCTGAAGCCATACAGAGATCAGGGGGTCAAAGAGATTTATTTTGAATTATTACCTGCTGCCAGGACATCCACTGGAAAACATGGCCAGAAAACACTTAGAAGTAAGACTGAAAAAAAAATGGTAGTCCAAGGTAGAAGCTAGTAGAGCTAATCAACGCTGTCAAGCTTTTTCAGTTAATAGTAGGTTGAGAGTGTTGACTGTATGTAGTTTAATACCTTTTAGATGATGAAAAGATAGCATGCTGGTTTACTTCTCTTAGTATTTTCCACTCTAGCTTGACTTTAATACTGAACTTGTACCATGTAAACACCAGTTATGTGATTATATTCAGGAATAGCATTTGCTAACTGACTGTTATTACACATCAGTAAAAACTGTAACTCTGTGCTGCCTTTATTATGTTACTGAAGTCTTAATACACTGTGTTGATGGTAAGTGAATGTTTGTTTGTTTGTTTATCTGGGCACCTTTTTTGAAATTTGGATGGTCGTGTGAGAGATTATCTTTTGGTTTTGTTCTTTCTACTTTTTTTCCATTTTTACAAGTACTAATAGTTCTTAATGTAGAACTCCACTGATTGTTCTGAATTTCTGTGTAATTAAACGGTTGAGATGCAAAGGTTGGTGTAAAATGCTGAGTTGTAGAGAAACTTGGAGTCAGAGTGATTCAGTGGGGGAGATGGGAGCCAGACGTCTGCCTCTTAAAGCTCCCTCACAGAAAGGTATTACATGAAGTGGTTATGAAAACTCTTCAGTGATGTCTGAAACTTTGTTTTACGGTTATTTTGTGGTAATGTTTTTGCCTAAAATGTAATTCAACCAGTATATTGTAAACTATTCATGGTGGAGGGATACGTGAAGGGTTTTCTAAGGTAAAATTGTCCTCTGAAAACATCAACAATGTTACATATAAAAAAAAAAAGTCAGAAGACTTGTAGGTCCAGGTAGGTGTTTTGGATGGTAAATAAAATGGCTATATTTATGTTGTAGACATAAATCACCACCACTAAAGAAATGAGAATCTGCAAGTTTCTCTACAATGAACCATTTCGCATCAAAACTTTGTTTACATCTCAACCACTGAATTATGCAAACATTTAGAAAAATCGGTGGAATTCTCCTTTGAAGCTCAGGAGATCATCAAAAGTAGTCCAGATTCCTCCATTCAGTGCACTAAAACAACAGGCCTTACCCATTATCTTGACCCTGTTCTTCATAGGAGCTAATTTAGTTAGCTGGATCACTTGAATATAAAACTGAGGTGCCTCATGAGTGCTAGAGCTGTAAATAAGACTTTGCAGGAAAAATACATTAACAATGTTCACGAAACCAACTCTGAGCTAGCTGTGAGCAACACTGTCCAATTTGTGGTGTTTCTCAATTAGCCAGAACGCACTCTCTGAGAGGTTAAGTGCACATCAGTTGGTCTTCTTTCTGGTAATCAGCTGAGCGAGTCCTGCCTTGGTAGATGTTCTTTTGGTTGGACTCTCAGGGCCAGTTGAAGTTAAAGCCAAAGTCAGCTTGTTAAACCAAAACTCAGAATTCATAACGTGTTCCCTGCAGCTCTGAGAGTTTATTACAATTCAGCAGCATTTTTCACTTGGCTGGACAGCATAAGCTAGTCATGCAGTGTGTTCAATAAGGATGTTCTTTAGCACAAATCTTATTTGACACGGTGTCTTTTAGTTTACCAAGCTCACTGTGGAACAGTGGTTCATATAAAACCACTGATGCCTTTTTTAATTGTGAGTTTGAAATGTGCAAAGCTGCTTCTGTTGGGCTGCAGTGAGGCAGCATATCTGTCTTTCTCTTTTTAACATATCTGTGTTAACCTCTTTCCTTTCTGCAAGCCTATTACATTCTTCACTATAAAATATGACTTTTGGTCCGTGTTTATTTTTACTACTTATGTCTAATGTAACATGTATACCACTTTGTAAGAAACTTTATTAAAAAAAATGTAAAACTACCTGTTTGGTTTAACCTTTTTTTACTTTTATAATTTACTTTACTTTAGAGAGGCAACACACACACGGCATCATGAGAGCACTGGACTTGCAGTAAAAGAGACTAATCTTGTCATGGCTGTGTAAACATGTTACTTCTATGCTATTCTGTGCTTTGCTGTGTGGTAGTGATGCAGTGTTTGTTCCTACCTTCAACTTGAATTTTTTGGCTAGAAGTGACCCTGCCTGCTTCCCAGCCGTGTCAGCTAGCGCGAAGTGGAGGTCCTCTGCTGCTGTGTTCAATAAAAGAGCATTAGCTTAAAGCGCTATGTTTCCCACGTCGTCATCTTTGCTAAAGTCACAATTATTATGTGCTGGTAATGAGTGAATACTTGAATAAGTATTTACATTTTGCCTTTAATTGTTCATTTATTTTATTTTGCCATGTCCACCATAACAATACCCATACTTGCACTTACAGGCAGACACAAGTTTGAACACTACTGCTCAAATGTTGGTGAAAAAGTTAACATCCCCTAGAGAGGCCAAACCTGAATATTCTGCAAATTTTAATGCACAGTTTATGTTTATTCATCGAGTTGAATAGCTTGGACAACAATAAAATTAAAATGTACTATTACTTTTGCCCTGCGATGGACTGGCAACCTGTACAGGGTGTATCCTGCCTACTGCTCGATGACCGCTGGGATGAAGCGGCTTAGAAAATGTGTGTGTGTGTTACTTTTGCCCAGGTAACATTTCATGCAACAAAGAAAAAAAAAGGTCATTGTATATTAAAATGTGCAGATGTGTGTTCTCTGGAAACTATGTGTTTACTTATTTAGAATTAGAAAAACAACAAAACATGTAATTTGATTAACTTATGTGTAGTTTTCCTGCATTTTTACCCCTGATTGTTACACAAGGTTAATGCTGCCAGGGGGCTAACCCTAAATAACCAATATGTACTAAGTAACAAGGTCAAAGAAGACACATACAAAATCATTCAAAAATGTTACTCCTGCAGCAGTACTGTCTCAAAATATAAGCCACAGGTGGAAGATATATGATGATGGTAAATATATGATGATTGAACATACATTCTCCAACTATATCCATTCTAAGAACTGATAAACATATTGACAAATCTGTGATTTTATTAATAATATGAAATGTATTTTTGCAAGATGTAATATCTTTGTTATATACACACACACACACACACACACACACACACACACACACACATATATATATATATATATATATATATACATACATACACACGTACACACACACATTTACAACCCCAATTTTTTTTAAATTGGGACGCTGTGTAAAATGTAAAGTTTAAATAAGAACAATGTTTGCAAATCTCATAGACTCATTTTATTCACAGTGGAACATCAAACACATATCAGATGCTGAAAGTGGGACATTTGACAATTTTGTGAAAAACATTAACTTGTTTAAAACTTGATGGCAGCAACGCATCTCAAATAAGTTGGCCATGTCTGCCATTGTGTAGCATCCCCTCTTATCAACAGTCTGTAAATTGCTGACCGATTGCTGGAGTTTTAGGAGAGGAACGTTGTCCCATTCTTGTCTGATGTAGGATTTTAGCTGGTCAACAGTCCTGGGTCTTCTTTGCTGGATTTTTGTTTCATGATGCGGCAAATGTTTTCTATTGGTGAAAGAGACGCTGTCTGGATGGGAGCGTATGTTGTTCTAAAACCTCTACATACTGTTCAGCATTGATAGTGCCTTTCCAGAAGTGTAAGCTGCCCACGCCAAAGGCACTAGTACACCCCCATATCATCAGAGATGCAGGCTTTTGAGCTGTGCTGATGACAAGCTGGACGGTCCCTCTCCTCTTGAGTCTGCAGGACAGGGTGTCTGTGGGTTCCAAAAAGAATTTCAGGTTTTGATTCATCTGACCGCAGAACAGTTTTCCATTTTGCCTCAGCCCATTTTAAACGAGCTTGGGCCCAGAGAAGACAGCAGAGTTTCTGGATCACATCGACATTCGGCTTTGCATGATACAGCTTTAACTTGCATTTGTGGGTTGCATGGTGAACTGTGTTCACAGAGAATGATTTCTGGAAGTGTTCCTGAGCCCACGCAATGATTTCCAGTTCAGAATCATGCTAGTTTTCAATGCAGTGCTACCTGAAGATCACACACACACACACATTTTCTAAGCCGCTTCTCCCTCAGGGTCGCAGGGGGGTCCTGAAGATCACGAGCATCCAATATTGACTGTCAGCCTTGTCCATTGTGTACAGGGAGTTCTCCAGATTCTCTGAATCTTTTGATGATATTATGTATTGTAGATGGTGAGATGTCCTAAGTCTTTGCAATTTTACGCTGAGGAACATTTTTTTCTGAAATTGTTCCAAAGTTTTTATATGCATATTTTTCGCAGATTGATGAACCTCTGCCCATTTTTGCCTCTGAGAGACTCTCTAAAATGCTCTTTTTATCCCAGTCATGTGAGTTAGTTGCATATTGCTCCTTCAGCTGTTTTTGATTAGTAACCCTTACTATTCCAGCCTTTTGCTGCCCCTGTCAAAACTCTTTGAGATGCATTGCTGCCATTGAATTCTAAATTAGTTAACGTTTTTCATGAAATCATAAAATGTCTCACTTTTAACATCTGATGTGTGTTATATGTTTTATTGTGAATAAAATATGGGTCTGTGAGATTTGCAAATCTGCATTCTGCATTTTACACAGCATCCCAACGTCTATGAAATAGAGGTTGACAGTAACACGAGTGACACTTATAATGAAAAATGCATTTTACATAATGGCAGCTGGAGAGCATCAAACCACATGTTGTCAATCATAGAATATCCACTAAAATATGTAATTCCAACCATTTGTATTCTGTTTTTTCACAATTATCTCAGAATAAAGTAGGTTGGACCAGTGACTTCAGCTAAATTAAATCATGAACTGAATGAGAAAATTGGAGGAAAAAAAAAAAGACACAGTGGACTTACCACATACTTTTCTTCATACCCTATATTTCCAAAAGTATTCACTCACCAATCCAAATCATTGAATTCAGGTGTTCCAATCACTTTCATGGCAACAGGTGTATAAAACCAAGCCCCTAGGCCTGCAGACTGCTTCTACAGACATTAGTGAAAGAATGGGTTGCTCTCAGGAGCTCAGTGAATTCCAGCGTGGTACCGTGATCGGACGCCACCTGTGCAACAAGTCCAGTCGTGAAATTTCCTCACTACTAAATATTCCACAGTCGACTGTCAGTGGTATTATAACAAAGTGGATGTGATTGGGAATGACAGCAACTCAGTCATGAAGTGGTAGGCCACACACAGTGTCAGTGGATGCTGAGGCGCATAGTGCAAAGAGGTCGCCAACTTTCTGCAGAGTCAATCACTACAGACCTCTAAACTTCATGTGGCCTTCAGATCAGCTCAAGAACAGCATAGAGAGCTTCATGGAATGAGTTTCCATGGCCAAGCAGCTGCATCCAAGCCTTACATCACCAAGCGCAATGCAAGGCGTTGAATACAGTGGTGTAAGGCACCGCCACTGGACTCTAGAACAGTGGAGGCATGTTCTCTGGAGTGATGAATCACAATTCTCCATCTGGCAATCCAATGAATAAGTCTTGCTTTGGCGGTTGCCAGGAGAACGGTACTTTTCTGACTGCATTGTGCCAAGTGTAAAGTTTGGTAGAGGGGGGATTATGGTGTGGGGTTGTTTTTCAGGAGTAAGGCTCAGACCCTTAGTTCCAGTGAAAGGAACTCTTAATGCTTCAGCACCAAGAGATTTTGGACAATTTCGTGCTCCCAACTTTGTGGGAACAGTTTGTGGACGTCCCATTCCTGTTCCAACATGACTGCGCACCAGTGCACAATGCAGGTCCATAAAGACACGGATGAATGAGTTTGGTGTGGAAGAACTTGACTGGCCTGCACAGAGTCCTGACCTCAACTCAATAGAACACTTTTGGGATGAATTAGAGCGGAGACTGTGAGCCAGACCTTCTCTTCCAACATCAGTGTCTGACCTCACAAATGTGCTTCTGGAAGAATAGTCAAAAATTCCCATAAACACACTCCTAAACCTTGTGGAAAGCCTTCCCAGAAGATTTGAAGCTGTTATAGCTGCAAAGGGTGGGCCGACATCATATTAAACCCTATGGATTAAAAATGGGATCTCACTCAATTTCATATGCGTGTGAAGGCATAGTGTAGATCCTCAAAAAACACGTAAAAGGAAGTCAAGTGATGTCATTAGTGTGATCATTACTTCAAAATAAGAGATTTTTTGTCACACAGTAGCACCAGTGAAGCGACTCCTGGGGACAACAACTTTCATTGTACATTTTACAATATTTATTTGGCGTTTGTTTTCTTTATATCATTTATAGCATATGTTTTGCAGTCATGTATAGATTTTTGCAGTTAAAATGGCAAGAAAACCTGTTTTTTTTACTTCAAAATAAAGCACTCAGCCTTTACACATGACTGTGATGACAAGCTGTGACCTGTGGGGGAAGATTGTTAAAATAACGTGTTGTTTTAATTATTTCTTTGTTTTGAAAATACAAGCCAATTGTAACCCTGACATGTATCTCACATGTGATATGTGTTTAAACGCTATGAACACTACGTACACACATTAAGATTAAGTGACCCTTATTCATCCCACAACGGGGAAATTCCACCTCCGCGTTTAACCCATAGTGAAGTGAAACACCACATACACTCTAGTGAACACACACACACGGGCAGTGAGCACACTTGCCTGGAGCAGTGGGCAGCCCAATCCGCAGCACCCGGGGAGCAGTTGGGGGTTAGGTGTCTTGCTCAAGGACACCTCAGTGATGTGCTGTGAGCTCTGGGGATGAAACCGGCGACCTTCTGGTCACGAGGCTGGTTCCCTAACCTGAAGCCCACGACTGCCCACACACACACACACACACACGCTTAAGGGCTCCGCCTCAAACCAATAGGTACCCAAAAGAAAAGGAGAAAGGGCTGGCGCTGGAGCTCCGCTAGATGGCGGACGTCAGCGAAGCCTCGGAGAGGAGAGATCACTTCCTCCAGCGCGGAGAGGAGAACCCGCTACAAACTTCCCAGCCGAGACAAACGACGCGGAGCCTGTGGCCTAGTCTGCGTGCTGTCTAAAGTCGGGAGAGCGCCCAGATAAGACACCGTCTGTCTCTCGTACTCCAGCACACACAGCCGCGGCTTGGTCTCGGCGCTTTCAGC